>NC_080084.1:5238175-5549631 GCF_949987535.1 Balaenoptera acutorostrata | reverse complement strand
AATGAGACAAGAAGGTGTGGTCCAGCTCCAGCTGTTTAGCTAACTGGTAGTTATTCATAGAACTGCCTGGCTCAGCACAACAAGATGCTAACCTCTGTATTGGGTTTTGGCAAGTCAAGCAATTAAAAATAACATTAAAAAAAAAAAAAAGGTCATGAAGAACCTAGTGGCAAGACGGGAATAAAGACACGGACCTACTAGAGAATGGACTTGAGGATATGGGGCGGGGGAAGGGTAAGATGTGACAAAGTGAGAGAGTGGCATGGACATATATACACTACCAAATGTAAAATAGATAGCTAGTGGGAAGCAGCCGCATAGCATAGGGAGATCAGCTCGGTGCTTTGTGACCACCTAGAGGGGTGGGATAGGGAGGGTGGGAGGGAGACGCAAGAGGGAAGACATATGGGAACATATGTATATGTATAACTGATTCACTTTGTTATAAAGCAGAAACTAACACACCATTGTAAAGCAATTATACTCCAATAAAGATGTTAAAATAAATAAATAAATAAATAAAATTAAAAAATAACATTGTCAGGCAGCCTACTAAGGCTCTGTGTAGTTATATCACCAGGCCAAGAAAAGTCTAAGTGAGGGCCCATGGGTGACTGAGCACCCTGCCTCTGCTCTAGTGCACCCATCTGAAGATGAGAACCACACAGAAAGAAGAAGAGCGGAGGGCCAGAGAGACAAATTAAGACATCATACGTATCCCCAAATTCAACCATGACGGAAGCAACTTCTGTCCATTCTGGTACTTTCATTTCTTGCTTAAGAAAGTTTCAGGAGGATTTCTCTTGTGCGTCACCAAAACATTCTGACTAATACAGGTGATGTAAATGTAAGAAAGGAGAGAAAAATTTTCACTCGTTACATTAACTACCTGGAAAACCCCAGAGAATCAGCTGAAAACTTATTCAAGCAAATAAGAGTAAGGATGAATTTTTTAATTCAATAAGTGGTGTTGGGATGTTAGATCCCTACTTCACACCAAAATACATTTCAGAAAGAAAAAAAAGATGTAATTAAACCA
The DNA here is from genome assembly GCF_949987535.1 of Balaenoptera acutorostrata. Taxonomy (NCBI): domain Eukaryota; kingdom Metazoa; phylum Chordata; class Mammalia; order Artiodactyla; family Balaenopteridae; genus Balaenoptera; species Balaenoptera acutorostrata. Next base: position 5,548,592 of record NC_080084.1, on the reverse strand, counting down.
TAAAATAAATAGAAGAAAATATGGATATATTTTTATCTGATTTGGGAATAGGAAAAGCCTTTCTTACCATTCAAACCAAAGCAGAAGACAAAAAAGACAGACTTGTAAAAATTAACTCTTCTGTTTTAATAACAATAAAGCACAGAATGAAAAATCAATTAAGATAGGGAATTTGGCAGGAGGATCAGGGTTAGGGCTTCCAGGGGCTGTCTTTGGGGGAGGGGAAGATGACTGATTTGATTTGGGGAGTGTTGGTATTTGTGGGAACCGCTCTGTCAAAATGAACTAGAAATAGACACACGTGTCTAAAACTGAGGGTGACCCCAAAGTTAGAGACATGTGTTTGGGACAATTCAGCATACAGATGATAGTTAAATCTACTAGAGTGGCTGGGATTACCCCAGAGTGAGAAAAGAAGTGGTCCCCAGAACCTGGCAGGACACTGACATTTAAAACCCAGGAGGATTCTTAGGTCCTTCAGGGCAGGAGGTGCTCCAGGTCTGAGTTATCCTTGTGGCCCGGATGTTACCTAGCACCGTGCCAGGTACGTACTGGATATTCTGTACACACCCTTTTTTTTCTTTTTTTTAAACATCTTTATTGGAGTACAATTGCTTTGCAATTCTGTGTTAGTTTCTGTTTTATAACAAAGTGAATCAGCTATACATATACATATATCCCCATATATATCTCCTCCCTCTTGCGTCTCCCTCCCATCCTCCCTACCCCACCCCTCTAGGTGGTCACAAAGCACTGAGCTGATCTCCCTGTGCTATGCGGCTGCTTCCCACTAGCTATCTATTTTACATTTGGTAGTGTATATATGTCCATGCCACTCTCTCACTTCTATACACACCCTTTTGATTGTTTCCGTTTGTTTCTTAAATTTAATTCATTTAAGAATAGGTCAATTCATATGATTCAAAATTCAATGAGTGTGAAAGGATATCTTCTTGGTATCCCTGTCCCTCAGCCTCTATTTTTCCTCCCTGGAATCAATGAAAATCAACACCTTCTTGCATATCATTTCAGAGATAGTTTATGTGTATGCGAGCAAAAAAAAATATATATATATGCACACACACACACATATGTATATAAACTCTCTGGTTTCAACTCCTTTTTTCAATTGACACAATATTTCAGAGATTGTGTCATGTCAATAAATCAAGAGTTTTTTCATTCTTTTTATGACTGTACAGTATTTCCATCTCTAGATTACCATAATTTGTTTAACCAGACCCTTTGTGATAGCTATAAACGTTATTTACAATATTTTGCTTTCACTAACAATGCCGGAATAGAGAATTTTGATTGCGTGTCATCCGACGGTGGTGGTTTTGAAATGTGTCACCTTGATTAGGCTGAACCGCGGGCTTCACAATTCCCTGTCATGTATGTTTCCTGCAGGGTGGATCACAGAAGACATTTTGGTCACATGAGATTGGAGGTCAGATGTAAAGATGCAACTGCTTGTTTTGACCTTGGAAGGTGAGGGCAGGACCACCGTGTGCTTTTGTAGCTCACAAGACTTGTGGCTCATCTGTGGGCTGACCTCCTTGGAGTGAAGAGGTGGGCTGTAGCCACTCTCAGCTTAGAAAAAATTCTGTCATGTTTTCCCATCTGCTTTTACAGCTTGCTTTTCTGTATTTAAATATGTAGCCCCTTTGGAATTTGTCCATTTGTTTACCCAGTAGTTCCAAGGCCATTTGTTGAATACTCTGTATTTTCCCCATTGATTTTAATGCCATCTTCACCATACTATACATATTATATTATACTATACATTCCTATATGTATTTGGGTCTGTTTCTAAACTTTCTCATCCTTTCTACTGATTTGTGTATAACAATTTACTTATTGAAATTTACAACATTAAAAAATATCTAATTGGTCCAATCCCCCTTAATTACTTGTTTTTCAAAATGTTAGTGGCAAATCTTGTTTTTTCCTTCCCGTTTTATTGGGATGTAATTGACATGCAGCTGTATATTTATGTGCAGCATAATGATTCGACTCATATACATCATGCAATGATGACCACAGTAAGTTTAGTGAACATCTATCATCTCATATAGATACAAAATAAAAGAAAAAGAAAAAACTTTTTTCCTTGTGATGAGAACTCTTAGGATTTACTTTCCTAATGACTTTCATATATAACATACAGCAGTGCTAATTATATTTATCATGTGTTTCATTACACCCCTAGTACTTATTTATCTTATAACTGGAAGTCTGTACTTTGGACTGCCTTCATCCAATTTCCCCTCCCCCAACTAGTAGCCAGAAATCTGATCTCTTTTTCTCTGAGTCTGTTTGTTTTGATGTGTAATTGACCTGTGACACTATGTTAGTTCCTGTTGTACAACATAGTGATTCAATATTTCTATACATTTCAAATGATCACCATAAGTCTAGTTACCATCTGTCACTACACAAAGCTATCACATAGTTGTTGGCTATATTCCCCACACTGTACCCTTCATACCCTTCACTCCTTTACTTTGTAACTGAAGTTTGAACCCTCATCGATTTCTTTCCTCCCCCTTCCCCTCTGGCAACCACCTGTTTGCTCTCTGTATCTATTACTCTGCTTCTGTTTGTTCATTTGTTTTGCTTTTTAGATGCCACATATAGGTGAAATCATAATGGTATTTGTTTTTCTCTGTCTTTTATACAAGGTTTAGACTCAATTTCTCGAATTTAAAAATTCATTTAAAAATTTTATTGGAATTATGTTAAATTTATAGAGACTTGATATCTTTATGATATTGAGTCTTCCCAGCTAAGAACAGTACACTTTTCACTTGGTCAGCTTTTCCTTTGTGTCCAAAAGTAAATTAAAAAATTTTCTTTGTAGAAACTGCACATTTATTGGTAAGTTTAGTTCTAGCTATTTTATCTTTTTGTGGGACAATTGAAATGTCTGTCTTTTCTTTCATTATATTTTCCTCCAATGGGCTATAATTTATACATTTTTTTCCCCCAGTTGGGCTCTTAGGTGGGACCCACCTGAAGTGTTCCAGCCTAGTAATCACTGCTTTTTCTTTTTCTTTTTTTCTTGGTAAGTTTCCTAGGTAGCCTTGAGAACAGTAAGTTAATACTACAGCTCTCTTGCAAATTTCTCTCTTAGCCACTCAGTTTCAAAATTCCTCAGCAAGGTCATAGATGGTGTCCCTCTTTGCTGGTATTTTAGTCAAATCAAGGTTTTTGTTTATGCTTTTTTTCTTCAAGCCAAATAGTGGAGATATTTTTGGTAAAACTGGAGATTGATCTCATCAAGTCTCCAGGCCAAGCACTCAGGAAGCAGGCCAGCAGCGCTGTTATCTGTTCCGAGGACCCCACTGGTGTGGATGATTGTATGTCTGTAGAGATTGCTAAGGCCATGTTTTCATGCCCTCTTGTGAACTGATACAACTCTGCAGTGCTGGGAGTATAAAAATCACTATGCTTTCAGCATATTAATTCATTAGAAATGGTTAGAAGAGCAAGGGATTTTTGAGATCAGGCATCTAGTCTAAAACTTTCATCTTATAGATGAAGAAGGCCAAGGTAGTTGAAAAGTGATGAATTAAAATTGCAGACTTTGGATGCCAGAGTGGGTGCCGTCTCTTCCAACTTACACTGTCTTTTCTCCTTTAACTTAAAATGTCTCAACACTTCAGAGGAGCACCTACAATAGTCACTGTTTCCACCATAAGCACCAGAGTGAAAACACCTGGTCAACACATCCCACCTTCACTGATATTCAGGCCAGGAGCTGTGTTTGACCCTGTTTGTCCATCTCCAGACCTTTGTGCTAATCCAGCAGTTCCCAGAATGTGGTCTGGGGACCCCTGTGAGATCGCAAGACCCTTTCAGGAAGTTTTCAAGGTTGAAACTATTCTTATAATAATATTACAACATTATTTGCCATTTGCTCAGGAATGTTTTCTAGAATTTTCCAAGAAAGTATACTTAGGATATAAATATGTGCATTTTCAGACATTAACTAAGTTTGTTCTCAGTACTTTTGCTGAGCTCTTACTACTTCAGTTATACTTGCTATAATGTCTTTAATCTCATTATTGTCAAAACACTTGTTATTTTGAAATCCTGAAGTTTGTCTCCAGCCTACGTGGAAACGAAGTAAGCACATTTTGTTGTCTTGATTTGCAATCATTTTCTTTTTGAGATTTTTAAAAATCGAAGTATAATTAATGTACAATATTACAAAAGTTACAGGTGAACAATGTAGAGATTCATAACTTTTAAAGGTTAGACTCCATTTATAGTTACTGTAAAATATTGGCTATATTGCAATCATATTTTTAAATATTAAAAACTTTTCTAAAATTTTAAACATTTTGTAAAACTATTTTGAAATTTAATAAAATTGTATTCTAAAATAAAATTTATTTATAATATATCTTTCTTATTTTTAAAGGTGAATGGTTACTTTCTCAGCCCACAGCTTCACCATCTGCATATAGTCATTTCTCTGGCTCAGAAGGCAGGAACTTTCAAAGAAAAAGGGTGAAACTGTGAATAAGAAATAAAAATATGGTGAATATTACCTTTTCCTCGGTTGTATACATGTTAATAATTTATTATTATTTCTGAAAGTATTACGGTGAGTGACTTCTGGTTTCTGGTCCAGCAGGATCTTAGAAGTGATCACGCCATCCTAACAACAAGAACAAAGCTGAACAAACTGAAAAATCAGCAACTCTTCTTAGATCTGTCGTCAGAGCAGTGAAGTCACAGGGCAAATGGCTGTCCAGAAATTTAAAGAGACAAACAGGTAAATGGAGAGAATCACGATTTACCAGATCTGAAACCCCCTGGCAGAAAACTCCGTGGGAACCAGTGCCCAGGTAGGGAAACCCGAACGGTAATTGATGAATTGCTGGAGAGTCAGAGGGGACAGTCTGAGAGTTAAAAACTGCAGGAGGATCCAGTCGTAGGGGGTCCCCACGATTTTGTGAGTTTTACCTCTAGGAGCTCACAGGGAATATCAGAAAAAAATTCCCTTGTGCTTCCACCAGGGGGAAGGGAAAAGTAACCATTTTGAAAAACCCAGAGAATTCTGTTCTTCTTAACATGGTCTGCCCTTGGGAGAAACTATTTATCCAGAGCCTAACCTGCTAGGGCTTTATCAGAGCCTAGCTGACCGTGGGGAAGGGAAATACCCGACTGCAGCCCCCTCTAGCTTTCCACATGGGGAAGAAAAACTTCCAACTCCAGCCCCCTCTACCCATCCTCTCCCACCAAAGACAAGGAGAGGAACTGAGAAGCACCGGGGTTGTTCACAGAGGCTCAAAAGACTGAGACCTAATCATAGGGCTATAGAATGCTACCCCGCCGCCACACTTACCGTTCCTTTACTAAAGCCCTGTTTACCACGATACCTTTTATTCAGTACGTCATGTCCACCTTTCAACAAAAAATTACAATGTGTACTAAAAGGCAAAAAACACAGTTTGAAGGGACCAGAACCAGAGTCAGATATGGGAGGAATGTTGGAATTACCATGAATTTTTTAAAACTGTGATTAAAATGCTAGGAACTTTAATGGAAAAAGCAGACAACATGCAAGACATGGTGGATAATGTAAAAAGAGAGATGAAAATTCTAAAAAAAAAAAAAAAAAGGCCCAAGATCAAAACCGCTGTAATAGACGTGCAGGATGCCATTGATAGGCTCTTTAGTAGACTAGACACGGCTAGGAAAGAATCTCTACACTTGAGGATATTACAACAGAAACTTCCAAAAATGAACAACAAAGAGAAAAAAGACTGAAAAAAACAGAATATCCAAGAACTGTGAGACAACTACAAAAGGCATAACATATGTATGTATCGTGGGAATGCCAGAAGGAGAAGAAAGAGAGAAAGGAACAGAACCAATATTTGAAGTAATAATGACTGAGAATTACTTCAAATTAATGTCAGACACCAAAACACAAATCCAGGAAGCTCAGAGAACACCAAGCGGAATAAATGCCCCCAAACTACACATAGGCATATCATATTCAAACTGCAGAAAATCAAAGATAAAGAAAAAATCTTGAAAGAAGGTAGAAGATAAAAAAGCTTACCTATAGAGGAACAAAAATAAGAATTACATCTGGCTTCACCTCAGGAACCATGCAAACAAGAAGAGAGTGGAGTAAAATATTAAAGTGTTGAGAGAAAAGAAAACCCACCAACCAAGAATACTGTACCCTGTGAAATTATCCTTCAAAAGTAAGAGAGAAATAAAGACTTTCTCAGATAAAAATTGGGGAAATTTGTTTCCAGTAGATCTGCCTTGCAAGAAATGTTAAAAGAAGTTCTTAATGTAGAAGGAAATTGATATAGATCAAAAACTCAGATCTAGATAAAGAAGAGCATTGGAGAAGGAATAAGTGAAAGCACAATTAAAACTTTATTTTTCTTAATTGATCTAACAGATGACAGTTTGTTCAAAATAACACTACCAAAATGTATTCAGTTATGTATGCTTATATGCATAATATAACACTCCTTTGTCAGAAATGGACTCCAGCAGGGAGAAAATCACTAAGGATACAGTTGAACTCAGCACCATCAATCAACTGGATATAACTGACATCTATAGACTGCTTCACCCAACAACAGCAAGTTACACATTTTTCTCAAGTTCACATGAAACATTCAGCAAGATAAACCACATTCTGGGCCATAAAACACACCTTAACAAATTGAAAAGAACAGAAATCATACAATGTGTACTCTCAGACCACAGTGGAATTAAGCTAGAAATCAGTAGCAGGAAGATAGATGAAAAAATCCCCAAACTTTTGGAGATTAAACAACACACGGGTCAAAGAAGAAATCTCAAGAGAAAATTTTAAATTTTGAACTAAATAAAAAATAAAACATTAAAATTTTAATATACCGTGAAAGCAGTGCTTAAAGGGAACATTATAGCATTGAACACATATATTAGAAAAGAAGAGATTTCTAAAACCAGTCATTTAAGCTTCTCTTTTAGGAAACTAGAAAAAGAAGAGCAAATTAAATCCAAGGTAAGCAGAAGAAAACAAACAGTAAAAATTATAACAGAAATTAATGAAATTCAAAACAGGAAATCAGGAGAGAAAATCAATAAAACCTAAAGCTGGTTCTTTGGAAAGATCAATAAAGTGGATAAACTTCTTGCCAGACTAACTAAGAAAAAAAGTGAGGACACAAATTATTAATAACTGAAAGAAAAGAGGAGACATTACTAAAGATTTCATGGACATTAAAAAGAATAATAAAGGAATATTATGAATAACTCTGTGCCTACAAATTTGATAACCTAGATGAAATGGACCAATTCCTTGAAAGACACAATCTGCCAAAACTCATGCAGAAGAAATAGGCCACCTGATAGGCCTATGTCTATTAAGGAAATCAAATCAATAATTAATGATCTTCCAAAACAGAAAGCACCAGGTCCAGATGGGTTCACTGGTGAATTCTACCACACATTTAAGGAATAAATTATACTAATTGCTTACAATCTCCTTCAGAGGACAGAAGCAGAGGAAATATTTCCTAATGTATTCTATGAGGCCAGAATTACCCTAATACCAAAACCATCACATGGCTAAAAAAGAAAAATCACAAGATCATATCAATAAATGCAAAAAGCTTTTAACAAAATCCATTCCCATTCATGATAAAAAAAAACTCTCAGTAAACTAGGAATAGAGGGGAACTGCCTTGGCTTGATAAAAAAATATCTACAAAGAACCTACAGCTAACATCATACTTGATGGTGAGAAACTCAAAGCTTTCCCACTAAGATCAGGAATAAGGCAAAGACATCGCCTCTTATCACTGCTTTTTAAACATCATACTGGAAATCCTAGCTAAGCAATAAGACAAGAAATGGAAAATAAAAGGTATGCAGATTGAGAAGGAAGAAATTAAAGTGTCTTTGTTCACAGATGACATGATCGTCTGCATAAAGAATGTGAAAGAATCAACAAAAAACTCCTGGAACTAATAAGTGATTATAGTAAGGTTGCAGGATACAGGGTAACTGTACAAAAGCCAAGTGCTTTCCTACATACCAACAATGAAGAAGTGGAATTTGAAATTAAAGCACATTACCATTTACATTAGCACCGCAAAAATAAAATTTTAGGTATAAATCTAACAAAATATATTCAAGATCTATTTGAGGAAAACTACAAAACTCTGATGAAAGATATCAAAAATGAACTAGAAAAAAACAGAGATATTCTGTGTTCATGGATAGGAAAACTCAATGTTGTCAAAATATCTTCCCAATTTGATCTACAGATTCAGTGCAACCCCAATCAAAGTTCCAGCAAGTTATTTTGTGGATATTGACAAACTGATTCTAAAGTTTATATAGAGAGACAAAAGTCCCAGAAGAGCCAACTCAATATTGAAGAAGAACAAGAAAGTCAGACTGACATTACATTATTTTAAGTTTTACTATAAAGCTTCAGTATTCAAGACCGTGTGATTATTGGTGAAAGAATAAGCAAATAAATCAATAGCATAGAACAGCAGCCCAGAAGTAGACTCGCATAAATATGGTCAACTGGTCTGGTGAAGAAGCAAGGCATTACAATGAAGCAAATATAGTCTCTTAAACAAATGGTGCTGGAACAAATGGACACACACATGCAAAAAAAAAAAAAAAAGAATCTAGATACAGACCTCACACCTTTCAGAAAAATTAACTCATAATGGAGCATAGTCCTAAATGTATCATACAAAACTGTAAAACTCGTAGACACACCATAGGAGAAAACCCAATGACCTTGGGTATGGTGATGACTTTTTAGAGACAACACCAAAGACATGATTTATGAAAGAAGTAATTGATAAGCTGGACTTCATTAAAGTTAAAAACTTCTGCTCTGTGAAAGACACTGTTAAGAGAATAAGACAAGCCACAAACTAAAAGAAAATATATACAAATGACACATCTGATAAAGGACTGTTCTCCAAAATATACAAAGAACTCTTAACACTCAACAATAAGAAAACAAACAACCCGATTTAAAAATGGGCAAAAGACCTGAACAGACACCTCCACTAAAGAAGATATACAGATGGCAAGTAAGCACATAAAAAGATGTTCAACATCGTATGTTATTAGGGAATTACAAATTAAAACAACAGTGAGTTACCACTATAAACCTGTTATAATGGCCAAAATCCAAAAGACAACAAATGCTGGCAAAGACGTTGAGCAACAGGAACTCCCGTTCACTGCTGGTGGAAATGCAACATGGTACAGCCACTTTGGAGGACAGTTTGGCAGTTTCTTATAAAACTAAACATACTCTTACCACATAATCCAACAGTGGTACCTCTTGGTATTTATCCTAATGGATTGAAAACTTATGTCCACATGAAAACCTTCACATGGATGTTTATAGCAGCTTTATTCATAAGGGCCAAAACTTGGAAGCAACCAAGATGTCCTTCAGTAGGGGACTGGATAAACAAACTGTGGTACACCCAGACAATGGAGTATTATTCAGGGCTAAAAAGAAATGAGCTGTCAAGTCCTGAAAAGACATGCAGGAAACTTAAATGCATATTACTAAGTGAAAGAAGCCAATCTGAAAAGTCTACAAACTGTATGATTCCAACTATATGACATTCTGGAAAAGGCAAAACTATGGAGACAGTAAAAAGATCAGTGGTTGCCAGGAGTGAAGGGGAGCAGAGGAATGAATTAGCAGAGCACAGAGGATTTTTAGGACAGAGAAACTATTCTGTATGTTACTACAGTGGTGGATGCATGTCATTTACATTTATCAAGATCCATACGATGTACAGCACCAAGAGTAAACCCTAATGTAAATTATGGACCTTGGGTGATAATGACGTGTCTACATAGGTTCATTGGTTGTAACGCACATCCACTCTAGTTCAAGATGTAGATAGTGGAGGCGGTTGAGTGTGTGTGGATGTGGTGTATATAGGAACTCTCTATAATTTCTGCTCAAGTTTGCTGTGGACCTAAAATCGCTCTAAAAAATAAAGTTTATTAATTAAAGGAAAGAGTATTATGATGCCAATTAAGTTGTAGTATCACTTGGAGACCAGTCACTCAACATTTACAGAAAAAGGAATTGAACATTTTAAATGGAGGTGTGATGAGCTCTTTAAAAGTGAAAAGTTATTTGTTACAGATTTTCACATTAGAAATGAGAAAACCTCTAAAACAACCTACAAGGTAAGTTATCTTACTATGTTGGCTGAGGAAGTGCACACCATAGCTGAAAGGCTTACAAAAGGTTTACAGTTGACAATGCTGATTGCCTGCAGAATGAAGTCCATAGAGAAATCATGGCAGTGCCACTTTCCAATGACACAGTAACTAGTTATATGAAAGTTTGGGCTACCGATGTGATAAATGAATTCTCATGTGCAGAAATTGTACTTTTGCTTTATCAATGGGACAAATCTATAGATGTGGCTGGGTTTGCTGTTTTGCATGTTTTAATCCATTATCAGCCCCAGCTAATAAACATTGAAGATCTTTCATGGGAACACGTGGCAACACACACAAAGAGCTGAAGAACTTTTCTGACAACAAACTTGTTGCTTGGCAAGAAACACGAAATGTTTAATACCTTTTTTGAGGCTCATGGTTTATCCTGGAACAAGTCTGTTGACATTTGCACAGATGACACAAAAGCCAAGGTGAGTAAAACTACTGGCACCTTAGCACGAATCGAGGCAGTGGCATTAAATTGTACTGTCTTTGTATTCTTCACCACGCAGTTACAAAACAAAACAAAACAGTTTCACTTAGGAAAGTCCTTGATAAACCTGTAAAACTTGTTAATCTCATCAGACCTCAACTCCTTGAATACTCATCGTTTTCGTATTTCTCCCCAACAAAATGGGGAGCACTTGTGTTGCAAAGTGAAGTATGGCGTTTGTCTCAAAGAAAAGCTCCTGTCAGCTGCTTCATTTGTGATCTGAGCAAGCTACTTTTGTCATGGAACACCATTTTTACTTGAAAGAACAGCAGGAGGACAAATCATGATTATTCAGACTTGGGTATTTGGCTGACATTGTGTTGGAAATAAAGAGTGAGCCCTTTATTTCAAGGAAAACATTGACACTTCTTTTCTTGCCAATGATAACACTGAACGTTTAGGGGAAAATTAGAATACTGTAAAACTTGAATTCACCACCATATGTTTGACAGCTTCCGGATACTTTATATGTTATGTGATGACATTAATGAATTATTTTGTATTGTTTGAAGTATGTCAACATTGAGAAGATCTGCATAACTCAGTAAACCAATATTTTCCAAATGAAAAAAATGTGTGAAGTTACAAAGATATTCATGAGTAAAATATCCATTCAAAGTGTCAAATAGACTGATGGATTTTAATGTAACCATTAAGATGGTATGGTGTGATGAATTGGGAGACTGGGATTGACATATATACACTAATATGTATAAAATGGATAACTAATAAGAACCTGCTGTATAAAAAAATAAAATAAAATTCAAAAATTAAAAAAAAAAGATGGCATAAAAGTTTCATTAGTTTAGTTTCTGATTCCACATTGTAAGTAACCTTTAAATGCTATCACTTGTCGAGTTTTGGTGTAGCATCAAAGAAGAATATCCATAATTATCTGAAAAAATTATTAAAATACTCCTCCCTTTCTTGTTTATCTGTATGAAGCTAGATTTTCTTCATATACTTCAACCAACACAACACAACAGATTGAATGCAGAAACAGATATGAGAGCTGTCTTTTATTAACTCAGACATTAAAGAGATTTGTAAAAAATGTAAAACAACTAAATTTTCTTTTGTTTTGGAAAATATAGTTTAAAGTATAGCTTAAGAAATGTCCTTGTCTTATAATATAATGGGTTTATTATTTTATTAAGGAATAAATACATACCAAACACTGGAGAATTACTGTGCTACTCTATTCCTCTGCACAGCACTTATCACATACCTACCAATCCAATAAAATTGGTCATGAATACTCAAGGCTGTTTGAATTGCCTAAGCTTTCCTCATTTACTCACACTAGTCCTCATTCTGGCTCCACCTCTAGCCGATTCCAAACTTTTGGCCCCATTTTCTACCGCCCAACTCTGAACACACCTGTGGCAGCCACCCCCCACCTCCTTCCATCTAACAGAACCCAGTTTTGTTTCCCCCTCCTCTGAGTGGCCTTGACCTTCAGAGCAGTCCAGGGCCCTCTCCAGCCCCAAGGGGGCACCTTAGTTTCGTCTAACCCAATATGGCTGTCTCATTCCCTTTGCAAAATCATTGGTTTAAGCGTGGCTGTGAGACCATGAGATGTGAGAAATCTTCTGAGGACCCTGGGAAGGTTTCCTCAGTCTTAAAATGGGACGTAAGACAGGGTTGATTCCCTCCTTCTGCCTGGATATTGTTGTTGATATATGAAGCCCAGAACCACTGCAGCCATTTGGGGCCCATGAGGAGAATCAGCCTAGCAAACAAGCCCGTGTGTGGAGGATGACTGAACATAAAGATAGAGGCGATTTGGCCCCTGATGACGTTGCTGTTCTATAAACGAGCCCTGCCGCTGCCCAGTCTCTAGAGCTCTAACTAGGAGCTCTTATATTTCCTATTGAGAATTTACCTTTTCTTTAGCTGAAAATATCCAAACCCCTCTGGACATTCATGCAAGTTATTTCTCCTTGCCTCTGCCCACTCCCACCAGCTCTCCACTCTCCGGTTTCCTTCGGTGAGAAGACATTCTAGAAGAGCAAAAGGCACAAGCTTTAGACCCAGACTGCCCAGGCTCAAAGCTGGCTTGGTCACATCCTAACTGGTGAGAGAAGGCAATTTATTGAATCTGCTGGGCCTTGGTTTCCTCATTTGTGAAAGGTGGCTAATAAGAGGGCTACATTCCATGAGCTTAAGCAGGGGGGACTAAAAGAGCTAATACTTTTAAAACATTTGGAACAGTTTTCACTTTCTTGAAATCCATCAAAGGAGGATTCAAACAAGGTGAACTTTTAGTGAATGGCATGCATTTTTGCTCACAGATTTCATTTAGACCAAAATATTAGGTTGGACCATATGAAGTTACCAGTAACCCACTGTTTCTGACTTACAAAAATGGCAGTTTCACATGGTTCAATCTACTACCCCTGGAAACTATGCTTCAAAGCTGTGAAAGAAAGCTCTCTTCTCTTTTGGAAAAGAAGAGCAGCTCCAGAAGCAGGTCCACAAAGGACAGGACATTGGAGATTAAACTAGGGGCTGCCAGGGAGTTCCCTTCTATTATAAGCAGGCAGCAGAGGCCGAAAATCAAAACAAGTAAATGGATTACGTGTATTTAATTTGAAAACAGTACAGTGCTATCTAAAATTATTATAAAAATATTGTTTATCCTATAAGCAATCTTTAGTGCCTCATCCATGAAAAAGATACATTTTAATATTAATATATTTTACATTTCAGTTTTTCACTTGAAAAGACCAAAATGTAAAGGAATTCATTGGCCGCCCCATAGACATTGTGACTTTTATTCATCTCATGATCCTGGGCAAGTCACATGGTCTGGAGTAAAATATGGGTTCTTAAGCTTTGGAGAGTCTGAGGCTTCAGGTGTCTTTCTCACTAAACTGGTTTAAATTTTAATTAGAGGATAATTCCATACTAAGAAATGTGGCCTTTTGACACCCTCCCCGGGGGATAATAACATACCAGCTGCCAGCTACAAGGAACTTGATTTTTTTCAAAACACCGGGCATTTGGCAAAGGCAGTGCTGAGCCACTCACCACGGCGCTCCGCGGAGGCCGAGTGCGGGGGCTGCTCTGCCCTATTTCATAAGTGGAAGCGTCACAAATTGGAGCCGGACAAGACGGCCCAGAAAAAGAATGCGGTGGCCCCATGGTCCCTCACAGTCTGTTTCCTCTAAGAAGGAGCGGGCGCCACCAGGTTTCCAGGCAACGCCCCTCCCCTCTGATGCCCGCAGGAGAGACCAGGCTCCCAGGTGCGCCCCCCATCAGGGAGCAAGGTGATGGAGTCAGGGAGGAGCGTCCATGCGGCAGGGGATGGGGGAAGACGTGGGAACGCCCACACAGAAGTGGACACGCTCTGTTCAGAAGGTCACTTTCTGCTCGGGGGATCGCGTCTCTGCTCTGGAATTCTGATGTGGGCCTATTGAGGCCCATGGAAACCACCCCACAGAGACCTGGCATGGGTCCTGGATGCGAGCTACCCTTGAACCAGGAGCAGAGCCAGCTCGGGAGCTCCCTGGTGGTCCGAGCCCTGACCCAAATCTCCCTTTTGTTCCCCAAATGGCTTGTATCCCAAGCTCTGGGAAACAATAGTAAGCACTGCCAAATGGAAAATGGAACTCCACGCTTTGACTCAAGGCCTGGCCTTCAGGACGGACACCCTGAGCCCAGTGTCAAGGTACCTGGGCTCCTTTTGGAGCAGACTTGGCTGAGCGGGCTGCCAAGAGGCTGCCCAAAGCTTGGTTTCCTCGTTGTCTGTCTGTGTAGGACTCCTGTGCTTACCTTTCTCCTTCTGTCCTCCCTCCCCACCCCTCCCCTGGCCCCATGAGAGTAGTTACCTCTGGGGAGGGCCAGGAACATGACCTGGGAAGGAAAAAAGCCACCTCGACTTTATTTGCCACCTTCCATTTCTTTTATAAAATTAAAGGTCCCTGCAAACCTTTTATGACAAAATATTAACATGTGATATTTTAGGGAGTGACTTAATTACTCCATATTTTTCTGAATCTTTAAACTTAATACAGTATTTCAGCTGTTAACAGTGGTGAAATGAATAGTGATACCCTTTTTCTCCTTTTATGTATTTCTCACATTTCTTCTAATGAGCATGTTTTTCTTTTCTGATTGAAAAAATCTTTTTTAACTGTGTTGAGCAGTTGTTTACATAGGCGCTGTGAGATTGGTGCTCTGTGGAGAATTACTGGGACATGGGCTTGTGCTTTATTAGGAGATGATGCTGTAGGACACAGCCTTTGCACAGTGTCATCGGGGAGCAGAATAAAGACATTTAACCATAGAACGACACTATAGTGTGTTGGACTCCGACCAGGTCAAAGGTAAGCACATAGGGGGCAAGAGGGGAGGGCACTACTTTCAGCTTGCATTTCACTCAGAAAGTTAGTCCATCATCCAAAAGAAGGTTGTAATAGTCCCTCCTCTGGGGAGGAGCAGAGCTATGGTCCTGCACAGAGGGAGGAGCCCTTCCCAGGACAGGCAATAAGCAGCCACATTAGCAGCAGATGGACAGTGTGGGAAGCTGAGAATCAGGTCAAAGTGGAACCAGGGCTCTTTGCTTAAGGACTAAGGCTCTCATCATTCGCTCAGTGAGGAGGCCTGGAAGGTCACAGCAAAGCTTCGTGGCATACTCTTTTTATCTCGTATATGAGAATACCTGAGTGTGTGCAGGGAAATCCACGTGGTGCATTCGATAGCAGAGTGTGTGGAAGTTCACTTTCAGTAATACTTTTGTTACTTTAAGGCAGTTTCAAAGAATCTGGCCAGGTTCTGTTGAAGCTTTGACTTCCCCCCGTCAGAATGCAGCTTCTGAAGGGAGGATTCTGGGAAGATGGTGGAGGAGGAAGCACCAGGAATCTGTCTCTCCACCCAGACAACAACTACAATGGCAGAATCAACCTGATGTAGCTATTTTGGAACTCTGGAGTCTGTTGAAGGCTTGCAACTTCTGGCAGAAGGCTTGGAGGCAAATTGCAGTCAATTGCAGCCAACTTCAGCTCCTGACTCATTAGCAGTTACCCATCCCCACACCCAGACACATGGCAAGAGGCTGTGCAGCTTGCACACAACTTGTGGGAGCTAGAGTGGGCAAAAGGACCCTGTCCCCCAAATACTGGGGACCTGTGTTCTGACTGCTGACCACAGAGGTGCAGATAAAGAGGGTGAAGCCATTGCTGTTGCACCTCCCCTCATTGGTTCATGTCCCTCCCCCTTCAGGTTGAAGTGAATGCCAGAAGATTTAAAGGGCCAGTGTGCTTTCCCCTCCCATCATTTTTTGCTTTTCCTCTTTTGGGAGCCTGAACTTAAAGACTAGGACATTCAAAAACAGCTGAATATACAGAGAAAATTTAAAAGTGACTGTGCATGCTCAGGGAAAGGCTCAGAAAAGACCTGAGAAGACATTAAGTTTACAACTCAGGCTGATCCTTGGCACAGAGACAGCTTATAACAGTCAAAAAACGACAACAAAAAACATCAAACCCTGGGGGAGGGGGACAATCTGAGAGTTTCCAGAGTTACCACATCATTAGATTAAAATGTCCAGTGTTTAATACAAAATCACAAGGCCCATTCAAACAAAGGGGGAAAAAAATCAACAGAAACTGTCCTTGAAAAAGACCTAATGGCAGATATACTAGACAAAGACTTTAAAACAACCATCTTAAAGATGCTCAAAGAACTAAAGGAAGATGTGGAGAAAGTCAAGAAAATAATGTGTGAACAAAATGAAAATATCAATAAAGAGATAGGAAACACAAAAAGAAACTAAAAAGAAATTCTGGAGCTGAAAAGTACAATAACTGAAGTGAAAAATTCACTAGAGAGGTTCAAAGGCAGATCTGAGCAGGCAGAAGGAAGAATCAGTGAACTTGAAGATAAGACAATGGAAATTATCAAGGCTGAAGAACAGAAAGAAAAAAGATTAAAGAAAAGTGTGACACGACACCATCAAGAGGACCAACATACACATTGTTGGAATCCCAGTAAAAGAAGAGAAAGAGAAAGGGGCAGAGAGAATATCTGAAGAAATAATGACTTAAAACTTCCCAAATTTGATAAAAGACATGAATATAAACATCCGAAAAGCTCAATGAATTCCAAGTAAGATGAAATCAAAGAGACCCACACAGTCTCATTATAATCAAACTTTCAAAAGACAAAGGGGAAATCTGGAAAGCAGCAAGGTAAGTGAATAGTCACATACAAGGGGATCCTCAATAAGATTATCTGCAGATTTCTCATCAAAAAATTTGGAGGCCAGAAGACTGTGGGAAGATTTATTCAAAGTGCTCAAAGAAAAAAACTGTCAACCAAGAATCTTATATCTGGCAAAACTGTCCTTTAGAGTGAAGAAGAAATTAAGGCATTCCCAGATTAAAAAAAGCTAAAGGAGTTCATGACCACTAGACCTTCCCTACAAGAAATGCTCAAAAGAGTCCAGTGGAGTGAAATGAAAGAACACTAGACAGTAAACTGAAGCCATATGGAGAAATAAAGATCTCATTAAAGGCAACTACATGGGCAATTGTAGAAGCTAGTATCATTGTAACAATGGTTTGTAACTGTACTTTTTGTCTTCTACATGATTTAAGAGACTAATATATTTAAAGAAAACAACAATTATTCGTGTAATAGCTAGTATTACTGTAACTTTGGTTTGTAACTCCAAATCTTGTTTTCTGCATAATTTAGGAGGCCAGTACATTTAAAAGAATTATTAGTTTATGTTTTTCAGCATACAATGTATGCAGATATAATTTTGTGATAACAATAACCAAAAGGGGTGGGGACAGAGCTGTAAAAGAACAGTTTTTGTGTGTTATTGAAATTAAGCTGTAATAAATTCAAATTAGAGTGTTATAACTTTAGGATGTTAAATGTAATCTCCATGATAACCACAAATAAAATAGTTTATAGAGTATACACAAAAGGAAATTAAGAAAGAATTTAAACATTTCACTACAAAAAATCAACAGAACACAAAAGAAGACAGTAATGCAGGAAATGAGGGAAGAAATGGCTATAGGGCATATAGAAAACAAACAGCACAATGACAGAAGTAAGTCCCTTATTATCAACAAAGACAGAGATTGGTAGAATGGATAAAAACACATGACCCAGCTATATGCTGTCTATAAGAGTCTCATCTGAAACCCCAAAACACAAATAGGTTGAAATGGGAAGGATGGAAAAACATATTCCATGCAAATAGTAACCAAAAGAGAGCAGGACTGGCTATACTAATATCAGACAAAGTAGACATTAAATCATATAAGGTTACAAAAGACAAAGAAGGACATTATATATTAATAAAAGGCTCAGTAGAGCAAGAAGATATAACAATTATAAACATTTGTGCACCCAATGACAGACTATCAAAATACATGAAGCAAAAATGGGCAGAATTTGAAGGGAGAAATAGAGAGTTCTAAAATAACAGAGACTTCAATGCCTCACTCCCAATAAACCAACTAGATCCAACAAGAATATACAGAACATTCCACCCAATGACAACAGCATATACATTTTTCTCAAGTGCACATGGAACATGTTAGGACACAAATTAAGTCTCAATAGACTTAAAAAATGATATCATACAAAGTTATGACAGATATTTTCTCTGATCACAACAGGATGAAGTTTGAAATTAAAAAAAAACACACATAAAGAAAGCTGAAAAATTCACAATACTGTGGAAACTAAACAACACACTTTTAAACAACCAATAGATCAAAGAAGAAATCACAAGGAAAATGAGAAACTACTTAGAGTTGTGTAAAAATGAAAATATAACATACCAAAACTTACATGACACAGCAAACATGATGCGCAGGTGGAAATTTATAGCTATAACAAGAAAGAACTCAAATCAACAACCTAACTCTACAACTTAAGGAATGAGAAAAAGAAGAACAAACTAAACCCAAAGCCAGCAGAAGGAAGAAAATAACAAACATTAGAGTAGAGGTAGATAAAACAGAGAGTAGAAAAACATTAGAGGGGCTCAATTTGGCAGCATATATACTAAAATTGGAACGATACAGAGAAGATTAGCATGGCCCCTGCATGAGGATGACACGCAAATTCGTGAAGTGTTCCATATTTTTGAAATTAGAACACTTCCTAACACCATACACAAAAATAAACTAAAAATGGACTAAATACCTAAATGTAAGGCCAGACACTATAAAACTCTTAGAGAAAAACATAGGCAGAACACTCTGACATAAATCACAGCAAGATCCTTTTTGACCCACCTCCTAGAGAAAGGGAAATAAAAACAAACATAAACAAATGGAACCTAATGAAACTTAAAAGCTTTTGCACAGCAAAGGAAACCATAAACAAGACGAAAAGACAACCCTCAGAATGGGAGAAAATATTTGCAAACGAAGCAACTGACAAAGGATTAATCTCCAAAATACACAAGCACCTCATGCAGCTCAATATCAAAAACAACAAACAACCCAACCCAAAAATGGGCAGAAGACCTAAATAGACATTTCTCCAAAGAAGATACACAGATTGCCAACAAACACATGAAAAGATGCTCAACATGACTAATCATTAGAGAAATGCAAATCAAAACTACAATGAGGTATCACCTCACACTGGTCAGAATGGCCATCATCAAAAAATCTACAAACAATAAATGCTGGATAGGGTGTGGAGAAAAGAGAACCCTCTTGCACTGTTGGCGGGAATGTGAATTGATACAGCCACTATGGAGAACAGTATGGAGGTTCCTTAAAAAACTAAAAACAGAACTATCATATGACACAGCAATCCCACTACTGGGCATATACCCTGAGAAAACCATAATTCAAAAAGAGTCATGTACCACAATGTTCATTGCAGCTCTATTTATAATAGTCAGGACATGGAAGCAACCTAAGTGTCCATCGGCAGATGAATGGATAAAGAAGATGGGGCACATATATGCAATGGAATATTACTCAGCCATAAAAAGAAACGAAATTGAGTTATTTGTAGTGAGGTGGATGGACCTAGAGTCTGTCATACAGAGTGAAGTCAGAAAGAGAAAAACAAATACTGTATGCTTACATATATATGGAATCAAAAAAAAAAAAAAAGGTTCTGATGAACCCAGGGGCAGGACAGGAGTAAAGATGCAGATGTAGAGAATGGAGTTGAGGACACGGGGAGGGGGAAGGGTAAGCTGGGACAAAGTGAGAGAGTGGCGTGGACATATATACACTACCAAATGTAAAATAGATAGCTAGTGGGAAGCAGCCACATAGCACAGGGAGATCAGCTTGGTGCTTTGTGACCACCTAGAGGGGTGGGATAGGGAGGGTGGGAGGGATACACAAGGCGGGGGGGGATATGGGGATATATGTATACATATAGCTGATTCACTTTGTTATATAGCAGAAACTAACACAACATTGTAAAGCAATTATACTCCAATAAAGATGTTTAAAAAAAAAAGAAAAACATTAGAGAAAAATCAATGAAACCAAAAGTTGGTTCTTTGAAAAGATCAACAAAATTGACAAACCTTTAGCTAGATGGACTAAGAGAAAAAGAGAGAAGACTCAAAGGACTAAAATAAGAAATGGAAGTGGGGACATTACTACTGATCCCACAGAAATAAAAAGGACTATAAGAGAGTACCATAAACAATTGTTTGCCAACACATTTGATAACTTAGATGAAATGAACAAATTTCTAGAAACAGAAAACCTACCAAGACTAAATCTGAGACTAAGAAATAGACAATCTGAGTAGACTTATATTTAGTAATAAGATTGAATCAGTAATAAAAGAAAAAATCTCCCAACCAAAAAAAGCCCTGGACCTGATGGCTTCACTTGTGAATTCTACCAAAACATTAAAATAAACAACTAATACCAATCCTTCTCAAATGTTTCCAAAAAATTACAGAGGAAGGAATACTTCCTAACTCATTCTTATGAGGCCAGCATAACCCTCATACCAAAGCCAGACAAAGACAATAGAAGAAAATAAAACTACAGACCAATATCCCTAATGAATATTGATGCAAACATCCTCAATAAAATACTAGCAAACAAATTTCAGCAGCATATTAGGAGTATTATAATCCCATCATGACCAAGTGGGATTTATTCCTTGAATTTAAGGATCGTTCAACATATGAAAATCAATCAATGTAATATACTACATCAACAAAACGAGGGAAAAACCCTACATGATCATTCAATTGATGCAGAAAAATCATTTGACAGAACTTAACACCCTTTCATGATAAAAACATTCAAGAAAATCGGAATAGAAAAAACTACCTCCACATAATAAAAGTCATATATGAAAAACCCACAGCAAACATAATGTTCAATTGTGAAAGACTGA
The DNA here is from genome assembly GCF_949987535.1 of Balaenoptera acutorostrata. Taxonomy (NCBI): domain Eukaryota; kingdom Metazoa; phylum Chordata; class Mammalia; order Artiodactyla; family Balaenopteridae; genus Balaenoptera; species Balaenoptera acutorostrata. The sequence continues at coordinate 5,527,474 of NC_080084.1, read as the reverse complement.
AAGCTTTTCCTCTAAGATCAGGAGCAAGGCAAGGATGCCTGATTTCACCACTTCTATTCAACATAGTACTGAATGTTCTAGCCAGAGCAATTAGGCAAGAAATGAAAATAAATAAAAGGCATTCAAGTTGGAAAGGAAGAAGTAAAATTATCTGTTTGCAGATGATATAATCTTATACATTGAAAATCCTAAAGACTCCACACACAAAATAAGCTGTTAGAACTAATAAATGAATTCAGCAAAGTAGCAGAATACAAAGTCAGCACACAAAAATTGGTTGCATTTCTATACACAAACAATGAACAATCTGCAAAGTAAATTACAAAAATAATTACATTTACAATAGCATTAAAAAGAATAAAATACTTACGAACTAAGAAGGTGAAAAACTTGTACGATGAAAACTACAAAATATTGCTGAAAGAAATTTTTTAAAAACATAAATAAGTGGAAACACATCCCATGTTCATGAACTGAAAGACTTTAAATTGTTAAAACGTCAATATTACCCAAAGTAAGCTACAGATTCACTGCAATCCCTATTGAAATCCTAATGACTTTGTTTTTCAAAAATAGAAAAACACATCCTAAAATTGATATGGACTCTCAAGGAACCTTGAATAGCCAAAATAATCCTGAAAAAGGACAAAACTGAAGGACTCACATTTCCTGATTTCCAACCTTACTACAAAATCAACTTTACTTCAATTAAAAAAAAAAACTTACTATGAAGCTACACTAATCAAAGCAGTGTGATATTGGCATAAAGACAGACATATAGAGCAGTGGAATAGAATACAGCACAGAAATAAACTCTTGCATCTACAGTCAAATGATGTTTGACAGGGGGGCCAAGATCATTCAATGGGGGAAGGGCAGTCTTTTCAACAAATGGTGCTGGGAAAATTGGATATCCACATGCAAAAGAATGAAATTGGACCCTTACCTAACACCATATACAAAAATTAACTCAAAATGGATCAAGGACCTAAATGTAAGTTCTAAAACAAACTACTGGAATAAAACATAGACAAAAGTTTGGCAACACTGGTAATGATTTCTTGCATATGACATCAAAAGTGTGGATAACAAATGAAACAATAGACCAATGGGGTTCATGAAAACAAAACAATTTTGTGCATCAAAAGACACTATCCACAGAGTAAAAAAGACAACCCACAGAGTGGGAGAAAATATTTGCGAATCATACATTTGATAAGGGATTAATATCCAGACTACATAGAGAACTACTAAAACTCAACAACAACAACAAGAAAAAACCCAATTCAAAAATGGGCAAAGGACTTAAGTAGATATTTCTTCATAGAAGATATACCAATGGCCAATAAACACATGAAAAGATGTTCAAAGTCACTAATCATTAGGAGAATGCAAATCAAAACTACAATGAGATACCACCTCACACTCATTAGGATGAGTACTATTAAAGTATAGAAAACAACAAGTATTGGTGAGGGAGTGGAGAACTGGAACCCTTGGACATTGTTGGTGGGAGTGTAAAATGGTGCAGCAATTATGGAAAACAGTGTGGAGGTTCCTCAAAATATTAAAAACAGAATTACCATATGACCCAGCAATTCCACTTCTGGGTACATACCAAAAAGAATTGAAAGCAGGGTCTTGAAGAGATATCTGTACACCTATGTTCATAGCAGCATTATTCACAGTTGCTAAAATATGGGAGCAACCAGTGTCCATCAACTGATGGGTGGATTACTAAAATGTGGTATATTTATGCAACAGAACATTTTTCAGCCTTAAAAAGGAAGGAAATTCTGATAAATGCCACAGCATGTATGAAACTTGAGGACATTATGCTGTGAAATGTCAGTCACAAAAAAAGACAAATACTATACTATTCCACTTATAGAAGGGTCTTAGACTAGCCAAAATCATAAAGACAGAAAGTATAATTATGGTTGCCAGGGGCTGTGGGGAGGGGAGATGGGGAGTTATTTTTTAATAGGTACAAGCTTCAGATTTACAAGATGAAAAGAGTTCTGGGATGGATGGTGGTAATGGTTGCATAACAAGGTGAATGTATTTTGTACCACTAAACCGCACACTTTAAAATAGCTAAGATGGTAAATTTTATGTTATGTTTATTTTAACAGAGTAAAGAAAAGGTATTTTTAAAAATTCAGCTTCTAAGAATGAATAAAACCAGGTCCCACCTTCCTGACTTATAGAATATTACTTCAGTAAAGCTTATTTCTCCCAGCTGTGGTTCCCATTACAAAAAGGTCTTGTATATCTTTTAATTCCATCAGTTAACAGATACAGATAGAACATAAGTTGTGCACAGCAGGCACTGGATTAGACCCTAGGATGCTGTAATAAACAAAACAGGTATAGATCCTGTCGTCTGGGAGGCATTCCTAAATGGGCATTGCTGTTCTTGCCTTTTATACAGTTGATCCTTGAACAATGCAAGGTTAGGAACTCCCCCACACCCAGTCAAAAACCACAATCATTTTACAGTCGGTCCTCCGTATCCGAGGTTCCGCGTCCACAGATTCAACCAACTGTGGATTGTGCAGTGCTGTAGGAAGCATTTAGTGAAAAAAATCCAAGTGTAAGTGGACCCACAACAGTTCAAACCGATGTTGTCCAAGGGTCAACTGTACATTCTACCTGGCCTGTATCTAAGAGCTCAGAAGAATCTTGACGTTGTTGAGAACAAACTCTTTTCTCCATTATAGTTTATTTCTAGGTGAATCCAGCTGATATGTGTTGTGATGGTTAATTCTGTATGTCAATTTCCCTAGGCCATGGTACCCAAGTATTTGGTCAAACATTATTCTAGATGTTTCTGTGAAGGTGTGTTTTGGATGACTAACATTTAATACTGTTAGAGAAATGCAAATCGAAACTATTGATACAATGTGGTACCACCTCACACCAGTCACAATGGCTATCATTGAAAAATCTCCAAATAACAAATGCTGGAGAGGGTGTGGAGAAAAGGGAACCCTCGTGCACTGTTGGTGGGAATGTAAATTGGTGCAGCTACTATGAAGAGAAGTGTGGAGGTTCCTCAAAAAACTAAAACTAGAGTTGCCATACGATCCACCAATCCCACTCCTGGGCATATCCCCAGAGAAAACTATAATTTGAAAAGACACAGCCACCCCTATGTTCACAGCAGCACTATTTACAACAGTCAAGACATGGAAGCAACCTAAATGTCCATGGACAGATGAATGGATAAAGAAGATGTGGCACATATATACAATGGAATACTACTCAGCCATAAAAAAGAATGAAATAATGCCATTTGCAGCAACATGGATGGACCTAGAGATTATCATACTAAGCAAAGTAAGTCAGAAAGAGAAAGATAAATACTATATGATATCACTTATATGTGGAATCTAAAATATGATGCAAGTCAACATATCTACAAAACAAAAATTTATTTACAGATATAGAGAACAGACTTGTAATTGCCAAGGGAATGGTGGGGGAAGGAAGGATTGGGAGTTTGGGGTTAGCAGAGACAAATTATTATATATAAGATGGATAAACAACAAGGTCCTACGGTATAGCACAGGGAACTATATTCAGCATCCTGTGACAAACCATAATGGAAAAGAACATGAAAACTATCTATATCTATCTATCTATATATATAGATATATATACCTGAGTCACTTTGCTGTATGGGAGAAATTAACACAACATTTTAAATCAACTATACTTCAATAAAATTAAAAAGAAAACAATTTAATACTGTGAATTTTGAACAAAGTAGATTTTCCCCTGTAATTCGGTTGGGCCTCACGCAAACAGTTGGTGGCCATTATAGAACAAAGACTGACTTCCCCCGAGCAGAAGGGAATTCTGCCAGCAAACAGTCATCAGACTTCAGCTGCAACATGAGCTCTCCTTGGGTTTCTAGCCTGCTGGTCTACCCTGCAGATTTTGGACATGTACCTTCATAAGCATGTGGGCTGTTAGAATAAATCTCTCTCTCTCTCTTTCTCCTGTGTATATACATATACACATCCATTTTGGTTGTGGGCATGGGAAAGGGTCCAAAGCTACCAATAATTTCCATTGTCAGGGAAAATAAATGGGTTTTGGTTGCTAAAGTGAAAGGACTCAGAAATAATCTAGACCTGTGGTTTCCAAACTCCTTTTGTCCAAATCAAATCTTACGCAGTATTCCACTATACTGAAATGGGGTAAAGGAACCTACTTATTTCAACTGCCTTATTCTTCTCCCCTCTCCTCTCCCCAAGGTACTCTTGCAGGCACAGCTCCTGAACTTGGACCTTCCAGCTCATTATTTACAAACAGGATTAATGTGTATGTGCCCAGGAACATATTCTTGCATGCTCCCAGTTTTATTTTTACAGTAGTGCTACTCAAGTCTGCACCAACGTTATTATAGATATAAATTCCTTACGCTCGTAGCTCTGGAAGAACTATAATACAACAGGTTTACCAATTCAATAAAAATATTCCAAACCAATACAATTTAACTTAATAACATTCATTTGCCAGACGATGTTGTTTTGCTCAACTAAATTGCTACTGGTGATGTGAATATGCTAATGACTCTATGGGGAGGATTTTCTTGTGTTTGACAGGTCCACTCCTTTTTTGGGGGGGAACCATGTCTTATTCCTCTTTCTTTTTCTTTTTAAAAAATTTTTATTTTATATTGGAGTATAGTTGATTAACAATGTTGTGTTGGTTTCAGGTGTACAGCAAAGGGATCCAGTTATACATATGCATGTATCTATTCTTCTCACTCCTTTCTTTTAAAATTACTGGACAACCTTCATGTATAGGGGGCTCCATGGTATCATTTGGCCTTTACTCAATGTGGATATGGTTAAGATTTCTTCAGTTCTTTTCTGGGCACCCCCTGGAAATGAGAGCAGTCCTGCCTGACACCAAAGGGAAGATAAACACGGACAGACACCCAGGCTCGGGGCTGGGCAGCCCTTGGTTAGAAGGGGGCAGTGGAAGGATCCAGGCAAAAACTTACATGAGTTTTCATCAACATGAAAAATTAATAGCAGATCAAAGGCTAATAAATAGTGAGTTGAAGTGAAAGGTGTGTTCTTATCTTATTCTTGTGACTTTTCTGTAGGTTTGCATTTTTTTTTTTTAAGTTGGGGAAAAAAGAAATTCTCACAGAGAACTCAGAGCTCCCAAGAATATGTCTATATCCCCCAGTGTGAGAAGCACTGATCTCCTTCAACCCTTTTTAGATTGGAAAATTGAGGTTCAGAGAGCAGAAGTAACTTATGGGGGTGCTACCGGGCTAATTAGTGGAGAATTAGAATTAGAATCTGTCTCCTTATCCAGACCCTTTCCCATACTACTATGAACTGTAGGGCTTAGCACTCTGACATTCTCACACGGTTATATTTTGCTGCAAGAAATTGGTGAGGATTTCACTATACATAGACCTGGGTTTCCAGAACCCTACTAAGCTGACCTTTGAGAAACACCAGCTTGTATACCCCTCATATCACAGGCATAACTGTCCGGCAGGAGGGGCTGCGGAGTGTTTTATTCTTAAGCAGAACAAAAATCTCTTTGTTCTCATACTCCAGTGACTAAATCCTCCTCCAGTGAGTAAGTACCACCTGAGGCCGGGCAGGGCCAAGGGACAGGACCTGGGGCCACGCCCACACCCAGACCCACCTGAAGGCACCTTCGAGGCTCTAAGTCCTGCCTCCAGCTCTGCACTTTAGTTTTTCATCAGTAAAAAGGGCAAATATAAAGCTTAGGAAAGAAGCAAAAATTATTCTATGTAAAAGCACTTTGAAAATAGGAGTATGACAGATGCCCAAGAGGCACATGAAAAGATGCTCAACATCGCTAATGATTAGAGAAATGCAAATCAAACCCACAATGAGGTACCACCTCACACGGGTCAGAATGGCCATCATCAAAAAGTCTACAAATAATAAATGTGGGAGAGGGTGTGGAGAAAAGGGAATCCTCTTGCACTGTTGGTGGGAATGTAAATTGATACAACCACTTTGGAGAACAGTATGGAGGTTCCTCAAAAAACTAAAAATAGAACTACCATATGATCCAGGAATCCCACTCCTGGGAGTATATCTGGACAAAACTATTCGAGAAGGTACAGTCACCCCTATGTTCATAGCAGCAATATTCACAATAGCCTGGACATGAAAGCCACCTAGATGTCCATGGACAGATGAATGGATAAAGAAGATGTGGTACATATATACAATGGAACACTACTCAGCCATAAAAAAAAGAATGAAACAATGCCATTTGCAGCAACATGGATGGACCTAGAGATTATCATACTAAGTGCAGTGAGTCAGAAAGACAAATACCATATGGTATCACTTATATGTGGAATCTAAAATATGAAACAAATGAACTTATCTACAAAACAGAAACAGACTCACAGATATAGAGAACAGACTTGTGGTTGCCAGGGGGGAGGGGGGTGGGAGAGGGATGGACGGGGAGTTTGGGATTAGCAGATACAAAGTATTATATAGAGAATGGATGAACAACAAGGTCCTACTGTATAGCACAGAGAACTATATTCAGTATCCTGTGATAAACCATAATGGAAAAGAATATGAAAAAGAATATATATATGTATAACTGAATCACTTTTCTCTACAGCAGAAATTAATATTGTAAATCATCTATACTTCGATAAAATAAATTTTAAAAAGACATCCAAAAAAAAAAAAAGAATATAGGAACATGAAACAAAGCACAAATGTTTTAAGAAAAGCTCATCATTTAAACCATCATCAGGGTTAAATAGCTGAATGACTGAAAGATGTGGTTAGTGCTAAAAGGAGTGAAATGGCTGAGGAGCTGAGAAGAATTTGTGAAGGGTTCCAGCCAGTACTACTGTCTCCATCATACCAAGAGGGCCAAGTTCATGGGAAACAGCCAGGGGGAAACACCAAGTCATGTGTCACGTGAAACACAGACACTATAGGTATTCATCAGAGAAAGTTACATGCAGAGAGGGCGATTCAAAGAAAACCTCCTTCCCCCACTGCAAATATACAGAACTGCAAATACATCGCAAAAGGGAGCTCTCCTTTGGTTTTCAGTAAACAGTCAACAACTTCTGGAAGCTATAATCTAGTTCTTAAGGGTCTGCACTGACAATTAAGCTGGGGATGAACCCGTTTGACCACAAACCTTAGAAGTTGCACAATGCTTTCCACAAATGTTAGGTTCACAGTTCATTAGAAGGATCCTGGGACCCTGGCCAGCGTGCCAGCCAGCCTTCTGGTGCCTCTTGGAGAGTCTGGCGGTGGGAAATAAAAGTCTGTAAACGGTCTGGGCAACTGAGAAACAAAGTTTGTAAGTTGCCTGGGCAAGTCTACTCACTGTTCCTATTTCACAAAGGAAACTAGCATGGCTGGTCCAGCCAGGGGCGGATGACCGTCAGTAGAATGGCTGGACTGGCCAAGAAGGTGGTTTCTGGAGAGAAGTGCTTCCGTTAGATTTGCTGGTGCCTAAAAGTGCCACCCCCCTGCACCCCTTCCTCAGACCCACACGCCCCTGCTGATGTCACCCGGTCCCACGGTTGCATCCAGCCTCCACCTGCTCCCAATGCACTTTTACCAACCCGGTTCTCTAAGCCGGATGTACCCCCCACCCCACGTTTGGACGGCTGCACCTGGAGTCCCACGGGCACTCCGGGGCTCCCATCCCCAGCCCTGCTTCTCCTGTGTTCGCGGTCTCCTTGGACGGCACTCCTAGACACTGAGTGTCGTTCTTGCCCCGCCCTGACATCCTCATGTCTATTTCGTGAGCCTCCCCTCTTCCTCAGTGGCTGGCTGTGCCACCCGCCCTCCCCACACTGCGGCACCCTCCCAGCTTGGTCCTCCTGCCTTGAACTTGTTCTCCTAGACTCTGTCCTCCGTGTCGCCCACAGAAGTAAATTCAAGTTCTTCAGGACAGCGGTGAAGGCCGCCGTTCAGTCTGCCTCCCACCTCTCCTCCCCTCAACTCTCACGTTCCACCAAGGCCAGATCGCTGGTGCTCTCCACACTCACTGCACTGTTTCCAGCCCATGGGCTTCTCCACGCCTCCCCTTTGCCCGAAACACTCTTGTGCAGCCTCACCTCCTAACCGTTAGCTCATCCCCTCCGACGTAGTTCCGGGGTCTGCTCTTCCTGGAAGTGGTCCTTGCCTCCCCGTGGGGTTGGGTGTGGCCCCCCGTGCAGCTCAGCCCCACGAGGTGCTCGTCATTTCGGGCGAGTCCTAATTTTATAACGATCCCCATGTGTCCCTTATAACTTCATCTGTGAGCTCCAAGACAAGCAGAGACTTTGTATCCTCAATATGCAACAAAAGTGCTTTGAGGATATTTGCCAGACAAACGAATAAATGATCTGAGTTTACTTTTCTGGGCCTCGAGGAACTATTTCCAACACAAAATCCACAATCTGATAACCCATCCCCAACAAGGGCCTACTGGGGACCCTCGGTGGGGGATGGGCTCCTAGCTCTACTTCTTACCACGTGGTAAACGGCGGCCCTGGGAGGGCTGGCTGCCTGGGTGATCGGCCAAAGATCTGAGTAGCCGTGCAATGAAGGTGTTGGGCTCGTGGACCAGGGTTGTTATCGAGGTCTACCACCCTACGAGCTGAGCTCCCTTCCGGGCCTTAGTCTCTAAAGGAGAGCTTGGACTCAGACCAACTCTAAATTCCCTTCTGGTTTCAAGAAAAACCATCAGCTGAGGCAAAGTGGCTTCGCCCAGGGATTCAGAAGTGATGAATGATGAGAAGGGGACAGCCACGTGGCATCCTCTTCCCTAGAGCCGAGGGGGATGGCTGGCAAGGCTACAGACACATTTCGTTGTTCTACTGGGGGATGGGGGAGGGTAGCTGCTACGAGCACCTGGACAGAGGCGAGGGCTGCTGCTAAACATCCTGCAGGGCGAGGGACAGACCCCACAGCAGAGATGACCTGGCCCCAACGTCAGGGCCGAGGCGGAGAAACCCTGCCCAGAGGTTTAGCCCTTCACCTTTGCGTCCTAATTCACCAATAGGCCCGCAACTCAGGTACAGTGGATCTGTCTTCTATGCACAACAGATAGGCAAGCAGACAAGGAAAGGTCACCATCACTGGACCTCCAAAGAATTGAAGTTGTGTGTGTTTAAGGCAAAAAGTTTAGGGTACCGACCTGTTCAGGATTCACCCAGGCAAATTTGTCCAGACTGCCACCTTCCAGTCGTAACTAAATCAGGTGGAGATAGGCAAGGTAGATTCTGGACAAATTTATAATATCCCACCTACTCCCAGTGACCTGTTCATTGCCCTACTGGTTCCCGCCCTCCAGTCTAGTGGAAGGTGTGACACTTTAGTGTCTTGGAAACATTTCCATGAAGATGTCCCAGGATCCTGGGAAGCCGCCCTTGATCTCTTTCTCTTTAATTCCATATTTCCTGTGGTTTCTATTGCACAGCCTATTGCTTTGTTGTATGTGGTTTGGGGTTATCCACTGGAGGAACCTGTAACATAGTCACACCCCTAACTGGATTGCAGGCCCTTCCAAGGGTTTCTGTGGCCCCTCAGTGCCCACCACAGCACTGAGTCTGTAGCAGAAATTCATTAAAAACTTGTTTGATTAATTTCCACCTTCTAAGGAGAAAATTAGCAAATTACAACAACTAACTCCTGCTTATGAGGAGACTCTGCCCCTACCAAGTTTATTCTCATGATTCCTTTTCTCTGCACATCCCCTTACCCCTTGTGACCCTAGCATATTTTAGTAACTCTGCTAGTAGGAGTTTCAGACGAGGTAGGGAGAGGTTGTGTTGCAAAAAGGGGAGGATGCTTGGGTCAATGGAAGTTGGAAGGTGCCTTTCCTTTGTACCTGGCTAGGGTGGGAAGGTGACACAGGAACACTGTCCTAGACCCCTCTCCCAGTCCCAGGGGAGGTGGCTGGCCTTTTCGCCTCCTTTCCAAACTTCTGGCAGAAGCAGAAGCCAGTAGTGTACATGGACATGGAGAGGTAAGAACCAAGTGCTGGGAAAAGAGTTTGTGGTACTGGTTCCTTCTTTCTGTATCTTTCCATCCTACTCTTACCTTTCCAAGCTCACATCTGCTTAGGCTGAGACTTGGGCCTATAGCAACTGGGGATTTTCGGGGTTGTAACATACGATGCTCCTACATTTGTGATGATACTGGCCACACTTGTTACTGTCAGGTACTCTTGCATCAGCAGAATGGATGACATTTTGAGGACCACTACCCACTTTCCAAGTCTGTGCACACAGAATGGGACATGGTTTCAGAAACCGCCTGGTTAGAGCTTTAGGACCAAACTAGTCAAGATGAGGACGTTAAAGTGACTATTTTCTATCAACGCTTGGATTAGGTGGTCACTTGTGAACACTGCCTTATCAAAGCAGAGTTACGGGGCTTCCCTGGTGGCGCAGTGGTTGAGAATCTGCCTGCCAATGCAGGGGACACGGGTTCGAGCCCTGGTCTGGGAAGATCCCACATGCCTCAGGGCAACTGGGCCCGTGAGCCACAGCTACTGAGCCTGCGTGTCTGGAGCCTGTGCTCCGCCAACAAGAGAGGCCGCGATAGTGAGAGGCCAGCGCACCGCAATGAAGATTGGCCCCCGCTTGCCGCAACTAGAGAAAGCCCTCGCACAGAAACGAAGACCCAACACAGCCAAAAATAAATTTAAAAAAATAAATAAATAAATTAAAAAAAAAAAAAGCAGAGTTACGGGGGTAGCGGTTAATGCCAGATCCCTGCCTTCAAAGCTTCATTAAATCACCTGTGCTGATTAAGATGCTTCTAATCCTAAGACTCGATGGAATTTCTCCTTGACTAAGAGTCAGGACACCTGCAATCTGTTCCCTGCTTTGCCGCTGACCTTCAGTAACTGACTTCATCTCTCCAGTCCCTTTTGCTAAAATGTGGATAATCACAGCTGCTCTACCTGCCTCCCAGGTTTGCTGCGAGGACAAGCGGAATATATGGCAGTGCCCCTGTCCCCACCCTCCACGTTAGAAAGGCCTCTTGGAACCTTCTGGCTCTTTTCATCGTGCCGATAGAGCCCCTCGCATTACCGCTGTCTGTGCTGTTACTGCGTGCACGGCCAGAGGGGGGCCCCGGAGGAAAGGGGGAAGCCAAGGCTGGGCTGCCCCCGGCACTGCTTCCAGCCTGAGTGCCCCCTTCAGCAGCCACGGGTCCCCAGCGTCCCCTGGCAAGCTGGGGACTCAGCCCGTCACAGATGCTGTGAGCAGCCACTGTCCAGTGTTCTCAGGGCAGCAGAGAGAGGAGCGATGCCCCCCTGAGCGTCTCCGCCCAGCACCCCACACCTTCCGAGGCAGCTGGGCACTTCCATTCCCGCCGGGCAGCCAGGCGGCTCGCACGCCTCCCGGCTCCCCCAAGGTCAAGTCTCCTCCCCACCGCGGCTCTCCCATAGCATCGCCCGCCCGCCTGGCTGGGATCCTGCACTGTGCTGACGAGCAGGGAACCAAGTGCTGGTGGGAAATACTGTGCAATTCCGAGGGATTATTGTGATGTGGATTCCCCCTCCATTTAATCCTAAATAGAGACAGCTAAACACTAGATTATAGGCGTCAGAAGTTGTCGATTGTTTACTAAAACCAGGAGGGTAGTTCAGTGGGATTCAACGGTACATATTCATTAAGGGAGAAAAAGGAAATGCCTTTAAACTTCCCCACTGCGTATAATTTACTCGGATGAATACCCACAGAGTATGTGCTTCATGTCAAATACAAGTTAATTTCCCCTCTGGCTCTTTCCCATGAACTTGCCACGGGGCCATAACTACTTAATCCCACTAGCACTGGAGCTCAGAAAACTCTTACTAAATTATAGTCCTGGACTCCCTCCCTCTCACGCCGTCCCTTACCTCATCTGTCAGCCTCAGATGAATGTACCTTCGGCTCAGTTTTATTTTTATTACGTCTTTCCTGGGGTCCTGACATCCTCAGAATCGCCTCTCTGTGCTGTCACCTCCTTAACAAACTTCTTCCTTGGTCTGACCTCCAGAGAACCCATCCTCATGTCTGCATCATAACAAAGCAAGAAAACATCACCAGCGATGAACCCACATATATTTGCTTAAATGTTTTAACATACAATTTGGGGGATTACCATCAAACCTTAGTCTTCAACATTTTCCTGTTGCATGGAATCCCTCTGATTCACATCTTAAACAAGAATCACCATCCTTCATCAACTCGGGAAAATTCCTTGCCTCTTAATGTTTGATCATTCTTTTTCTTTTTATGGAATTCCAATTCACTGAGGTTTAAACCTTCTCATTCTGTCCTACGTCATGTTTCTTTCTTTCTCTTACATACTTTTCATTTCTTTGTCTCTCTGAGCTGCATTCTGGGGAAGATCTTTGGGTATTTTTCTATTCATAATTCTGTCTGTCTCAGGTTTACAACAAAATTAAGTATCTTAATAAAGCACAGTAAAGTCTTATTTAAAAAGTTTACACACACACACACACACACACACACACTCATATCCTTGAGCAGATTTCAGCATTAAACAGTTGCACACATCAAGTTTCAGCTGTTTATTTATTAATAAGGTAAATCCCCAAAGATACAACTGACTTTGCACAGTTAGGGAGAAAATATCATCTCCTGCATAAGCAGAAAATTGTGCGGATGGCTTCTGAAAACCTTCATTCTCAGTAGCTTTACAAAAGGAAACTTGCATTTAAAAGTCCGAGCCTTCCTTCCTCAGTTTGCTGTGACCTACAAGCACTGAGTGGTCAGTGGGGATTCCAGGTTAGGAGTTGTTCTGACTCTGACGGAAGGACTGAGCATCCCTCTGTCCCACGTGACGTCAGGCCACTCTAGGACTCCAGACCCAAGAGGAGACAGATCAGGCTGGATGCTTATGGCCTGGACCTACACAAAGACAGAAGACTGTATATACATATATAACTGAGTCACTTTGCTGTACAGCAGTAATTTACACACATTGTAATTCAACTATACTTCAATAACAAATAAATTTCTTAAAAAAGAAGACTGACGTTTCCAGGCCCAGGAAAAGATTATACAGTCTTTTGCAGAAGAATCTTCCAATCCTTCCAGCTATGTCTGAGCTACCTGTTAACCTATCCACTGAGTTCTAATTTCCATTATTATCATGACTTTATTTTTAAAAGTACTATGTTCCTTCTTTCAAACCTGTCTGGTCTGTTTGGCAGTATCATATTTCTTGCATCTGTTTTTGGTCCCTCTTTTATTTCTTTAAACCCTGTGAAGTGCCCACTTTAGATTCTCTAGGGGATATGCCAGTATCTGATGCCCTGAGCATCTGACCTTTCGTTGCTGGTCCTTCTGACTCTTCCTCAGAGGCTTGTTTCCTCCTATGTTTTGTAACTGGGGCTATGAGCTCATGTCTTACTTACCGAGCTGTATTTGTGGAATCATACGAAGCTTTGGCTGAGCGTGCCGACCTCCAAAAAGGTTTTACCTTTAATTCCGCCAGGTGCCCTCAACCCAAGACCACTGAAAGTTAAAGTTCTCAGCCCTGAGATTTCTGGACAGCCCAGGTGATTCAAATTCATTCCTCAAACCCATGTGAGGGAAAGCCGTGGTTATACGCTTTCAGGGTACTTTTTTCCCACATCTAGAGTCAAGGTCAAAGCAGATGAGTTTCTCTGTCGTGGCTTTGCTGGTGCAGAGTTGTTCAGGCCACCTTTGTGCTGACGGTGGCGTATATATGTAAGGGGTCTTATCTCCAACTTCCCACCCTGCACGGACCCTTACTCCATGAAGCCACTCAAACCCACGGCTCTTGGAAACTGAGACTGGAAAACTCCTTCCTGGGGCCTTTGTATAGAAGCTGCCAGAACCCACTTACCTCTGTGGTTTCCTGGTATCTCTTCATTTTGACTCCTGAGAATTTCCCCTGCTTTCTTGAAAGTGCAGTCACTTGCAGGATTATTTATAATAGTCAAGACATGGAAACAATCAAAGTGTCTCTTGACAGATGAATGGGTAAAGAAAATGTGGTATTTAAACAATGGAATACTATTCAGCCTCAAAAAAAGAAGGAAATCCTGCCATTTGTAATAACATGGATGGACCTTGAAGGCATGATGCTCAGTGAAATAAGTCAGACAGAAGTACAGATACTGTACGATCTCACCTATATGTGGGATCTAAAATGAAAACAAAAACAAAGCAAAACTCAGAAAAAGAGATGATTTGCAGTCACCAGAGGCAGGAGGTTGGGGAGAGGGAGTAGAACTGGGGTAAGGGCCTCAGAAGGCACAAACTCCCCGTTATAAGATAAACAAGTACCAGGGATGTCATGTACAACACGGTTAATATAATTAACACTGTTATATGTTATATTTGGAGCTTGTTAAGAGAGTAAATCCTGAGTCCTCATCACAAGAAAAAAAAAACAGTTTTTGCTCTTTTTCTTGGTAAATATATGAGGAAATGGATGTTAGCTAAACTTATTTGGTAATTAATATACAACACAAGTACATCAAATCATTATGCTGTACACTTTAAACAGTGTTGTATGTCAATTATATCTCAATAAAACTGAAAGAAAAATAGGCAAAAACTTTTTTTAAAAAGGTACATTTATATATTTAAAAGCAAATTTTAAAAATTATTGCATTCAATATTTTTAGTTGTTTTATTTAGTATTGTTTTTAGAGGATACCTACTCCACCATAATGTTGGAAAAGGAAGTTTCCTTCCATATTCAGAATCCCTTTTCCCTTAGGAAAAAAAACAAAACAAAACCCGTTAGTAGGAAAAGAAATAGTACCAGAGCCAGAGCCTCCCTCCCCTACCCCAAAGAAAAGCCTAGAAGTCAGTGTACCTAGATATATGAATGTTGTTTCTATCTTGGATTGGGCCGCAAACCCAGACATGGGGACAGGGGAATGCCTAAATTAGGCTGCACTCTATTTAGGGAACTTAATCTTTTTTTTTTAAAGATTTATTTATTATTTATTTATCTATTTTATTTTTATTTTTGGCTGCATCGGGTCTTAGTTGTGGCAAATGAGATCTTTATTGTGGCGCGCAGGCTCCAGGGTGCATGGGCTCTGCAGTTGTGGCTCGGGGGTTCCAGGGCATGTGGGCTCTGTAGTTTACGGCGCTTGAGCTCTCTAGTTGAGGTGCCGGGGCTAAGCTACCCCGCGGCATGTGGGATCCCAGTTCCCTGACCAGGGATCGAACCCACGCCCCCTGCATTGGACGGTGGATTCTTTACCACTGAACCACCAGGGAAGTCCCTAGGGAACTTAATCTTATATAATTTCATTTAAAAAAGGATACAGCCTTGCTCTGCTAACATGAATTCCTTGCTAGCATAGTGTAATTATATGGGCCAAATGGAAGACAGATAAAGAAATAAACAGGATCGTAGAGGAAAAATGATATTGCTAAGTAAGAGGACGAGGTGTGTTGGGCGATGTGGTTAATGTCACATGTGTGTGGGATGGGTCCCTGGATACTGGATGCTAACCAGGGCAGGCCCACTCGTAGATAAATTTAATTGTCTCCCAGAAGAATGGTTTGCACGGTGGCACTTGCAATTGCTGGGGCGTGATTGTCCCACGAGGACTAAGACCCTGTGGTTGCCTGGGCTTAGGTAGCTACCGTAGTGAGCAAGCTACAACAAGCTGGTTCCTCAAACCTGACCCATTGGCCCTGCAAAACAGAAACTGTGTCAAGTGTAGGAGCAGCAATGGGGTTCTTCAGAGCAGCTCAAAACCACTGATGGAAAACGTCTTCATCTTGGCTGGTGCGAGCACATGCTCAGGTACTGTGGCAGGACCTTGGGGGAATGTTTTCAACATTCAGGGTTCTTCGGATCTGCCCCCTTCCATCCTAAGTGGTTCGATGTGTGTCTCTGTGTGTTTGCATTTTCACACCTCCTTTCCTTGTGGGCATTGGCCTTGGTCTTGGGAGGCAGTAGAAAGTAATGTCACACACTCTGAGTTAAAACCCCAGTGCTGACGCTTACCACCCATGTGAACTTGGAAAACTACTTAACCTCTCTGAGTTCAGCTCCCCGAAATGAGAAACATAGATAATAACAGTGCACATCTCAGCGGAGGACCAGATGAAATAAGGTAAAGCCTTCAACACATTTCTTGGCAAGCATGAAGCACTCGAGAAATTTAAGTTCCTAATGTTATGGGTAGTGATGTTAGTAACAGCACAACAGCTGTGGAAAAAGTGAGCAAAAGAAAATGCCCCGGGCCCTGGTTTCAACTGACGGAGCACCGTGTGGGTTTTTTTCTTCCTCCTAATTAGTTCCCGCATCCTGTCCGTATCCTGCCTGTAACCTGGTCCTGCCGTTCACTGGTTAAGTGACTTCGAGAAGCGTGTGGCTCAGGATGGGTCCTGAGCTAACCCATCTCTCGGCGGACACGTAGAAGTTTATTTTTCACTCAGGCAAGCTTGGCTGTAGGTCCGAGGAAGCTGTCCTCCCTGCCGTGGCCAAGGTCACCAGGACCTTCCCATTTCACGCCTCCCAAGGAGGAGTCTCCCCAGTCGCCCGGGCGGAGGGGGCGGGTGGCGCCAGAGCCACCCCGTCTTCTGTGCGTCCAGACAGCGCTGCTCCTGGCGGCCCCCAGGCCAGGTCTGGTCCGGTAGCCTCTCCTGCGCCTCACTTTCCGTATCTACGAAATGGAAAGACTGCCTCCCAGGGCTGTGAGGATTAATAGTAGGTACAGAGGATGCATAGTACCTTTGTCAGGGTCCTGGCAGGAAGCAGCTGGCACACTGACAAGAATTTATTGTTCCCAGAGACAGTGAGTGATGCCACTTGGTACAGCGTGTGAGCACGTGTTTGAAGTCCGACTCCTTCGAAGCAGGTCAAGCCCAACTCTAGAGCAGACAACAAGGGAGCCCCCGGGCATGTAACAGGGCAGATCTGGGGGTAGAGGCACAGCACGTGGCCAGCACAGCACATAATAAACCTTCGTCAAATCTAAAACGCTCAGCCTGCATCCCCATTCAACTGGGCTTGTAGAGTGTTGCTGGCTCCCTGCCACCCCCAAACATGGGTCTGGCTTATTTTCTGGTCTTTCTCTCCCCCTTCACTAAAGCATCGAGAAGAAAGGGTTGTGACTGCAGACCCCAGGTTGTAGCACAAATCCAGAGAAACATATAACACAGGACCACCCACGTGTGTCCTTGGATGCACTGTGGCCACCGTTCCCCTCGGTATGGACGGAGCCGCTGTATCTCCACCTGGACACGCTTGGCTCCCTGAGGCTCCGCTGAGAAGGACGCGGGGTAACTAGGACCCCGAGGATCCCCTCCCCACGGCTCAAGCCCCCCCCCTCCCTCCTGGACTCTCACAATGGCTCCCGATGGGCCTCCCTGCTCTGTGCCGACTCCATCCAGACAGCCTTGCTCCCATTTTAAAAAACATTCGCTACATTTGGGATGTCACAAAAGCAGAAGGGCTGGTAAAACGTTTCGTGGGCTGGTAAATATTTTTCATCTATTTGCATGGTTGACTGATACTATTTACTAAATTTGTTTTTAATGTGATTAGCATCCTTTATGACTCACTCAGCAAAAGCTCTTTTTTCCTCTGAATCCATAACTAATGGCTAATTTCCAAATGTTAATCATTATTTCTGAATTATTTCCAACTTGAAACTGTGAATATAAGGCCATGACCTAATAATGTCTTGAATATCACTGAATAAAATAATTCTTCTATAACCAAAAAAAAAAAAAAAAAACATTCGCTGCTCCCGCTTTCACAGAGAACTGAGTCCAAACCTCAGCCTGTTACCTGACGCTACTCTCTCTCTCCCCCCTCCTACCACACCCTCCATCCAAGGCCAACTCTAACCACACCCAAGTAGTCAGTTTCCTACTGTTCCCCTCCTCCCAGCTTGGGTCCTGATGGAAAGCCTCTCCCACAGCTAGGGCCCTACATTCCTCTGACTGCCAAGTCCGTGCCAAAGTGCTCCATCCTCCCAGGAGGAAAAAGTCCCTTTTTATCTTCCATGGTCTTGTGTGACTGTTGTCTGCCTGATGCTGGTGATTTATGTATATGTTTGTCTCCTTTACCAGATTACAAGCATCACCAAATTCATCTTCATTTCTGTATCCTTCTCATGATGCTTGGCATGGTGTTTCACATGCATAGGTACTCAATAAGTAAATCCATTCTGAGTCTTTTTCAAGAGCAATTCCCGTAAGAACTGGGGAAGGAGAAGTCTCCATTGGCAGCCCTTAATTTATTTTATTTTTTAAATTGAAGTATAGTTGATTTACTATATATATATATATATATATATATATATATATATATATATATATTCTTTATCAGAGTCTTTTCCATTATGGTTTATTACAGGTTATTGAATATAGTTCCCTGTGCTATACAGTAGGACCTTGCTTATTTTATATATAGTAGTTTGTATCTGCTAATACCAATCTCCTAATTTATCCCTCACCTCCTTTCCCCTTTGGTAACTAGAAGTTTGATTTCTATGTCTGTGGGTCTGTTTCTGTTTTATAAATAAGTTCATTTGTATCATATTTTAGATTCCACATATAAGTGATATCATATGACATTTGTCTTTCTCTGACTGACTTCACTTAGTATGATCATCTCTAGGTCCCTCCAAGTTGCTGCAAATGACATTATTTCATTCTTTTTTATGGCTGAGTAATATTCTAGTGTATACATGTACCACATCTTCCTTATCCATTCCTCTGTTGAAGGACACTTAGGTTGCTTCCATGTCTGGGCTATTGTGAATAGTGCAGCTCTTAATTTAGATACATCTCTCTTTGTTAAAAAAAAAACAACCTCCCCAAACCCAAACCTCTACCAGTGGAGGGATATGGAGCGCAGGACACATACCTGGCGTTACCTGGCATGCCCCGCCCCATGAGAACCATTCAAAGCACTGCTTTGGTTGCGCTAGAGTCAGGGTTCTGGGAGGTGCCCAAAGGCAACAGAGCCGGCATCTCGTGTGGCTTGTGACCTTCCGCTTCAAGATCACTTCGTCTTGCGAGGAGACGAAGGTCTAGCTGTCCTTAAGGCGCCGGTCGAGATGGACTCAGAGACTCTCGTTAGGACATTTGCACACACAGGACTCCCTGCAGAAGAGCACGCACTGCCAAGACCCCTGCTTCCCTCCTGCAAGCCTTCTAGCCCACGGTCTATTTGCAGACAAGTCTTCACCTTTATCACTGAGCTGCCAGCGAGGGTAGGCTTCCCTCCCATACGGTCTGGAAAATGGGGGCAGCCTCCCTTCCCGGGATGGCTCAGAGCCTCAGCCCCCCACTGCTCTGCTCTCTCCCTGGGAAGTTGCTGGTCACTTCCTGTCCCCTGATCTGGCCCTGCCGCTGGCCCAGGACGTGAGGAGGGCTCCCCTCCCCCAGTACCCCGGCCTCTGCAGCAGCTCAGAAGTCACATCCTGTGTTTGTGTTGTGTATTCCAGCCCCGAGGTCCCAAGCCCTGGGCACACAGCTCCTCGTTCCTGTTCCCTTCCTTTGCTCACCGTGTCCTGGCAAGGAAACTGAGGAAAGGGCAAAAGTCTTGGAGGAATGGGGAAGTTAGTACTTGGTATATAAAGCAGGAGGTTATGGATAGGAAGGGTCAGAAAGGTTTGGGAAAGGTCAGAAAGCCCCAACTCCTGGTTTCGGAATAAAATTCACTCTGGCTCTAAATCAAAATTCACTCTGGTTCTAAGTCAAAATTTTCCTTCTTTGATGTTCCAGCCACCTGGCTGCTTTCCTGGTGACCTTTCACCATCTGGGGGAGGAGTGGGCACGGGGGGCGGGGCAGGCTCACTGTGCTTTGCTGGCCTGATGATGTCATTGAAGACGTGACCTGACTTTGCCTAGAACAGACTCTATTCATCTATGAAGCATTTTATATACTTTAGAATGTTGATCTTCCGTGAAACTCTGCATTTTCTGGATGAAATACTGGGGTCTCAGAGATGAGCCAGAACCTTGAATCCACAGCTCCTTCCACTGGCCCACAGCTCCGTGTTCTGCTGAATTTGACGGGAGTCGGTGTCTCCTTTCTTTTGGATTTTTCCACGGTGCAGAGTGTGGCATTCGACCCATAATAGATGCTAAATAAATGTTTGCCGATTACATGGAAAAGCATTTGCACCGCTAGGGGCTCAATGAATATCTTTTGAAACTGATTTGCCCGTGACCCCCGACCCTCCCCTCGGGCTGTGACCTCTCCATCCAGGCTCCAGGCTTGCGTTCCAGACGCCTTCAAGAAGATCGATGGTAGTTCTTACCTTTACCTGGACACAGCAGGTCAAAAACTGAACTGTTCCCCCCACTCCCTACCCTCCAGCCCCAGACCCAGCTTCATCTCTTTTGTCTTTTTGCCTCACAAATCCTCCCAGCTGGTACTTTCATGAGAGTTACCTCATCCGGGGCTCGGTGAGCGTCAGAAGCTTGATGGAGTTGCCAAGTTCCCAGCACCTCACGTCCATGGATTTATCAGTATCACAAGATTATAGGATGTCGGAGCTGGAAGCCACCCCGGTCCAACGCCTTCATTACAGATGAAGAAACCATCCCCTCAGAGGGATTTGCAGGAACCAGAGGCAGTACCACGAGCCCCATCTTCACACTCAGCCTGGGTCTCTGTCCTCATCAGACTTGACGTGGCCGCTCTCTGTTCTCCCAGGTGGTTACCTGTCAAGTGGCTGCGTGTTTCAGCATTGCTTTGTCTCTGACTCTCAAGAGACAGTTGACAACACAGCTCTTTAGAATGGGCAGCCCGAGCTTAGACAAAGCTTCTGCCTTTCCCAGAGCCAAGCAGTCTGCTCTCCTGCGAAGCTCATCAACTTGCCCCGGCATCTGATGAGACTGGTTTCTCTAGAAACTTCCTAGCAGTTAGCTGGTAGGAACTTTTCGTTACTGACTAAGCAGCACACTCAAACTCTCTTCATTTTATCTAACATCCCCTACGAAGCTAAAGATAACTCAGGATACTTGAGGGCTGTGAATGGCTAATCAATTCAAAAAGAGTTATTTAGAGCATGATTAGAAATGACCAAAGTCCGTGGACTACGGTTTGACCCAGACAATAGGCACCTGGGCTAAATCATCTAAAGGCAGAGACAGCCCTCAGAGGGACACTGATTGGGAATTACTCATGGACAGCTGGTCTGCGGAGCTGGGTAGGACCACAGAGCTCTTCCGGCCGGCGCCTCTCTCCTGGCGGGGAGCTGGGAGGGAAGTACCACTTTTGAGCACCAGCTATGTGCTTTCCATACACGAGCTCATTGGATTTGATCCCCTCAATAGGCCTGCGGGGTAGCGTCCTCATTTTACATATAAGAGAACTGACCCATTAAAGGATGTAGTCATTTACTCAGGCTGACGCAGCTAGAAGTAAAGCCAGCCTTCAAGCCCATCTCTGTCTCTCGATTCAAAGACTAAGCTTTTTCTGTTTCACCTGTGGGTTCCTTCTTTCCCTCCTTCCCTCCCTTCTACCTCTCTCTTCCTTCCTTCCTTTCTTCCTTCCATCTCCCTTCCTTCCTTTCCTCCCTCCAATCTCTCTCTCCTCCCTTTATCTCTCTCTTCCCTCCCTCCCTCCCTCCTTCTTTCCTTCCTCCCTTCCTTCCTTCCTTCCTTCCAAATGCTTTTCCAACTGAAACAACACACAAATCCCAATATACAAAACATATCAGAGTAGAGCTGCTTTGCTTTATTCATAATTGACAAAAACTGGAAACACCCCAAGTGACCATCAACAGATGAGCAAATAAGCAAGCTGGGGGACATGTCTACCATGCAATACACTCAGCTACAAAAAGGAAAGAACGCAGCACTGACACACACAGACCGTGGATGAATCTCAGAATAATTTTGCAGAATGAAAGAAGCCAGACGCAAGGGTGCATGCGGTATGATTCCATTGACACAGAAATTTAGAAAAGGTGAAGGCAATCCACGGTGAACGCAAATCAGTGTTTGCCTGGGGCAGGGGACAAGGGCTCACTGCAAAGTGGCTGGAGGGACACCAGTCCATTTTGGGGGTAATGAAAGTGGCTCTGTGTGTGGAGTGTGGGGTGATGTTTCTATTTGTCACAGCTCATTGAACTTCACACTTAAATGGGTACAATTTGTGGTGTGTAAATTATACCTCAATAACATCAGTTTGTTTTGTTTGTTTTTTTGGTTTGTTTTTAAAGCAGAGCTACTTTAATTGATGAAGGGGTGCCCCAATCCCACCTCCTCCCAGACCCCCTGAGTGACCTGCGACTCCCAAAAGGACCCCGGAATGCTCTGTGGAAATTACATCTTCAGGAGGCCGTCGACCACATCAAGCTGCCCCATGCAGCTATAATACTGCCCAGGAGTCGAGGCTTTGTAAAGGGCACGAGGGCTGCTCATTTTCAAGTAAACCGCCTCAGCATACTTACTGCGGGCTGCAGAGTTCCACCCAAATCAGGGACAAGCTCTATCATGGGCAGGAAAGAGGCCTCTGGTCCAGTTTTCTTCTCTGTACTGTAAAAAGAACGCTAATGCAGAATGGGGAGGTAATAAATGAAACTAAGGAATTTTACGAGCGCACCTGTGTGTGTGTGTGTGTGTGTGTGTGTGCGTGCGTGCGTGCGTGTGCGCGGATGTGATGGGCATAACTTTGCTTCACACCACTTGGGTGCGGGAAACGTTTCATGTCCCTCAGTCAGATCACCTCCAGCTCCAGTCTCCACTGACCAGAGCCATGGGATGAGAAGTGTCTGTTTTCATTGCCTCGGGGCCATGCGAGTCCTGGGTGTTTATCAGTCCAGAGGATTTCAGGAAGCAGCTTTGTCCTTGAACTTCCTGATCCCAGCTGGGCGTCCAGTGTCCAAACTCTAGTATGCATTTCAAAGGCAGGGGCTTTGATCCCCGGCTGGGGCGGGGTGGGGGGGGCGGCCTTGCCCCAGGCCCCCAGTGGACACATCTAGTATTCCGCCCCCCATGGAGCCCTGGGCATAGGAGGGCTGGTCACTGCGGCCTCCAGCGGCCCCCGAGCCTCCTCCCTCCCTGGGGCTGAGGGACCTCCCTCCTCTGATTGCCGCCCCCACAAGCCCCCCCAAGCCAGGCTGCCTTGATCTCCTCCATCCTGGGAGCCTTCTCCAGGACCGTCCACCCTTGTTCCCTAGCAGGTCTGGCGATGGTTGCTGGGCCACTGGAGTGGAAAGCACTCCCCGGCCTTCCTTCCTCTGATGGGAGCACGCAAAGGAGGGCTTTACTTTTGCTCAGTGAATCCACAGCAGGAAAAGGAAGCCTGGACAGTAATCAGCTTCTTTATTAATATAAGAGTTTATATTTATATTTGCGTAAGATCCATGAGTTAAAGAACAGGTTTATCTCTTTCACAATTGTAACCCCTGCCCTCAGCTTGAGACAGTCTAGGTGACCAATAAATATTGAATGAATGAATGAATAGAAAATGCCTGGAGGACACACACACACTAGAACTTGTCACCTCTGGGAAGGGGAATTCCGTGGAGGACTAACCCTTACTATTATTTATACTTCCATATTGTTTGCATTGCCTAAAATTGTGTTTAGTGGCTCTGTAGTGTTTATATAGTCTGTATTAAAAAACTTCTCAGACTGTAAGGAAGAAGCATGTGTAAGAGCTTTATTATAATTGTGCTGTACGAGGGCGGTTGTCCTGCAGCCACGGTTCCCATTTGGTAGGATTATATTACTAGATGAGAAAACGTTAAGATAATGGACTTAGGCCAGACTCAGAAAGGTCAGAGTGTTTGGTTAAATATCTCTAGATGTGTGACTGACAGCCGAGTGGGTGACTTGTCTCTCAAACACGACTTACTCATTCTAAATTTAATGAGAAAATTACTGAAGCATTTTATCAGGAATAAAAATATTCCCAGAAGGTGTGAATTATATCCACATGAATTGCACCTCTTCCAGACCAGTTGAGAACAATCGCTCTTTTATGTTTGTGAGGTTTTAGTCACCCTGTGGGAGTTGAGAGGAGAAAGAAAAAGGACATGCAGACTGAAATCCACACAAGTCAAAGGAGCCCCCGGGAGCTGTGGGTGCTTTGGATGACAGGTCATGACAGTGTCTTATTCCCTCTTAACTCTTTAGACTGTCATTAGAGGAAGGTCTTTGGTTTCTCTGAAACCCCCAGAGAAAAACCTCTGGGGAACCAGAACTGAGATGCAGCTGATCAAACCTAGACCCGAAGACAGCAGCTCTCCCCCCGGCTGGTACTCACAGAGTTTCCCGAGGACCCTCCTCAATGCTCTCAGACTAAAACTCAGAACCAGTGAAATCGGAATCTCTGGTGGGTCCGAGCATCCTGTGTTTTTTTAAGATCAGTGGTTCTCAAACCCTAGCACGAACCAGAGTCACTTGCAGGGTTTTTCAAACACCGACTGCTGGGCCAGCTCCAGGGTGTCTTGGGTCTGGGGCGGGTCCTGAGAACTGGCCTTTCTCACAAGATCCCAGGTGACGCTGATCTAGAAGATTCTAACACTCACATGAAGTCAGGAACTGGCAGAGAGCGGAGGTGTCTTCCTGGGGCAGGCCCACTGGCATCGCCTGGGCGCTTAAGCCCAGAGCCCCTGACTTACAACTAAGATTGAGAGTGGGATGGGATTGAACACTGCACTTGGGGTGTTTGTTGAAAGACAGAGGTGCCGTCAGGCAAGAGTGTGGAGACAGAGGACAAAGTTGGCAGGGGCGGCAGGGGCAGGGGGGTCTGTGGGCCTTAGTCCCCAGGTCCAGCCCCGGGGGAAAGCCAAGGCCTCTGTGAGTCTCCGGGGTGAGCAGAGCTGCCTAGTTGCTGTTACCACTGTTTTGAAAGCAGGACAGGCAACTAGAGATGATCATACTAAGTGAAGTCAGAAAGAGAAAGGCAGATACCATATGATATCACTTATATGTGGAATCTAAAATACGGCACAAATGAACTTATCTACAAAACAGACTCACAGACATAGAGAACACACCTGTGGTTGCCAAGGGGAAGGGGAAGGGGGAGGGATGGAGTGGGAGTTTGGGATTAGCAGATGCGAACTATTACATATAGGATGGATAAACAAAAAGGTCCTACTGCAGAGCACAGGGAACTATATTCAGTATCCTCTGATAAACCATAATGGAAAAGAATATGAAAAACATGTATACATATGTATATCTGAGTCACTTTGCTGTACAGCAGAAATTAACACAACATTGTACATCAACTAGACTTCAATTAAAAAAAAAAAAAGCAGGACAAGCAGGGCCAGGACTGCAGGAGACGAGTGAGACGCTCGCTGTGGCCCCAAACGGAAGTGAGTGCCAGAAACATTCACTCATTTATACAAGTCATTGTTATCAAAATGTTAATTCTTAAATAATTATAGAGTCACAGGGAGTTGCAACAATGGGATTCCCCCAACGCTGACGGCTTGTATACCCTACCGTACAACATCCAAACCAGGAGGTTGATATCAGAACATTGCTGCTAGCTGCACTCAAGACGGCGTTTGTTAACCTGCATTCACGTGGATGGCTGCGTGCGCTTTAACGCTAAAGCTCGCCTAAAGCTCGAAATTAATGCCAGAAGTCCATGCTGAGCAAAACATCAAAATTTTAAAAAGACAGGGTCAGTTAAAGTCTGTTAACTACCACACCAGAGCCTGAGGCAAAAGGGAAAATTAGTAACATTTTGTTCATCATGGATTTTTCCATTAATTTTGATTTTTTTAAAATACTGCATTAAAAGATTATTTATCTCAACAGCTGAGTTATTGGGGCCCCCCTTAGGGCCTGGGCCTGCAGTGAGTGCCTCGCTCACCTCACCCCACCCCTGCCCTTGGAGGGAGGGCGCCATGACCATGACCGTGCTCGGTGCACCCCTGCAGGCAGGAGCGGAGGGAAGGGGTCTCTCCCACTGCTCTTCTCTGCCGACATCTGCTCTGCTTTGGGGGCCAAACAGGCTGGCGCTGGCACTGCGATTCAGCCCTAATTACAAGCTGCAAGGCATGGGGCTTCCTTCTTGTGGCCAGTGGGGTCACGATAGTCAGCAGCTCTGTCCCCTCCCACCAGCCTCTGGCCTGCTCTGCACCCAACCGAGCCATCACTGACCACGTGAGGACAGAGGCTGTCCCCCTCCTGCAGCCCTCCTCCTCCTCCCTGATGGCATACAGCGTCCCCTGAGAGCAGGTTGCCCACCTACGTTGGCATGGAGATGGGAGGAGAGGAGGGGAACTTAACTTTGCAGGAAGGCTAAAGCAGTTAATTAGTTCGTTAGGCTGATCATTCTCACTTCTGAGAACCTATCGGGACCACAGGACTGCCTTTCATCTAAGACTGAGCAGAGAAGTCAGGGTCTGCCTGATTTCCATCCAAGGCCAAGAACGGTTGCCTTCAGTGAGTATGTTTAAAAGGACAGAGACTTCCCTGGTGGCGCGGTGGTTAAGACTCCGTGCTCCCAATGCAGGGGGCCAGAGTTCAATCCCTGGTCAGGGAACTAGATCCCACATGCATGCCACAACTAAGGAGCCCTCGAGCCACAACTAAGGAGCCTGCCTGCTGCAACTAAGACCCAGCACAACCAAATAAATAAATAAATATTTTTTAAAAATGGTACAGCCACTCTGGAAATAAATAAATAAATAAAAGAATGATCTTCAAATAAAAAATAAAAAATTTTAAAAAAGTAAAAGGACAATGGAAGAGAAAACCAAGTTTGTTTGGAGGACACCCCTTGTGTCAGCCGTTAACAAAAGGTTTTTAATGTAACGGCGTTAAGAGCAAAATACCAAAAAGTAAGGGCAATGAAAGTAACTCTTATTCAACCTAAGGCATTTACCGAGTGTTTGTGGTGGGAAAAGCGCTGTCCTGGGACCACAAATACTTACCCCTGTAGTCTTCGACCCCGTGGTTGGAAACCTGAAGAAGAAAGATCAACACACCCAGGGATAACTCTGACCCGGGAGGACAGGGAGGCACGCACCTCTTGAAAGGAAAGAGCTGACAGCAAGTGTGAGCTGTGATCCGGGGCCAGCGCAGCCAGGAAGGAGCTTGCCCGTGCTTCCGTCAGCTGTTTCTTGTCGGTCCTGCTACATGCAAGTGCGCTATACTGTGCTCGTGTTTACTTTATCACTTGCTAGCATTTCAGAAATAGGAGGCCAAGTTGTTATTCTTATAAACGGGCCGTTTGTACGCTCATGAGCAAGGAGAAATCAAAAACTTCTAGAGGCTCAGAGTAATTCTGATGAGATCATTGTTAGTTGGCCTCAATATTTTGGGGACACGATTTATTTTTAAATCCAAAGGACGCAGGAGGGGAGGAAAGGAATCAGAGGGGGAAGAATAGACACTCTGGGGTTATCATTTTCCTACAAGATTTTGGCTGAGTCTCCTGACCACGTGTGTCTAGTGAAGAAAGACGAATGGTCTTGTCCTGATGCCTCCCAGGCCCCCAGACGCTCTCTCCGTGGCCCCTTCTCTCCTGAAGGGCATCCATCTATGCTCACACACCACGCGACCAGTACAAGAGGACACGGGCAGGACCCACCAGGATTCTGAGCTAAATAAAGCGGAATCTAAATGTGATCTGTCGAAGTTCCCGTTTGAGAAACTCCGGAGCCAGTCTGCCCTGGGAAGGCGCCGCGGTGGAGGTTCAGTGAGAGCACATCATTTGTATTGAAGAAGGAAAGAGTTAGCGGGAGGGATGAGTCAGCCTGAAGCCCCCACATGGGGTGAGGCCCCAGCTCCGTGCAAGAGGAAGGCGCCGTCACCAGCCAGCAGGAGCCGTTCGGGGCCCTGGTGGGTAGAACCACACAGCAGGCTGATGAGCAGGACCACAGGCTGAGCACCGGGCTGGTCCGCCTGGCCCGGGCAGTAGCACCCTGTGGTTGCCGTGACAACGACTACCACCAGGGGGCTTAACACAGCAGCAATGTATCCTCCCACAGTCCTGGCAGCCAGAAGTCAGGAGCCCAGGTGTCAGCAGGGCCGTGTTCCTCCGAAGTCTCTCAGGGAGGACCCTTCCTGGCCTCTCCCCGTGTCTGGTGGTTCCAGGGGTCCTTGGCTGGTGGTCGCACACACGCTCTCTGCATCCCCCTCATATGGCATCTCCACCACCTGTTTCTCCTCTGACTCTCCGTGTGATCTCTCCTCTTCTCATAAAGACACACATATGGTGGGACTTCCCTGGCGGTCCAGTAGCTAAGACTCAGCACTCCCAATGCAGGGCGCCCGGGTTCGATCCCTGGTTGGAGAACTAGAATCCTGCCTGCTGCCTGGCGCAGCCAGAAAAAAAAAAAGACACCTATGGGATTTAGGGCCCACCCTCATCTGGTGTGACTTCATTTCTTTTTTTCAATATTTATTTATTTGGTTGCGTTGGGTCTTAGTTATGGCAGGAGGGCTCCTTAGTTGTGGCACGCATGTGGGATCTAGTTCCTGGACCAGGGATCGAACCCCATCCACCTGCATTGGGAATACGTAGTCTAAACCACTGTGCCACCAGGGAAGTCGCCTGGTGTGACTTCATTTCAACTATTTACATGTGCAAGACTCCATTTCCAAATAAGGTCACATGCTGAGGCTCTGGGCAGACGTGAGTTTGGGAGGACACTATTTACCTGATGCCACATTTGCTGAGCAAGTTCTGATTTTGTTTTGAGCTGGCCACATTGATCTGTCACTTGATGCCTGCGAGTCTTGATACAAACTGAATGCATCCGTGTGGTTTATACAATAGATGTGTTTACTCAGCCTCCACAGTCAGCAGCCCAGGACAGACCCTGGACTTTCTCAGGTGGGAACTTGCCCCTCGCTGTTTCTGATTCGGTTGGCAGCACTAATAAGAGCTTCACGAAGACAAGGATGCTCTGTTGGTTCTGTGCTGATGCTTGTCCTCACCCAGCACAGCGCCTGCTGTACACGAGCAGTTCAGTCATTTTGCTGAGGGAGTAAATTATAATAGTTAACATCTTAGTGAGCACTGTGCTTCACGTGTTACATGAGCTATCAGGTTCCACTGTAACAGCAGCCCTTCAAGATAAATTCCAAATCATTTTGAAATTAGGGAAACTGGGGCTTCCCTGGTGGCTCAACGGTTAAGAATACGCCTGCTAATGCAGGGGACACAGGTTCGAGCCCTGGTCTGGGAAGATCCCACATGCCGCGGAGCAATGAAGCCCGGGCACCACAACTACTGAACCTGCGCTCTAGAGCCCGTGAGCCACAACTAGTGAGCCCACGTGCCACAACTACTGAAGCCCGTGAGCCACAACTACTGAGCCTGGGCTCTAGAGCCCACGAGCCACAACTACTGAGCCCGTGCACCACAACTACTGAGCCCGCGGGCTGCAACTACTGAAGCCCGTGTGCCTAGAGCCGGTGCTCCACAACAAGAGAAGCCACCGCAATGAGAAGCCCACGCAGTGCAATGAAGAGTAGCCCCCGCTTGCCGCAACTAGAGAAAGCCCGGACGCAGCAACGAAGACTCAACAAAGCCAAAAATAAAGAAATAAGATAAAAAGAAATTTATTTAAAAAAAAATAGGGAAACTGAAGCTTAGGAAGATTGAAGGGCTTGTCAAGCTCTGGGAACAGAGCTGGGTCTCAAGTCCAGAGAGTGACTAACTAGGTTAGTGTAAGAAAATCGTTCTCAGTCTAATCAATTCTGGTCACACTGACAACACTGACTTCTAAAACAGAGGGTTGACGTCGCTCCCTTGACCTTGCGGATCCCACGGGGAGGTACCATCTCTGGGGCCAGCGGAGACTGGACTCTGTTCAGTCTCTCCAAAACTACAACACCACTTTCTGAGACTGAGTCAGCAGGGAAAATCCTCCGTTCTTCCTTCCTCTCAACATGTCTCTATACGTTCTCTTCTCTTGGCCTTTTTCCCACAAGAAGAATTACCTCCTCCTGTCTGCTTGGATCTCGTGGTCCTTCCTAGCACTCCCATATCGCTCCATCAATCTTGCCCTTCTCCTCTGTCTTCGGTTTCTTCTTCCCTTCAGTCCACAAATATGCTCAACGCTTCCTACCCTAAAAGAAGTTCTCCCCTTGATCCTGCTACTCTCTCAAGATGCCATTACTACTTCCTTTTCCTGACAGGAAGAGTGCCTGTGACTGCTGGAGCAGGGGCAGCCCTGCTCTGCTGTGAGATGTCATCTGTGTGGCGGGAAGATGGTGCCAAAGAGGAAGCACCCAGAGGCCAGGACACTCATTCAACACTACCTTCTGACTCCACCCATACTTGGCTTTGACCTTCACCCCTCTTTATACTCTTCTGAAGTGGGTGGGCGGTTTCCTAGAAGCTAACGTCTACCACCCACTCACTCCTTTAGAGTCTGGCTTCTGCCTACACCAGTCTTTCATTAGTGTCATTACTAGTCTCAGAAACATCAGCGCAGGTTCTTTGGAACCACTACGCCATGTTGCTTCTCCAAGTAATTCATGGTTTGGTAGGAAAAACACACTACATCAGTTGGGAGTTCATCTCACTGCAAGTAATAGAGTTTCATCAACAGTGTCTTCAATTTATTGCTGACTTAACAGAGGTGAGCTATTTGGGGCTGGTTTAGCAGTTCAGCAACATCATCAAGGACCCAGGCCCTTTCAGACATGCTCAGTATATTGACGTTTTGTCCTCATGCTTGTTGGTTACTAGTCACAAGACGGCTGCAGTTGAGCCAAGTATCGTGGCCTCACACTGCATTCAAAAGCAGGAAGCAGCAAGGAAGGAAGTGGGCAGAAAAGGACTTTCCTTTTAGTAGGGAGAAAAACATTTTCACAGAAGCCCCCCAGTAGTTTCATTAGCCAGAACTGAGAAGTGGCTGCTGGTCTCAGCTTCCCTTTTTTCTCTGCTCTCCTGAATCAGAGCATTTCTCTGATCTCTCCAGGCAAACTTAAAAGGTCTTCTGTGTACCCACTGTACCTCTTGGGTACCTTGATGACAAAATTTAATGCTTTCATGTTTTTGTTTAAGTGCCTTTCTTCCTCAATGAACCCCACCTTTCATTTTTTCATCCCCAGGTTCTGATACCTTATAAGTACTTTTCACATGCATTTTTGAATGAATGAGTGGGTGAAGGAGGGAAGGAAGAGGCTCTATCTCAAGTCCCTGCTTTTTTCTTTTCTGCCCACTCTTTTTCTACTGTTGGTGTCAGCCCTGATATGTCTTCCAGCCTGGAGTCTTGCATTTTCAACTCCTCCTGGAACTGGGAGTCTCAAATTCAACACATGTAAAATGGAACTTATCATCTTCCATCAAAAATAAATCTTCTGAAATGGAGATAATATTTTGGAAATCTGTCGGCTGCTTTTCTCCATTACAACCCCTCATGTGTGGCTTCTGACCACTCATTTGCCCTCTGGAGGGTTTGGCTTGCTGTGGGAGGAATGCAAAGTGGAGGTGGATAATAGGCAGCTTTAGAGATCCTGAGCAGTCTTTCAAAAACAATCATTTATTATGGAAAATTCTAAATACATGCAAAAGTAGACAGAAGAGGATAGTAAGTCTTGGCATATTCATCACCCAACTTCAACAGTTATAAGCTCATGATCAGTTGTGTTCATCTATAACCTACCTACTACCATCCTAAAAAAAAATCATTAAATATCCAACCAGTATTCAAATTTTCCTGACTGTCCTGTAAGGGAGAATAATTAGCCACCTCAAAATGTGTCTCTTGGACTTGAGAATTATTTTTGGGCTAATTGTTTTTAAGAAACAAAAGGCTCAGGAAGAGCTTTTATCTACTCCCCTTAACTGAGGAATTTTGATAAAGGGTCTGTTCCAGGAGGAAGTATCACCATAGAAAACTAAAGTATAATAAGGATGAGGTGTGGTAGCCTGGGGGAAATCAAAGTCCTCTCTGTGTCCCATTGTCTCTGCGTGGCCCACAAACATTTGTTTGCCAAACGTTTGCTCTTCCTCTTATAAACTGCCTTCCTTCCCTTTGAAGTCCCAAGCCCCTACCCCCTTCTCCTTCTCTCAGGTGGCACATAAACCTCAATTGCCTATCTTGTCCTGGAGCCCCATTCTTAGGGAGCCCCCATACTTATGTAATTAAGTTTATTTTCTCCTGCTAATGTCTCATGTCGATCTAATTCTAAGACCAGCCAGAAGAACCTAGAAGGGTAGAGGAAAAGTATTCCCCCCTGCCCCCTGCCCGTGATCCTTGATTGTTTTACAGTTTGTGTGAATTGTGATGCAATTAAGATCCACACATTGCAATTGGTTGATATGTCTCTTATTTTAAAAAATCTATTGGTTCCCTCTCATCACCCTTTTTCCCCCTTATGGTTTCTTTGTTGAAGAGACATGAAGTTTCTGGTTTTTCTGATCAGCCCCCTAAGGGGTGGATTGACATATTCCTCTGTCTTCTGCATTTCCTATAAGTTGGAGGTTAAAGCTATGGCTTGTTCAGATTGAGGTGGACTTTTTGGGCAAAGAGGCACACTCGTTCAGTGATGTCAGCAACTGTTGGTGATCATTGCATAGAACCATTAATTATGTGTTGCCAAATTATGACATCCTATCCTTTCTTCTTCATTCATTTGCTAGGCTACTTCTTTAAAGAGCTTTCCCTCATCAACTATTTGCTTACGATGAGTTACAATTTGATCAGGAAAGGCCACATAAATGAACTCTCCTCTTGGTTCCATTTAGCAGGAAATGGTGTTTAGATGCAAAAATCTGGTGCTAGGAGTGCTCACTCTTTGTGGAATGATCATTGTTCCTAGGTCTTTTCAGTGGATAGAATTAAGAAACACATTTTTAAAAGACAAAATGCATCATGAATTTGTATTTATACTTCTGAATGAAAATCAGGACGACTGTTTTTTTTTTCTTAATCTTGTCAATCTTACATCTGTGTCTTCTCTTTCCCATGCCCAAATCCTGATTCTCAATGACACCACTGTAATTACTGGTTTTGAAATCAAGTAGGACCCTGTGGGGCCCTCCCGGGTGCAAATCCTTTCCATGTTCCTCCGTTTCTTGTTTGTAGGAAAGAGGCTTCATTCAGCTTCCTTGACCTTTCCTGAGTTCCAAAGGGCAGATTCAAACAATTGCTAATCAGGGAAGGGAGGGAATGCAGAAACAAAGGAGGAGGAGCCAAGAAATCACTGTGCAGAAGATGGCAGAGTAGGCGGACGCAGAGTTCGTGTCTCCTCACAAATAGGGCACCTACCAGGCACTGGTGGGGGACCTTGGACACCTAAGGGGACAAAGGGACCCCCATGTGACCGGGTAGGATGTGGTGGGGGGAGGAGAACTGGAGGCAGGATGGCACTGGCACCCCTGAGGGGCGGCTGGGGGAGGGGAGGGGTTCCCATGCTTGGAGAGGCCCACCCACAGTGAGGGGATCAGCGGGGACCAGGAGAGACCTTCGTGGAATCAGGAGATAGGAGGGGAATGGGACCAGTGTTTCCCCAGCCCGCTCAGGCCCTGGTGAGCCTGCTGGGGTCCCAGGCCTAAATCTCTGCCCTCCAAAGCCCCCTTCAGCCGTGCTGAGCCTAAGCCCCTACCCGCCATCCTACTAGGATGTTTTCCAGCTGAGTGGGTCTGGAGCCTAGGCCCCAACCCCTGCCTAAGCCCCACCCTCCCTTCACAGCCGAGGCTTTTCCTGGCCCTTATTATTATTATTATTTTTGCTGTTGTGGTTCTGTTTTGCCTTGTTGTTTCATTTATATTTTTATTTTTTTCTAATATAATTTTTACTTATCTAATTTTATTTTATTTTTTATTCTTTGTTATTGTTCTGCTCCTTTTTTTTTTTTTTTTTTTTTTTTTGGTCTCACTTCGCAGCTTGCAGAATCTTGGTTCCCAGGCCAGGGCTCAGGCCTGAGCTCCTGTGGTGGGAACGCAGAGTCCAAACCACTGGACTAACAGAACCTCAAACCCCAGGGAATATTAATCAGAGTGAGGTCTCCCAGAGGTCCTCATTTTGGCACCAATACCTGGCTCTACCCAACCACCTGCAAACTCCAGTGCTGGACACCTCAGGCCAAACAACCAGTAAGACAGGAACACAGCCCCACCCATCAAAAAAAATGAGACGACAAAAAAATATGTTACTGATGAAGGAGCAAGGTAAAAACCTATAGGACCAAATAAATGAAGAGGAAATAGACAATCTACTGAAAAAGAATTCAGAATAGTAAAGATGATCCAAAATCTCGGAAA
Organism: Balaenoptera acutorostrata; assembly: GCF_949987535.1. Classification (NCBI taxonomy): domain Eukaryota; kingdom Metazoa; phylum Chordata; class Mammalia; order Artiodactyla; family Balaenopteridae; genus Balaenoptera; species Balaenoptera acutorostrata. The sequence continues at coordinate 5,493,290 of NC_080084.1, read as the reverse complement.
CTGAATGGAGGCATGGATCAAGAAAATACAAGAAATGTTTAACAAGGACCTAGAAGAACTAAAGAACAAACAAATAGTGAAGAACAATGCAATAACTGAAATGAAAAATACACTAGAAGGAATCAATAGCAGAATAACAGAAGCAGAAGAACGAGTAAGTGAGCTGGAAGATAGAATGGTGGAATTAACTTCCAAGGAGCAGAATAAAGAAAAAATAATGAAAAGAATTGAAGACAGTCTCAGAGACCCCTGGGACAACATTATATGCACCAACATTCGAATTATAGGGGTCCCAGAAGAAGACGAGAAAGAGAAAGAGTCAGAAAATATTTGAAGAGATTATAGTTGAAAACTTCCCTAACACGGGAAAGGAAATAGCCACCCAAGTCCAGGAAGCACAGAGGGCCCATACAGGATAACCACAAGGAGAAACACACCAAGACACATATTAATCAAACTAATGAAAATTAAATACAAGGAGAAAATATTAAAACAACAAGGGAAAAGCAACGAATAACATACAAGGGAATCTCGATAAGGTTGTCCGCTGATTTTTCAGCAGAAAATCTGCAGGCCAGGAGGGAGTGGCAGGACATATTTAAAGTGATGAAAGGGAAAATCTTACAACCAAGATTACTCTACCCAGCAAAGATCTCATTCATATTTGACAGAGAAATCAAAAGCTTTACAGACAAGCAAAAGCTAAGAGAATTCAGCACCACCAAAGCAGCTTTAGGACAAATGATAAAGGAACTTCTCTAGCCAGGAAACACAAGAGAAGAAAAAGACCCACAAAAACAAACCCAAAACAATTAAGAAAATGGTAATAGGAACATACATATCGATAATTACCTTGAATGTAAATGGATTAAATGCCCCAACCAAAAGACACAGACTGGCTGAATGCATACAAAAACAAGACCTGTATATATGCTGACTACAAGAGACCCACTTCAGACCTAGGGATGCATACAGACTGAAAGTGAGGGAATGGAAAAAGATATTCCATGCAAATGAAAATCAAAAGAAAGTTGGAGTAACAATACTCATATCAGTTAAAATAGACTTTAAAATAAAGACTGTTACAAGAGATAAGGAAGGAAACTGCATAATGATCAAGGGATCAATCCAAGAAGGAGATAAAACAATTATAAATATTTATTCACCCAACATAGGAACACCTCAATACATAAGGCAAATGCTAACAGCCATAAAAGGGGAAATCAACAGTAACACAATAATAGTGAGGGACTTTAACACCCCACTTACACCAATGAACAGATCATCCAGACAGAAAATAAGTAAGGAAACACAAGCTTTAAATGACACAATAGACCAGATAGATTTAATTCATATGTATAGGACAATCCACCTGAAAGATTGAATACAGAATACACTTTCTTCTCAAGTGCACACAGAACATTCTCCAGGATAGATCACATCTTGGGTCACAAATCAAGACTTGGATAATTTAAGAAAAGTGAAATTGTATCAAGCAGCTTTCCCAACCACAACACTATGAGATTAGAAATCAATCACAGGAAAAAAAACTGTAAAAAACATAAACACATGGAAGCTAAACAGTGCACTGCTGAATAACCAATAGATCACTGAATAAATCAAAGAGGAAAAAAAATACCTAGAAACAAATGACAACGAAAACATGATGACCCAAAACCTATGGGACGCAGCAAAAACAGTTCTAAGAGGGAAGTTTATAGCAATTCAATCTCACCTCAAGAAACAAGAAAAATCTCAAATAAACAATCTAACCTTACACCTAAAGCAACTAGAGAAAGAAGAAGAAGAAGAACAACAACAACAAAAACCCGAAGTTAGTAGAAGGAAAGAAATCGTAAAGATTAGAGCAGAAATAAATGAAATAGAAATGACGAAAACAATAGCAAAGATTAATAAAAGTTGGTTCTTTGAGAAGATAAACAAATTTGATAAACCTTTAGCCAGGCTCATCAAGAAAAAATGGGAGAGGATGCAAATCAATAAAAAAGGAGAAATGAAAAGGAGAAATTACAACTGACATCACAGAAATACAAAGGAGTATAAGAGACCACTACGAACAGCAATATGCCAATAAAATGGACAACCTGGAAGAAATGGACAACTTCTTGGAAAGGTACAACTTTCCAAGACTGAACCAGGAAGAATAAGAAAATATAAACAGACCAATCACAAGTAATGAAATTGAAACTGTAATTTAAAATCTTCCAACAAACAAAAGTCCAGGACCAGATGGCTTCACAGGTGAATTCTATCAAACGTTTAGAGAAGCGCTAACACCTATCCTTCTCAAACTTTTCCAAAAAATTACAAAGGGAGGAACATTCCCAAACTCATTCTATCAGGCCACCATCACCCTTACACCGAAACCAGACAAAGATATCACAAAAAAAGAAACTTACAGATCTATATCACTGATAAACACAGATGCAAAAATCCTCAACAAAATACTAGCAAACAGAATCCAACAAAACATTAAAAGGATCATACACCATGATCAAGTGGGATTTATCCCAGGGATGCAAGGATTCTTTGATATATGCAAATCAATCAATGTTATACACCATATTAACAAATTGAAGAATAAAAACCATATGATCATCTCAATAGATGCAGAAAAAGCTTTTGACAAAATTCAACAACGATTTATGATAAAAAGTCTCCAGAAAGTGGGCATAGAGGGAACCTACCTCAGCATAATAATAATATATGACAAACACACAGCAAACATCATTCTCAATGGTGAAAAACTGAAAGCATTTTCTCTAAGATCAGGAACAAGACAAGGATGTCCACTCTCACCACTTTTATTCAACATAGTTTTGGAAGTCCTAGCCACGGCAATCAGAGAAGAAAAAGAAACAAAAGGAATACAATTTGGAAAAGAAGACGTAAAACTGTCACTGTTTGCGGTTGGCATGATACTATGCATAGAAAATCCTAAAGATGCCACCAGAAAACTGCTAGAGCTAATCAATGAATTTGGTAAAGTTGCAGGATACAAAATTAATGCGCAGAAATCTCTTGCATTCCTATACACTAATGATGAAAAATCTGAAAGAGAAATTAAGGAAACACTCCCATTTACCATTGCAACAAAAAGAATAAAATACCTAGGAATAAACCTACCTAGGGAGACAAAAGACCTGTATGCAGAAAACTATAAGACACTGATGAAAGAAATCAAAGATGACCCAAACAGATGGAGAGATATACCATGTTCTTGGACTGGAAGAATCAACATTGTGAAAATGACTATACTACCCAAAGCAATCTACAGATTCACTGCAATCCCTATCAAACTACCAATGGCATTTTTCATAGAATCAGAACAAAAGATTTTACAATTTGTATGGAAATACAAAAGACACCAAATAGCCAAAACAATCTTGAGAAAGAAATATGAAGTTGGAGGAATCAGGCTCCTTGAATTCAGACTATACTGCAAAGCTACAGTAATCAAGAGAGTGTGGTACTGGCACAAAAACAGAAATATAGATCAATGGTACACGATAGAAAGCCCAGAGATAAACCCACACACTTATGGTCACCTAATCTATGACAAAGGAGGCAAGAACATACAGTGGAGAAAAGATAGTCTCTTCGATAAGTGGTGCTGGGAAAACTGGACAGTTACATGTAAAAGAATGAAATAAGAACACTCCCTAACACCATACATAAAAATAAACTCAAAATGGATTAAGAGCTAAATGTAAGACTGGACACTATAAAACTCTTAGAGGAAAACATAGGAAAAACACTCTTTGACATAAATCACAGCAAGATCTTTTTTGACCCACCTCCTAAAGTAATGAAAATAAAAAAAATAAACAAATGGAACCTAATTAAACTTAAAAGCTTTTGCACAGCAAAGGAAACCATAAACAAGACGAAAAGACAACCCTCAGAATGGGAGAAAATATTTGCGAATGAAGCAATGGACAAAGGATTAATCTCCAAAATATACAAACAGCTCATGCAGCTCAATATCAAAAAAATAAACAACCCAATCAAAAAAATGGGTGGAAGACCTAAATAGACATTTGTCCAAAGAAGACATAAAGATGGCCAAGAGGCACATGAAAAGATCCTCAACATCAGTAATTATTAGAGAAATGCAAATGAAAACTACAATGAGGTATCACCTCACACTGGTCAGAATGGCCATTATCAAAAAGTCTACAAACAATAAATGCTGGAGAGGGTGTGGAGAAAAGGGAATCCTCTTGCACTGTTGGTGGGAATGTAAATGGATACAGCCACTATGGAGAACAGTATGGAGGTTCCTTAAAAAACTAAAAATAGAACTACCATATGACCCAGCAATGCCACTACTGGGCACATACCCTGAGAAAACCATAATTCAAAAAGACACCTGTACCCCACTATTCACTGCAGCACTATTTACAATAGCCTGGACATGGAAACAACCTAAGTGTCCATCGACAGAGGAATGGATAAAGAAGATGTGGTGCATATATACAATGGAATACTACTCAGCCACAAAAAGGAGTCAAACTGGGTCATTTGTAGAGATGTGGATGGACCTAGAGTCTGTCGTACAGAGTGAAGTAAGCTGGAAAGAGAAAAACAAATATTGTATATTAATGCATGTATGTGGAATCTAGAAAAATGGCACAGATGAACTTATGTCCAGGGCAGGAATAGAGTCACAGATGTAGAGATTGGATGTGTGGACACAGTGGGGGAAGGGGAGGGTGGGATGAATTGGGATATTAGGTTTGACATAAATACACTACCATGTGTAAAATAGATAGCTAGTGGAATCCGATGACCTAGATGGGTGGGATGGGGGGGTGGGAAGGAGGTCCAAGAGGAAGGGGATATATGTATACATATAGCTGATTCACTTTGTTGTACAGCAGAAACTAACACAACATTGTAAAGCAATTATACTCCAATTAAAAAAAGAAAAAGAGGGCTTCCCTGGTGGCGCAGTGGTTGAGAATCTGCCTGCCAGTGCAGGGGACACGGGTTCGAGCCCTGGTCTGGGAGGATCCCACATGCCGCGGAGCAACTACGCCCGTGAGCCACAATTGCTGAGCCTGCGCGTCTGGAGCCTGTGCTCCGCAACAAGAGAGGCCGCTACAGTGAGAGGCCCGCGCACCGTGATGAAGAGTGGCCCCCGCTTGCCGCAACTGGGGAAAGCCCTCGCACAGAAACGAAGACCCAACACAGCCATAAATGAATGAATAAATAAATGAATAAATAAAAATTAAAAAAAAAAAAAAAAAAAAAGAAAAAGAAACAACTGTGCAGTGACAAAGCAGGGTCCTGGTTCCTCCTCAAGGGCTATAACAATATCTTTGAGTTCTTCTGCAGGAACTAATGTCCCCACCCAGGTGGAGGATGGTAACTTCAGACTGAGCACAGGAGTCCTGGAGCGCTGCCCTGTTACCTCACCACCAATCAATCAGAAGAAAGTTTGCACACAGTGCAAGATAACAAAGACTCTGACCCTCTCCTCAAATGTTACTGTGATTAAGTTTCCCTTTCTTCCTTTAAAAACTTTCATGGTAGAGCACAGTCTTTGGAGTTGGTTCTTGGACATGAGTTCAACTTCTTCCTAGGTTGCTGGCCTCCTAAATAAAGCACCTTTCCTTTCCAACCAACTCCTGTCTCTTGAGTATTGGCTTTTGAACAGCAAGCAGCTGAACCTGAGTTTGGTAACAGTTTGCTTCATCTCACAATTCATTGACAACAATCTCAAAATAATAATACCAACACCATTATCAATAATACGATTACTGGACTTCCCTGGTGGCACAGTGGATGAGAATCCACCTGCCAATGCAGGGGTCATGAGTTTGATCCCTGGTTTGGGAAGATCCCACATGTCATGGAGCAACTAAGCCCATGGGCCACAACTACTGAGCCCGCGTGCCACAACTACTGAAGCCCACGCACCTAGAGCCCGTGCACCGCAATGAAGAGTAGCCACCACTCACCCTGACTAGAGAAAGCCCATGTGCAGCAACGAAGACCAACGCAGCCAAAAATAAATAAATAAATAAATAAATAAATTTATTTAAAAAAATAATGTGATTACTCAATACAGGTTTGGGGTGTGGATTTTTTTTGGGGGTACTTCTCTTTGTCATCAGGATCTATCTGACTACAGATGTACAGTCAAATTACTGTGAATTAAAGTCCCTTGAAATATCTCACCTCTGTGCATATGCCACCAACTCACTATATAGTCAGATTCATTTCTTTCAATTTTTAGAATATTTCTCTTTTCCTTTTTAAATTTAATTTTGTTTTATAGTTATACAAAATAATTACTTGGTTTCAAAATCAAATCTACTAGACGAGGTATAGTCAGAGAAGTCTAGCTTCCACACCTGTTCTTTCAATCCCATTCTCTTTTTCTCCCTATCAGTAACCTTTTTTCCCTCTCTTTATGGTTTATCTTTCCATTTTTAAAAACACAAGTTTAGATATATTTATAGAAAGAATATGTGTGTGTATATTCACATCCCTCCCCTTTATCATATAAATGATATATTGTTTCTCCACGTATTGATATAATCCAGAAATAACTATGCAGTAGTAGTATATAGAAACATTTCTTTTTCCTTTTTTTCATTTGAATACTTCTTCATTTTGTAAATGTAAGTAATTCAACCAGATCCCTGTTGACAGACAGTTGCTTTGTTGCCAAACTTTTGTTAATCGGTGCTGCATGAAAGTGAATGCATCTTTTCCTATTCATGCTACACTATCTTTGGGACAAATACCTAAAAGCAGGAAAGCCAGTTCAGGGAATAAAAGCATATGTAATTTTCATAGATATTTCCAAGTTTCCCTCCATAGGAATTATACATTGCTGGTGGGAATTTTGCATTCCCACCAGCAACGTATCAGAATGCTTGTTTCCCCACAGCTTGGCCAACAGAATATGTCAAACATTTTGCCTTTTGTCAACCTGCTAGGTGAGAAATAGTATCTCAATGAGTTTTAATTTGCATTTTTCCTATTGTAGGCAAGGTTGAGAATCTTTTCACATGGGTAAGGCCCATTTGGATTTTATTTTCTCTGACTTCTCCATTTCTCTAGTCCGTGTTTCTATAGATTTTTTGGCCTTTTTCTTTTTTAATTTAGAAGCTATTTTTATATCAGGGATAATAACACTTTGTCTATAGTATTTTGTCCTGGTTTGTTATAATTTGCTTATGGTATTTTTTGCCAACTTTTTTTTATGTAATCAGATTTACTAATCTTTTCTTTCATTGCTTTTGGATTTTAAGCTTTAGGAAAGTTTTCTCATTTTTCAAGTTACAGAGGAATTCACCCATGTTTTCTTCTGGTAGCTGTAGGGCTTAATTTTTCACATTTAAATCTCTGATTCATTTGGAACTTATGTCAGTATACCATGTGAAGAAGGGATCTAATTTTATCTTTTTCCACATGGCCATCCAGGTATCCTTAAACCACCTATTGAAACTTCTATTTCTCCCCCATTGACTTGAAAGGCCTCCTTCATTAGAAACTGTCATAGACCAATGGATCTTTTTCTAGATTTTCTAGTCTGTTCCTTGGTCTGTGTGTCTATTTCTGTGCTGATACCACACTGATCCAGTTACAGGGTTTTATAATATTTTCCTGTTTCCCCCATTGTTCTTTTTCAGGGGCTTCCTGGCTATTTTTGCTTTTATGTTTTAGTGAATAAACAAACTATCCATTCTTTTTATAGTTTATATGGTCATAAACTTTATAATCAGTTTAACTTTCATGAGATTATCAAGACTCCGGGCAATGCAGCCAGTTCCAACACCCTGTACCTACATGCCTCTCAGAGGAAAGGCAGCTGGGGACGGGGTGGGGGGGAGCTGAGCATTTGCCCCAGAGAGCGAATCATCCAAAGACACTGAGACTCCACCCAGCAAGCTGGAAGTCCAGGTGTCCTTTCCAGAACTTTCCAGAAGGTGAGGTCTCACGATTGGTTATGGAGAAATAAAGAGGATACATTTTGTGTATGTTTCAGCACAGGAGGGCAGGTATATGTTGGTGCTGTTCCACTTCCTCTTGATTTTCTTGCTTCTCTTAATAGCATAAGCATCTTCTTCCTCCTCCAGATTGGAACCTCGGGTTGTCTTTGCCCCCCTCCTTCCCTTGCCTCATCCCATCAGGCACCCAGGCCTGGAGGTCCCCCCTTCACAGTGTCTTCACGTTTTCCAGGATAACAGATCAGCAGGACCTCAAGGCTCTAACCGCTGGCACCCAGCTGTCATTGTCAAAAGAAACACATGCTTTCCAGAGCCAGCTCCGTGTATACACATACACACGTGCTTCTAACCAATTAATTTTAACCAATTAACTTTAAGGAACAAAGGACACCACTCCCCTTATGGTCTCATCTGTCCACTATGCGACATAAATGTCGATGTTGTTCATTGTCTGATTTTATTTGTTATTGATTTATTTGTTTTTGGCCGGACCATGCTGGCTTGCGGGATCTTAGTTCCCCCACCAGAGATTGAAGCCAGGCCAGCAGTGAAAGCGCTGAGTCCTAACCACTGGACTGCCAGGGAATTCCCCATCCTATGATTTTAGAGCAAAGCAGTGTGCCTTGTCCAGAGTGGGGTCACTCGCAATCGAAAATCCATTTTCTGTGGACTGCAGATGGCTCTCTCTTTAAGAAACACACGTGCTGTATACACGTACATATATATGTATACAGATATATAAACATCTGTATACATATTCAGAGATGAAAAACTAGTGTGTTTTATCTAGGAACATTTTTAGAATCTAAAAATACTCTCAGACTCTACTCTTATGTATGTGTCAAGAGTAGTGTGCACCAAAACCCATGTGCATGCCTTCTTAGTCATAGCACCTCAAACTGCAAACAGCCTAAATGCCCATCAGTGAGAGGATGGATGAATGAATCGGAGTGCGTTCCTTCAGTGGAATTCTATGGGACAGTAAGGAGATCGGACTAGCGATAAACGCATCGATTTGGACGATGGGCAGATGTGAACATGGACCCAAGAAACAGACTACCCCCACCCCAGAAAGAAGAGTACATATGCATAGTTCCCTTTTTGTGAAGTTCAAGACAGGTAAAACCATGTATGATGATAAAATCAGAATAATCCTTGTGGGAGGGGGTGTAGTCTGGGAAGCGGCAGTAGGGAACCTCTGGTGGTTGGAGGTGCTCTGCATCTTCACCTGGGTGGAGGTTACCTGAGTGTGTAGCTGTGCAAAGTTTCACTGAGTTGTGTATTTAGTATTTGTATACCTTCCTTGATGTATGTTACCCTTTAACTTAGAAAATCTCAGAGAACCTTCCCTCCTGAATCCTCCAAGACAGCTCCCTGATCCCCAGATATCTGGCACAGGGAAAGCCGTGTGCTTACTCTGCCTTGAGCCCCCCATCTAAGTGTGTTCGATATGATGGTGCCCCCTGGAGCACAAAACAGGTCCAGTTGAAAGGGAATTTCTCAGCCTCTTATTTCCCATGTGAGTGAGGGAAATCTAGCTCAGTTTATGAATCATAAGTTGGAACGCGACAGAGTGAGATCAGAACTCCCATTAGGAAAACAGAAGTTCTCACGTCAAAGCACACGGCCGGCTTCACAGGCAACTCTAAATTCCTTGAGGGTGGGAGTTATCATCTAAGCCTTGTTTTATCCTTTGTGCCTTCAGCACTGGCTTCCCTGAACAGAGTAGAAAATCAGAATGAATGAATGAATGAATGATGCGTAGTGGACGGAGGGGTGGATGAAACCTTACAGCCTCAGTAAAACAGCTTAATGATCCTTCCTAAATGTGTGTTTTCTTTGTGGTAGGTCCTCCTCAGGGCTTCATGATTAGAACAAGCCTCTCTCATCCCCTCCCCTCCAATTCTATTGTGTCTTTGATGAAATATAATTATATCTAAGTGGTATTTTTCTCAGTGCTCCTCCTTGTTGGAATATGTCCTGTTCTCATGATTTGTGTCCCATGGTGACATTTTCCAGTGATAAGAGCTGGCTTATAATCTCACATTTTCTTCTCTTGGGAATTGGCAACATTAAGAGTCAAGATAGTTTGAAACACACATACAAAAAAATATGGATACCTGGGTTTTTCACCAAAGGCTTAATATAAAAATCAAACTGTCAAGCTTTTCCACCTGAGAAGAGTGAAGTTCTCTTTGAGAGCCAGCCCTGCCAGCCTGGGACCTGGGCAAGTCAAGGCCCCTCCACCCAGGGGAGGGGTGTGGGATGATGGGGAATATCTTCCAGGCTGGTGAAGGCTCAGCCTGGGACTGTGGAAGGGAATTGTTTGGTGCAAGGCTGCTGCTGTGTCTCTAGAGTTTGTTAGAACAGAAGTTGTTGTTTTAAAATTTTATTTTATTGAAGAATAGCTGATTTACAATGTTGTGTTAATTTATGCTGTACAGCAAAGTGATTCAGTTATACATAAATATATATATATATATACATTTTTTTCATATTCTTTTCCATTATGGTTTATCACAGGATATTGAATATAGTCCTCTGTTTATCCATTCTATATATAATAGTTTGCATCTGCTAATCCCAAACTCCCACTCCATTCCTCCCCCACTCTCCTCCCCCTTGGCAACCACAAGTCAGAACAGGAGTGTTTTTGAAGACACGCTTGTCTACTTAAGTACTGCTGATGTCCTTGGGCCACAGGCTGAGGAAGGAAGACCCATGGGTGCCTACTCTTTGCCACTTCCTAGAACATCTAGAACGTTCTTTCACTTTATCTGACACCTGTCCTTAACCCTCCAGAGAACTGGACTCCTACTGCATGTTCGATCAGAACCAGAACTTGCCCTCAGCACACTGGCTTTTGGGGCGGGACAAGGCTTTGTTGTGGGGTTTCCTGCGCACTGTAGGGCGTTTTGTAGCATCCCTGCCTTCTACCCATTGGATGTCCCAGTACGACAACCGAGATGGCCCCCAGTTGAGAAGCATTGGATTAAACTGACCAGATATGAGGGCCTATACTCAAAACCCAGGAACTGGCTCCCACTTGTCTCTGCCCCAAACTTGCAACACCCCCTACTGCTAAGCCCCTGGGAAGGGGGCAGTAAAACATGAACCCCATGACTCCACGATAGCCATTGGGTGGGGTAGGGGTAGAGACTGTCAGATATAAGAAGGTAACAAAATGCAAATTTTATGACAATGTTTGGTGTGCAGGACCTCTTCTGCCTGGAGCCAGGCCACAGAGGACTCACACAGGATTGCAGAGCTGGTGAGATCAAGGAGTGCATTTAACCAAACTTTCTGAATCAAATCTAAGAGCCGTAGCATCTCCTTTGTGGTCACTCTAATGTAGAAGGAAGCGAACGTGAAATCTCCCTAATTAAATGCTTTCTGTGATTCAGTTCCTGGATTCAGAGATGACCCTGCATGTCTGCAATGCCTGGGTAGCCCGAGAGCCACAGGGGGTGTGGCAGCGTGGGCTGGGAGATGGCCCTCACCTGTGCCGCTGCCCTTTCCACGGCCACGATGGCAGCTCTCACTGCTGCTCCGTGCCCCCGTCTCATCTTGCCACAGTGACTGTGGGGACTTGACTCTGTCTGACCCCAAATCCTTTCTCCTTTTTAGAAAGGACCCTGCTAGTTCCTTAGCTACAGAGGGGGCAAAGGACCAGGCCGGATGCATCATAATACCTCACCCCTGGCCACAGTGACCCTCGGCCAAAATCCTTTTTTGACATCTTCAAAGCTGGGAGAGAAGCCTCCTCTCCCCTCTGGTCAGGGACTGTTGAAAGGCACACGTGAGGCTGAGTGTCCCATGCGCTATATTGTCCATCACGCGGAGAAACCCGTCTCCATCGGGAGGACCAAAGCATCACCTGGGGAGAGGACGTCCTGCTGACTCTGAGCCCCGGTCCTGGCCTCCACGCTGCGCAGTCCTGATCCCAGCCTTCCTGCATATGCAAAGCCTCATCTGACTCCATAAGATCCCCAGGATCACTCCAGTAAGTGTCCCCTGCTTTTATTCTAAGCAGGTGTGAGCTGGAGTCTCGTCCATTGTAACCAAGAAAGTGCTGGTGATTCTAGACTGGAAACGCCATCAAGGACAGGACTCTGTCTCACCATTTTTGTTATCACTCACAGTTTCTAACACGGATGGATCTCAAAACTGGTTTTCAAGGGACACTTGTTGATTAATTCTGAATGTTCTAGTCTGAGCAGTGGCAATTTGTAAACAACAGTCTTCACGTGGCTGAATGAGCCAGAAATTTACCTGCTTTACTATCCCCAAACCAACATGGCTTCACCTTGCCTGAGAGGAACTGTGCTCGCAGTTAAGGACAGCCTGTCTGTGGCAGGTCACCCTGCTCATCTCCGAGGTGACTCGGCTGACATTCTGGACATGGTGCCCTTCCTCCCTTCATGAGGGTCATTCTGAGGCTGGTTAGTCTAAGAGGACAATCTTTAAAGCATGGAAGGACTGTTGTATCATGGGTACATCTGCCTATATTCCATGGATAATATTACTTTTTAACACTTATATTAGTATTTAATTAGCAGTTAATACGTACATTATATATACATATAATTATGTCTAGTTAGATGGCACAGGGAAATCGAGAACTCATTCCACGACCCTCAAGTTCCAATTATTTGAATGTTTCTCATATCACTCATGGGGGCCAGAAAGCTTGTGTTGGCAGGTGGTCTCTGTGGTCCAGCTTCTTCATCAGTTGAGACCATTTCTCCACTGTTGGGGTTTTTGCCTCCAGCCCTTTAGGGACAGAAGACTCGACATTTCCAGTCCCATCCTTCAGTGGTCAGTTGGGACCTCTGACCACTCCAGAATCCACAACTCACAAAAAAATAAAACACAAAAAAATATCAACCGTGAAGAAGAAGGACAATCTCTGTTTTCTTTTCTATGCGCCGCCATCTTTGTTTTTCTGATATTTATGTCTTAACTTCTTATTTAATGCAAGGGAGAAGCAATTCTAAGATCTGTGCCTCTGAACTGCAAGAAATTATAAATTGTTGTTAGCAGTTGCAAAGAAAAAAAGTAATACCTTAGACTCCCATATTACCATGCCTTATTCCTCCTTTTATAGACCAAAGTACAGTTGCTTTGTCATTGTGGAAAAAGATGAGTGTGGTTTAAGAAGCTCCCAAGGACTCACCCAAACTTCAGGTTTAAAACCTGATTAATTTAGTTCGTTCTGGCTCTTGGGTCAAAAAAGATTTGAGTAGTTTTGAGAGGGACACAGCTGCCTTGTGGGTAAGATGATCATCCTATAAGATGAAGCGTTGGATAGAAGCTGTTGAATACTAAGGAATACACAGATATGGGAACAGAATAGAAAAAGAAAAGTAAGTAGGGAGAATAAAGGCAAAGGGAGTAGATGAAAGAAGTCTCATCAAAACATAGGTCAGAATGTTTCTGTTTCAAAGTACATTTATCCTCTTTCCTGCATTAAGTTCCCATTAAGGATTTTTTTAAATGGCAATTTCTCAAATTTCCTTAATCATGTAGCTTAAGCTCCACAGCCCAGCATGCCTTACTATTAAAAAAAAAAAAACAGAAAATAACAAGGGTTGATGAGGATGTGGAGAAATTGGAACACTTGCGCACTGCAGATGGGAGTGTAAAATGGTGCGGCCACTGTGAAACACAGTATAAAGGGTTCTCAAAAAATTAAAAATAGAAATACCATATGATCCAGCAATTCCACCTCTGGGTATATACTCAAAAGAACTGAAAGCAGAGACTCAAAGAGATATTTGCACACCCATGTTCATAGCAGCATTATTCACAAAAGGCAGAAACAACCCAAGTGTCCATCAATGGATGAATGGATAAGGAAAACGTTGTCTATACAGTCAATGGAATATTATTCAGCCTTAAAAAGGAAAGAAATTCTGACACATGCTACAACATGGATGGACCTTGAGAGCTCTGTGTTAAGTGAAATAAGCTAGTCACAAAAAGACAAATGCAAATATAAGCTCTATCATTCTGCCTATATGAGGTACCTAGAATAATCAGATTCAGAGAGAGCAAGTAGAAGGGTGGTTGGCAAGGCTGGGATGGGGAGAATGGGGAGTTACAGTTTAATGGGTACAGTGTTTCAGTTTTGCAAGATGAAAAAAGTTCTGGAGATGGAGGTGGGTGGTGGTGATGATTGCACAGCACTGTGAATGTACTTAACACGACCAAACTGTACACTTAAAAATGGTTATGACAGTAAATTTTATGTTGTGTGTATCTCACCACAATTTTTTTAAAAGCCCACAGCTCACGTCCCCCTTCTGGAGTCCAGGGTCCCACCTGCCAGATCTCCACGCATCACCCCGAAATGCAACAGGTAACACCTGGGACCTTGTTGGAAACGCAAATAATCGGTCCCACCCCAGACCTCCTGAATCAGAAACTCGAGCCCTGGCATTATAGTTGTAACAAGCTTGCAGGGTGACTCTGATGTCCCTCAGGTCTGGGAACCGCTGCCCAAGGGTGACAGATGTGGGGCAGTCAGAAGGGATATATTTGAGATTCAGGATATGTCTTGAAGGCGGAGAAAATACACCTGGGTAGTAGGTTGGATGCAGAGTAGAGAAGAAGAATCAACAGGCAGAGGCTGAATAGATTTGAGTGAATGAATGTCTTTTAAAACTGTTCTGCTTTTAATTTTTCTTCGTTTTACTAGAGTCAGAAAGAAAAAGTAAAAGCCTGCTTTCTCAAAGCATCAGGTTGGAGAACAGGAAACAAGCTAGGATGGTTGGTGTATAATCTTTAGAAATCCATGGAGGTAGGCCTTATCCAAATGTGTACTTAACTGCACACACAGCAATTATGTAGCAGGTAAGTGGTGGAGTCATACATTTGCTTACTGACAGGCCTGGTGACATCACACACAAAACCCACACTCACAACACACCCCAGAGAGCTCTGAGAGTGCCTCTCTTCTTTCTTTTTATACCGATGTCAGAGGGGGAGTGATGTAGACCGTGGCCCGAGACTGAGGGGTTTCTGGGACCGGGGACTTTCAGTGTGAAAACTGGGACAGTCCCGGGCAAATCGAGGTGGTTGGTCACCCTACTTATAACCCAGACTCATAGAATTTCAAACCCAAAAGGAGAGTTCTTCTGGTCTGTGGTTCAGCACGCTGGCTATAGATTAGAAACACCTGGAGAGCTTAAAAAATATATGATTCCTAGGCCTCACTGTAGACCAGTTAAAATCAGTATCCCTGGGCACAATAGCAGGCATCAGTATTTCTGAAAAGCTCCCCAAGGGAGCATTGAGAACAGCTAATCTAATCCAACATCTTGACCCAATAGAGGAGGAATCTGACACCACAAAAAATTATTTGTCCACGATCGCACAATTAATTAGGGGCAAACTCAGGGTTCCTGGCGGTAGGCCAGTGTTCTGTGCCCACACACAGCACTTTTGCAGATACTGACTGATGAGTTACCTGCAATTCGCCACCGCCCAGGGCAATTAACTAGGACAACTCACCCCCACACCCCGTCTGGGCCTCAGTAAAGTGGACCCCGCCGAGCGGCCAGCTGTGTGCTCACGGCTGAGATCCAACACTCTCTTCTCTTGCTTCCTTCCAACTTTCCTCCCTCCCAGCTGCTCCTGAAGGATTCAGACCCAGCCCCTACTCCTGGCCCAGGGATGCCCTCTGCCCCTGGTTACAGATTTGGCCTCCGCGGTTCTGACCCCGGCATTCTCTCCCTTCAGCCTCCGGAGGTCCCTCAGCGCATCTGCTTTGGGCACCTGGGACCACTCACCTGGGTCCAGGGGCCACCTGGCGGCACTCCACCAGCAGGGGCGAAGATGAAGCGCCTTTAGCTACAGAGCTGACTTTGTAGAACAAGCAAAAGCCGCAGCAGCCTGTTTCTCATGCCTGGGGGAGCCTGGCCGGCTGACCACTTGCTCCACAGCCCGAAACAAGCCCCACTGCTGAGGACGCGGAGCCTAGAAGGAAATAACATGCCTTTGACCGGTGAGGGCCCTAGCCAACCGGGCTAGGAAGGGCTCAGCTGTTACCCTGCCCAGGAAAAGGCCCCGGAAAATGACAACAGTGAAGGAAGTTTGTGTCACTCAAAGAGGATGTCGTAAACCCTCAGAAAAGAAACAAGCAAACAAAGAAAAGAACAAGTAAAGAATGAAATTGGCAGTGTTGAAGGAGACTTCTAGGTCCAAGATGGAGCCTCTCCTGCCCGGGGTGCCGTGGCACGTAGGTAACTTTCGCGTCCCTGTAAAGGCCCACTTGACCTGGATGTTCAGGGTAAATGCAATCAGCTGTCCCCACCCACCACGCCAACTCTGGGCTTCTCATCCCAAACCAGGTTGACCCTGGGGCCCCAGACAACCCGATGTTTTCCATTTTTCTCTTCCTTGTTTTTTATTCTTTATCCTATAAAAGCTTCCTGCCTTCTGCCCAGTTTTCCAAAAGGAGACCGTCCACTTCATGAAGTGTCAACTGTTTGTATCACCTCAACTGTCTTCTTAAGTCATTTTTTTAGCAGAAGAACAATGAGAAGCCCCCCCTCAGCCCGGGGCTTCCTCCCCCCTCCCCGTGTCACAGCCGGCTTCCTGAGGACACGGTGCTTCTAGGGCCGCCAGGGCTTTGGGCCCTCACTGCCCCACCTCCTCGTTTGCAGTGGTTTAATGTGGTTTGTTCCCCTGTCATCAAGTGTTTTCTCCTGGTCCTTGTGGTGCCTGAACTTGGAAGAGGATGCCGGTTGGTGGTCTGTGGTCTGTAAACCACACGGGCCCCATTCCAGACCCACTGAACCAGAACTCCCTGGGAAAGCGTCCCGGAATTCGTGTTTCTCGAAAGCTCCCGGAATGGCTGGGATGCACAGGTATGTTTGGGAGATGCTGGCGTGATCGATGCGTTTAGAGATGGTTTCTTTCTGTTTAACGCCCCCCCCCCCGCCCCCTTCCTGGACAAACACCAGGGTTCCGACGGTGGGCGCTTCCCGCTCCAGGGCTTGGCTCACTCCAGGGGCGGGCGGGGCACCAACTCACCCCCTGAGCGAGTTCTCCGGGCCGAGTCCGGAGCGCCCATCTTTGGGAGCCGTGCGTGGGTGGGTGGAGCTGTCGCGCCAACACCCCACTGCCTTCGAGTGCTTAGTTTTGGATTCAGGCAGCCTTTTAAAGTTTTTATTTTATTTTTAAAGTTAAATTTTAAGGAACAACGTCTAAAGCGTACTTCCTTTAAAAAGGGGCCTGTCGGCCTTAGCTTGCAGTCTGATCGACGGTCCAACAGGGGGCGCCCAAGCCCCGCACCGCCCCGTGCGCGCCACTGGCTCCCCGCTGGCCCTGGTCTCTGTGCTGCGCCACCTGGGGGACCGCAAAGCTTCCCAGGAGCCCTTGGCTTTCATCCTTCGACCTCAGGAAAAAAATTGACACACGTAAAAACCATGATTTTCAAATCGCTATGGATAATGAGAAATGTTACTACTGGGAGGATGTCATACAGGTGCAGAGGAAGAAAAAAGGTTGAGGCTTTGCCCCTCCCAGGGTCTTGGATTTAGTAAGTTTTAAACCAAATTAAAGAATTAATTTATGTTAACTTATTAAAGTTAACGTAAATTAGCTTCTTTATAAGTTTTAAGTCAAATTAGGAATTCTCTTTAGGGTGAAATTTTAGCTATCAAAGGAGAGGTTATTTTGGAGGGCATGAGATTTTCAAGTTCAGGCACTGAGATTCCAGCCCTTCTGACTCCTATGAGCACTAACACCCATCCCTCCCACACAACATCCCCACTGCTGGCGGGTGCGCATCGGAAACTCAAGCGGCGCGGCACTGGCTAGACGTGGGCAGACAGGCTGCAGGAGTGACCAAGGGTGGAGGGAGGGCCCAGAGAAGAGGGCTGGGACCTCTTTGATGGATGACGGGACAGGGATGGCACGGATGGGCCGTCAGAAGGCAGGTTGGGTGTCCTCCCCTCTCGCGTTTCTCCATGAGCTGGTACAGTCTGCCTGGGGGCAGCATACATGATTCTGGCCCAATTCTACCCGTGCGACCCGAGACAATGACTCCACCTCCCTGGGCCTCAGTTTTCTCGCCTGTAAAATGGTGTTGGTGCAGAGGGGTTAGCCATCAAGTGTAAACGTTTCATAGCAGAAAGCTTCCTAAGACATTTTTTTCTGATCTAAACTCCTTGCCCTTTAATTTTTCTCATAAAACCTCCTTTCTGGACCCTGGGTCTCCCAGCTCCCCCTGGATGAACATATTTAACTGTCTTAAAACACATTGCCCTAAACAAAGACAGTGTCCCAGACGCCATTCTCACAGGGACCCACAGACTCAGTGCTGTGTAATTGTATTCTTTGTGATAAAGGCAACTCATTAATTGAACACCTCAGTATAATTTAGTGTTTCTAACTCTGAAAGTTTTTTGGTAGAATAAAATCTTAAATAAGAAAGACATGTAACAGAGAAGAACAAACCTGAAATATACATGATGGCCCATTCTCAAGACTCTGACCTTCAAAGGGTCAGAGACCCTTTGAAGACTTATTTGCATAGAGGTAAGAAGTTGCAGAACAGAGAATAACATTTGTCTTGTTAGAGGTTTACAGGAACATCCTGACCTGACTTACAGGGACAGCAGCAAGAACAAAGGATTCCAGCACCAAGAAGTTTATGACAACTAGCCACACCCCCTCCCCTTTCAGTATAAAAGCAGCCTGAATTCTAGCTGGGGTAAGATGGTTCTTTGGGACACTAGTCTGCCGTCTCCTCTGTCTGCTGGCTTTCCGAGTAAAGTCGCTAGTCCTTGTCCCAGCATCTCATCTCTCAATTTACTGGCTTGTCATGTGGTGAGCAGTGTGAGCTTGAACTCAGTAACAGACATATTTTGTCCCAATTTACAGAAATCTGGTCACTTTCAGCTATTCTACCTTGTTCATATGGGCCCAACATCCCAGGCTTTAGAGCTTTTTCTGGCTCTTGATTCTATCACTCACAGTGGATGACAAGCTTGTATGGTTTAGTATTGGAGGGGACCTTGGAAATCAAGCTGATCCTCTTATTTTTGTGTTATTTGCAAAACTGATAAGCATATCTTCCATGCCTTTAAGAAAATACTTGAGAGATTTAAACGTGTCAGAGCCATGCTGCCACAGGGGAGACCACCGCTGGAGACCTCCTTCCAGGCTGGCATCATTTATTAACCAACACTCTTGTTTGTGGTTGCTCAACTAGCCTTGAGGTTACTTATTTGTACTCTGGAAGCGTCTACAATTCTTTTTGTCTACATAAAAATCAGGAAATACTTTCTCAAAGTTTCTTCTGTTCTCAAAGTCGATATCAAAACATTCTCCTTTTTAATGGTGTCAACTTTTATATTATAGTCAGTAACAGTTCAGCTGAAGGCTAAACTTGTATGCAACCTAGATAGCAACTATGCGATTGTGTGTGTGTGTGCACATGCGCATACCCACAGGGGCACGTGCACTGGAGGGAAATAGACCAACACCTTGATGGTGGTTAGATTAGGAAGATGGATTATAAATCTTCTTAAAATTTACTGTTAAGATTATACTACTTTTACCATTTAAAAATTACTAATCATAACTTTGTAAACCTTCAAGTGAAAGTACATCTGTTTCGCGGCACCTTCAGTTTTGTTTTGCGGCTCTCAGGATGTCTGTCCTGGAAGTGGTCTGGGCGGTGTTCCCGCGTCATCAGAAGGGGCAGGCTCACTCCCCACGGGGAGCGTGTTTGGTCAGTGATGGAGGAGCAGCGGGTTTGCTCGGGCTCCCAGGATGCAAACGTGTCCCCTGTTGACGATGGAGACCTTCTGATTATTCTGCTTTGGTGGACCCACTCCGGCACCCCAGGCAGTCACCCAGCTGACGTTTATCATTGGTTATAGAGCAGGTGAGGGAAAGAGCACACACTGGCTCAGAACAGGATGATTTGGGGGATATGAACTTGTTTTGTTCTCTGGAATTTTCTTTCCCCTACATTTCCCAAGAATGGAGCTAGGGCTCCTTACGTTTGTAGAGACCAAAGGCAGAAGCCCCTTAAAGACAACCTCTCTTCCTATTTGTTTGATGTCCGCTTTCACCAAGAGTCTAAACTCACTGAAGAGGTTATATGAGGTTTCTAGAGCAGGATGGAGACGAGGGGAGTGTCTTTTCAGGGGGAAAGGGGGCTGTAAAGGGAGATAGGCCAGAAATTCCCAGAGACTGGCCGGTCCCTCCAGCAGCGGGGACCAGCCACTGGGGAATCCTGTCACCCAGACTTCCTGACCAGGAAAGGGTAGCAGAACGTGGCCGGCCACTGACCCTCTGCTGTGGTCAAGACGGACTGGAGGCTACAGGCCTGCTTGTGTTTGGGGGGCCACAAAAGCCTTCCCAATTCTTTTGCTACCCTAGGCAAGGGGCTGGAATTCCTGTAATGACACAGACAGAATTTCCTGCCAGCTCGGTGGAATGGCAAGCTCCATTGTATTTGATTTATTGAAAATAAAGAAAGGTGATACTTCCTGCACCCTTGGGTTAGTGGCTAATTGATTCCTGAGACAGTTGTAAATTCACTGCGGGCCTGGAACGCAATTCAGATGGATAGGAAATCAATGTCTAATTGTTTCCTTCCTCTTCGTTCTGAAGCATTCACAAGTGATAGGCGCTGGGGATGTCATGGAGAGAGGATAAGAGGACGCAGCCCGTCCTCAGGAGCCCGTGGCCTGGGGAGGGGACAGCCGCATGGTGTGAGGGGGTCTCTGAGGGAGGAGCGGAGAGGGGGTTGGAGGAGGGGACGCAGTCCTGCCTCCCCCTCCTTGGCCAGGGCTGTTTGGATTCTGTGCTGGTACCTTGCTGAGCGTCACTTTGGAAGTTGCTAATGCACACGGTGGGGACTTGAATGAGATACAGGGAAATTTTAGATTGGATTAAATCAGTGTAGCTCAGGTCAGTGGTCAGTGCCCAGAGTGTGTTGCTCCAGAACTGGGGCCCCATCGGGTGACTCTGCTCCCACCTGGCCCTCTTCTCTTTCCAGCCCTAACTTTCTCTTGCCAGATTTGCATTTCTTGAGGGCCTCTGCATGTGGACAGCACTGAGCTAGGTGAGAATCGGACCAACTGTGAACAAGATGAATCCAAGCGTGGTGAACAAGATGACACTCCGACTGTCCTTTCTCCTGTGGAGGGTCCGCCGGACCTGCCGCCTCCAGGAAACCACAGAGGATGCTCTGACCTTAAAGCACGTGAGAACCGCTAGATGAGGGCCCTAAAGGACGTAGTCATTATTCCTTTTTAAAACTGAGGTGCAGTTGACATATAACATTATGTTGGTTTCAGGAGCACAACGTAAGGATTCGATATTTGTATACATTGTGAAATGACCACCACAGTAAGTCTAGTTAACACCCATCACCACACATGGTTACAAAATTTGTTTTCTGTGATGAGAACTTTTAAGATCTACTCTTCTGGCAGCTTTCAAATATGCAATACAGTATTGTTAACTCTAGTCACCATGCTGCACATTACATCCCCAGGGCTTGTTTTTACAACTGGGAGTCTGTACCTTTTGACCCCCTCGTGTTCACTACTCTGAAGCTCCAAGTCCAAAATGAAGAATGATGGAGGAACACTGTGTAGGAGAAACTTCCACTAGCTTCCATGTTGCATGTTTTCATATGTGGTTTTTCCCTTTCACACAGCTCTCCAACCATGAGAAAACTAGCTCAGAACAGTCAGAAGTTGTCTGAGTTCATCTTCTCTCCATTGCCCTGCATCTCTTTGCGAGAGAGTGAACTAATAAGTCAGGAGTTAGGACCCAGAGATATTTCTCAGACTTACACGATCTGACAGCCGACTAGAAATCAATGAGGTGTACTTTCAGCGACATCGCGCTGATGTGAGCTGGTTCGACCCCATTTTACCCTCTCCAGGTGTCCCCTTTCCCCGGGTTCCGCACTGAACTTTGAAGCACTGCATTTTCTTGTCCTTTCCGATGGAAATACCCTGTTGTGAAAAAGGAAGGAATTATCTTTCTCAAGCTGACGTCACGATGCTGGCAGACTTCATCCCGGTGCTCAGTGCCCTTAGTGTCACCAGCTCAGGTAAGCTCAAGCTAAAACAAATGAAGATTTGATCATCGTTAGTGCTGATAATGTTAGAATTACAAAATGTAATGCGTAGGTATCTTTAGGATAACCTTTAAAATGTGGCTCCGATGAGTAAGTCTATGAAATCTGTATATTGCTAAAGAAATCATATCTATGAATTCCATAATGTTTACGCTTTTGTCATTTATTGTGTTATTCCTTTTGAATCGTTATCAGCTTGGTACGAAGATATAAAAGCAGGGAAAATCTTACCAAATGCACTGAATGGTGCTCAGAGAATTGTTAAAATATTTAGCACAGGAATTGACTATATCAACATTTTAATATCCTATCTATGAACAATCACTATATCTGTGTGCAGATAATTATCCAAAATATCATGTAGACATAGAAATATTTTCATAAATTTGTGTATGTAGGTATATTCAGTATGTACGTACATCAGAATTAAATGAAATATATATCAGACGTCTATAAACCTGTGTGAGTTTTCTGTGACTATTATCCACCAGAAAATAGAGGAATTCCTAATAAAGGATGAGGGCAAATAAAAGGAGAGAGAGAGAGTGAAAAGGAAAGAGGGAGAACATAACTGAAAAGTTTAGGGGAAAATGGTCATTGTCTCCTGCCAGTTTTCTGGGTTTTGGAATCATTTCACTTTTCCTGTAGCTTAAGAACAGAAAGCTCTTCCATGACACCAGAAACCATACAGAGCTAGGAGCCAGATGGTGAGAAAACAGTGTTCTTCCTTTAGCAATTTGTATTTATTTGTCACTAGTATTTTTGCCACATCTGATTATTGTAATTTTCAGGTAGAGAACCAGAGGCCCTGAGATAGATTTGCCCAAGTCCTGAAATAAATCCTGGAATTAAAAGTCATAAGGCTGTGAGGCACACACACCTGAACGTCATTGTATCTTCAAAAATGTAGCCTTTGCTACGTACCTGGGGCTCAGAAACACACAGTCATTTCTAAGTGCAGAGACTGGCAAACCCACGTTCAAATATCACTAAATTTGGTCTCTGCAAAGTCTTAAGTGCAACTTGCCAATCATAAAAATAATAATCAACTTCTGTGTGTTTTAGCATGCAATTAATCATGAAAATAGTAATCAGTTTCTGTACAATTAATGTCTGGTGTTTTTCTGCCTTAATTACGAGAGCATCCTATTTCCTATGAAAGAATTGATTCCTACCATTCTGCCCACAGAGAAACCACCCTCTGGTTCACCTGTGCCCCCTCCTCTGTGTGTTGTAAGTTACACAGAAAGTTGGAATCGGAGGAGGGCCTGGTCCCCGTCTTCCTGTGTGGGCTGCAAGAGTTTGGGAATGTAGACTGAGCTGTATACATCCGTCACTGATCTATAACAAATCCATGTAGTAACCGGCAGTAACTCTGGAATTTGTGAGTAGTTCTAGATCCACTGGAGTCTATTGCTATTTTTAGATCTGCACCACCTTTCCTTAAGTTCTTTAACTTGACTACTCATTGTAAAGAAAATAGTTTCTTTTTGTTACACAAGACTACCTTTTTCGAATTACAAGGGACAAGCCCTCATCTCTGCATTTCTGGTTTTGGTGGCAGGATCACTGTCATGGCCACGCTTTGTGTCTGCTCCCAGAAATAGGGACTGCGTCTTCTTCATCTTCCCATCACTCTTTCCACCTGATGACGTGTGTTATTCATTCAAAAAAATATTTATTGAAGATCTACCATATTGTAGTAATCGTTCCAGTATGTGGGATGCAAGGAGGAATAAAACAAGGTTGTTTTAAGAAACTCTCATGCTAGCAGGAAGCCATGAAATATTTATTATTTGAGTCCACCCTGAGGACTAGCTCTGCGTGTCGGCAGAAGAGGCTATTTGTGGTATGATTTTTTTTGGACGAGGTGATGATAATGAAAGGCAAACCCCAAATATACCAAAAGGTGTCAGACAAAAAATACGCCTCTCCCAACCATACTTGCTGAGGTTTGAAATTCTTCAATTACTTCTTTACTCTCCTAGCTGAGGATAAACAATGGTATTGTTTTCAATAAAATTGTAAATAATCATGGGAAGTTTCATCCATTAAGTTTTTTGATTGAAGTAGTGTTGCTTTATAATATTATGTAACTTATAGGTGTACAATATAGTGATTCACAATTTTTAAAGGTTATAATCCATTTATAGCTACTATAAAATGTTGGCTATATTCCCCGTGTTGTACAATATATCCTCGTAGCTTATTTTATACCTAATAGTTTGTTCATCTTAATCCCCTACCCCATGATACCCCTCCCCTGTCCCCACTGGTAACCACTAGTTTGTTCTCTATATCTGTGAGTCTGCTTCTTTTTCGTTATATTCACTAGTTTATTGTATTTTTATCATCTATTAAGTTTTATCAATTATTTATACTTTGGTATAAGAGAGTTTGTCAAGGGCTTCCCTGGTGGCGCAGTGGTTGAGAATCTGCCTGCCAATGCAGGGGACACGGGTTCGAGCCCTGGTCTGGGAAGATCCCACATGCCGCGGAGCAACTAAGCCCGTGGGCCACAGTTACTGAGCCTGCGTGTCTGGAGCCTGTGCTCCGCAACAAGAGAGGCCGCGACAGTGAGAGGCCCGCGCACCGCGATGAAGAGTGGCCCCCGCTTGCCGCAACTGGAAAAAGCCCTCGCACAGAAATGAAGACCCAACACAGCCATAAATAAATAAATAAATAAATAAATAATTTAAAAAAAAAAAAAAAAAGAGTTTGTCAAAATTTTGCTGAAAGCAGTCGTTGATATGGGGGTGAGGAGAGAGCAGAGGGTCTGAGCACCTGAAGAAAGGTAAGGACACAGGAGCACGAAGAATAAAGAGACCAGAAACTCAAGTCGTGGGTTCCAAAGAAAAATTTGTCTCAAGCTGTTTCTGGGCGCCCCATCCAGATCTGTCGTGATTCCACTCACTGGGGTCGAGAGAGCCCTAAGGTCCTCCCAGGGAGTGTCTAGTCCCGGGGTAGCTTTGGTCACCGTCACCTGGATGCCTTCTCTGCTGCAGCCAGGTGTGAAGGGCTGTTCTCGAATCAAGGGTGCATCTCAATCTTGAGCTCTCTGTGTACCTTTGG
Organism: Balaenoptera acutorostrata; assembly: GCF_949987535.1. Lineage (NCBI taxonomy): Eukaryota > Metazoa > Chordata > Mammalia > Artiodactyla > Balaenopteridae > Balaenoptera > Balaenoptera acutorostrata. The sequence goes on along the minus strand of NC_080084.1, from coordinate 5,468,111 downwards.
AACAGCAGATGTTGGCATTAAGAGGTCACGTTTGTGGCTGTCTCATGGACGTAAAGAGCCTAGAAGCGCTGGGCGTGTGAGTGGCTGGACCTTCCCCATCACTGCTCCCTATTTTCACTGGGAGAGGCTAAAGGTCTTGCTTGAGCTCACACAGCCTGGAATCAGGACCAGACCTCTTGTCTCTGGGTCTGAGTCCAGGGCCTCTCAACGTTGAATAAATATTCATTGGACTCTCGTTCTAACGAGTGATGAGTTTGGCAGGAGACTCGGTGTCCGGAGCCAAGAGCAGCGCACCCTCCTGCAGCTCTGCCCCAGCCAGGTTCCACGTGGAGGAAAGCACTGGAATCAGGCAGGGTGCTGCATCTCTGTCTGTCCGTCTGTCCACATGTGCTGTCTGGTTCTCCCTCTTCTTGCCCTCTGCCTGCGGGGCTGCTTGTCTTTCCAAGGGAAAGATTTTGACAAAGAAAAATGAGACAAAGATTAAGTAGGGATGGGACTGCCCTGGTGGTCCAGTGGTTAGGATTCTGCGCTCTCACTGCTGAGGGCACTGGTTCAATCCCTCTTTGGAGATCTAAGATCCCCCAAGCAGTGCAGCATGGAAGCAAAAAAGGATTAAAAAATTAAGTAGGGAGAAGAGAAGAATGGGAGAGAAAGATGTTTCAGGAAGAAACGAAAATTCCTTTTTTACCAAAAGACATGGTGAAAAGCATCTCTAACAGGCAGCACACATCCTCTGAAGATGTGCGTTAGACCTAGTGTGTGTTGTGTGTGTGTGTGTGTGTGTGTGTTTTGCGGAGGGGCTGCAGGGGAATGCGGGGAGACCCTTGTCTGGTCTGAAGCAGGGTGGCTCTGCTCTGTGACTGTAAAGCACTGGACGTCCCCCTCCCCAGAGAGCGACCCCAGAGCAGCGCCCGTTCAAGAGTCCCCCCAACGAACCCCGCAGCAAAGCAGCGTGCCAGGTGCCACCTGCAGCAGAGGGAGGTTTCGGGGAGGCGGGGTGGGCGATTACAGAGCACCCTCAGCAGGGCCGAGTGTGTCCCCTTGACAAAACAAGTACTCCCCGGGACCTGGTTGTAGAGCACCATGCTTCCCCGCGATAGACAGCGTGAAGCAACAGTTTGGAGAATACAGTGCTGACAGCACAGCAGCAGAAAGAGCAGCAACAGTCAATATGTGTTCATGGAAGTGAACTGTGGGAGCAGTTTTCATATGGCAGTAAGACCACGGTGGAGGGAACAGTCTTTTGCCTCCTCAGTCCTCAGTGAACTTCATGGGACGGTGGACAGATGGCAGCTTGGGATTCAGAAGGCCAGCCCGCCCCCCCCCATTCGCTGGGTGACCCCTCGCAGGTCCCCTGGGTCTGCACCCGTAAAATGAGGGGCTCGCATCACCATGAAAGTCCCTTCTGACTCTGCTGTCTTCACGTCTTTATCATTTCTCTTTCCTTCCTCTTTAATTAATGCTGAAATTATTTACGAGTACAAATGTCCTCCCGTCCCTCCCCTAGGAAGCTGACTTTGGGGACTGCAAACCCCCATGGCAGAGGTGGGTGGGAGACTCACTCATCTTCCAAGAGCAGTTTCCTGACTTGTCAATGAATCACTGAGATGTATCTTAGAATAGTGGTCTTGTCTAATTAAGCTGAAATAGAAGTCCATTTGCAAAAATTTGGTTTACACACAACTTTTCAGGAATCCACTTTTTTCTTAATGTATTTTTAAAATTTTACTGAAGTATAGTTGATTTACAATGTTGTGTTAATTTCTGCTGCACAGCAAAGTGATTCAGTTATACATGTATATATTCTTTTTCATGTTCTTTTCCACTATGGTTTATCCCAGCATATTGAATATAGTTCCCTGTGCTACACAGTAGGACCTTGTTGTTTATCCATCCTCTATATCATAGTTTGCATCTGCTAATCCCAAACTCCCACTCCACCCCTCCCCTACCCACCCACCTTGGCAACCACAAGTCTGTTCTCTATGTCTGTGAGTCTGTTTCTGTTTTGTAGATATGTTCATTTGTGTCATATTTTAGAAGGAATCCATTTATTTCTTAAGAGACCACTTGTCCTGGAAATCCTGAGAACATCTGTGGTTCCAAATCCTCTGGAGCCGTGAGCTGGTCTCCCATGCACAGAAAGTGCCGTTATAGCCTTTTGTGCATTTATTCATTCATTCGCTCATTCACTTAAAGTCATCTAATGTTTACTGAGGCCTTAGCCTCAAAGAATCAACATGGAAGCCCTTGCCCTTCGTCATAACATTCTATTTTACAAGAAGAACAAACCAGAAACAGTTTTAGGCCTGTCTCTACATCTGCTCCAATAGTGACTTCAGCTTCTATTTTGGGGAAGATACTAGGCAGAAAACATTCAACCTTTGGCCTTTTTCTTTTCTTTTTTGGTAAGGTCTGTTTTGGGCAATGCAGATTTGTACTAGCCAGCTCAGGCCACCATAACAAAATACCACAGACTGGGTGACTTAACAGAAATTTATTTTCTCACAGTTCTGGAGGTTAGAAGTCCATGATCAAGGTGCCAGCAAACTCAGTTTCTGGTGAGGGCTCTCTTCCTGGCTTGTAAACTGCTGCCTGCTGGCTGTGTCCTCACATGGCCTTTCCTCTGTGCTTGCCTGGGGAGAGATCTCTGGTTTCTCTTCCTCTTCTTATGAGGTCTGCAATCCTATCGGACTAGGGCCCCACCCTGATGACCTGATTGAACCTTAATTGCCTCTTTTGAGGCCCTGTCTCCAAATGCAGTCACACTGGGGGTTAGGGCTTCAACGTATGGATTTGAAGGGACACACATCCAGTCCGTAAGAGCCAGTACAGAGCTACGCCTTTGCCTCCTTGACTCAGATGGCAGCTCACCCTCTGACATGGGCAACAGGGTCAAAACAAACACACGGGTCTCTGAGAGCAGATCTGCTCACTTCCCTCTGGACGCTGGTGAAGAGCAGGGTCCAGCTGTCCTCACAGAGGGGGTAGCTTTGGGAGTGGCAGGGGCTGGGGAGGTCAGGTCATAGTCTCAGGAGATCCTTCCCAACATGCAACTCACACTGCCTCCAAACTGACAGTAAAGTTATCCTGCCAGGAAGGAAGGTCCAAGGTGCAGTCTTAGAATCCTTCTCACATGTCCAAAATCATGATAATGCAGGGCCGTCCCAGCTAATAAGCCCATGGGGGTGTGTGTGTATGTGTGTGTGTGTGTGTGTGTGTGTGTGTGTTATGTGTATGGTGTGTGTGTGAGTGTGTGTATGGGGTGTGTGTGTGCTATGTGTATGGGGGGTGTGCGTGTGGTGTGTAGTGTGTGGTGTGGTGTGTGTGGTGTGTGTGGTGTGTGTGTGTATGGGGTGTGTGTGTGCTATGTGTATGGGGGTGTGTGTGTGGTGTGTAGTGTGTGGTGTGTGTGTGGTGTGTTGTGTGTGTATGGTGTGTGTGTGAGTGTGTGTATGGGGTGTGTGTGGCGTGTGTGTGCTGGTTCAGACATCGTGCAGTTGTCCTCCGCCTTCCTGGTGTACCTCCACCATCATGAGACGTTGTCCTCAGTGACTTGCTCTCACGGGCGGAGCTGGGACGCAGGGACTGAGGAAGGTCACGGCGTCCTGGCTGGAGGGGAGCCGCGAGGGGGGGTTGAAGCTGGCGCCGCGGCTCCTGAGTGGAGTTGGCACCTGTACAGGGAAGAAGGCCGAGTAGCTGGCGGGCAGGTACTTGCAGGCCCAGCGCGGAGCCCAGCACACAGCGCTTTCCTCCTTAGGGGAGGGGCTGCCTGCACAGGGAGGGGGGCGGCGGGCGTGGGGGACAGCCGCGGCCCCCCTGCTCCTCCTTCTCCTGCGGGGTCCAGCTCCGGCCCAAACTCTCCAAGGCTACTCGGCAAACACATGCCAACTAACTGCGCTGGTACCAGCTCGGCAGCCACGGCGCCGGCACTGTCCTGAGAGCTGGCATGCTGTAGGGGAGCCAGACGACAAGCAGATGGGCACACAGCACCATCAGGAGCTCCGATGCGGGATACAGTGCCCACATTCAAAGGTACAGGATATGAAGTGCATACGCAGTGTGGGGAGGGATCCTTAGATGGTGTCACCTCAGTGACCTCTTGAGGAGGAGACGTGAGCAAGGCAGGGCGCCGTGAGGAGGTGAGTGTGGGCTCCCTAGGGCAGGAGCTTCCTGGGCAAGTTCTGAAGATTGCAAATGGGCTGAGGCCTGGGGACGAGGGGCAAGGCCAGGGTGGGGGAGGGTGGGCACCCTCTAGGGCCTGGGAGGCCACGGTAAGAACTGGGGGTGTTTTTCTAAGTTTGATGGGAAACCATGGGGAGGGTTTGAGCAGGAAACTGCCATAATCCTCTTCTGCTTTTAAGCAATGGTCTAGCTGCTGGAAAATGGACTATAAAAGGGGCAAGAGTGAAGCAATTAGGAGGCAGCACACGAATCCAAGAGGGAGATGATGGAGTCTGAGATCAGGGTGGTGTCCCGGGAGGAGCTGGGAAGCCATCAGAGCTGCCGCGCTGCTTAGGAAGCTAAGCCCAGGTGCGGGTAGGGAATTCGGGAAGTTCAGCCTCTTCCCTCAGAGGCTTCGGGGAATTTCAATTCCCTATCCTCCCACTGCCCACATTGCCAGGAAGGTTTTAGGGCCTGTACAGAGGGCTGTCCTGGCTGCCACCCGCTGACCTGCTTCTTGATGCCCCTCTGCTGGCTAAGAGTAGTTGACGTATCGAAGTTTGAGAACCGTTAGGCTTTTGGGTCAATAAGCACAGACGTAAGGTTACACCTCTACCACCCCTCAGCATCTTCATCTTCACCAGCTTTCTAGAGCAGAAGAGAAAGGGTGGGGACAGCCACGGCACGCAGCCCCTCGTATCCGCGCCCTGCTCACCCCAGGAGGAGCATTCCGAATTACATTTTGAGTCACGACTCCCCAGTAAAGTGAAGGTCTCATGCACATGTGGAGCATGTGTGTGATTTTGCTTTTCTTCCCACTAAGACTCTCTGGGTTTTCATTGGGTAAACGTGCGGGTGTGTCTTGCATGTGACCTTGCCAGCCACGTGTGTCTCTCAGTGGGAAGAAGAGGTTTTCTATGGGAAAGCGGATGGTGCAGAATGAGTCATTGTAGGATTTCAGAGGGTGCTGGACAGAGGAAGAAAGGGGCCATATTTAAAACAACAAAGAGCTTCCTGGTTTGAAATTGGATAGCACAGCACTGAAAAGAAACAAAACTTACCTCTAGACTACGTTCCTAAACCATTTCTTCAACTTGAGTGTTAAAGCTTGAAATTAGGGTGTTTCTTAGGCTTTTGTACACTTGGGGCGGAAAAGAGTTGTTGTTAGAACCTGGTTCTTGGCCAGGGAAGCTCTCCGTAAGGGAGGACTTCCCCAGGAGGAAGGGAAGGAACCTGTGGGGCATGCGGTAGGTGTTCTGTGAACATGTGCTGAACGTATGGAGAGTGGCCTGGCTCTCCCTTCATTGGTTCATTCATTAAGTAGACATCAAATGAGCTCCTGCTGTGGCCGGACACTGTGCTAGGTGCTGGATGAACATCACCAAACAGCACAGATACTGTGCCTGCCATCGTGGAACCCGAGGGGAGGACAGACAGGGACAGATGCATGACAAATTGATGAGGGATGTGAAGGGTCCAGACCAGGCGCAGTGATGGACAGTGCAAGCAGGCAGAGACCGCCTCCGTCAGGAGGGGGTCACGGGGCAAGACGTGGCTGTGAATGATCCTTCTGGGGTCAAGGTGTCGACCTCTTGATGAGAAAGCCCTGTAAGAAATCAAAGCTCTGGGTAAGGTATAGAGTCTACTTTTAATTATTTTTTTCTTCCAGTTTTATTGGGGTGTAATTGCCATATAGCCCTGTGGAAGTTTAGGAGGCCCAGCATAACGATGTGACTTGCATGCGTCATGAAAGGATGACCACAATAAGTTCAGTGACCGTCCATTGCCTCATCCAGATACAACATTAAAGAAGTAGAATGAGAGTCTACTTTGAGCGGTGCGTTTGGGGAGGGAGCTGGGGTGGGTAAGGAGAATGTTTACAGAGAACCCTTGTAGCCTCAACCCTGCCTCTGCTGAATCAGGCTGTTTAGAAATACACGATGTCCGGCTGGAGAATGTGGACCCAGCCGTCCCGCCTCCCCGGTTAATTCGGGTCCCCTCATGTCTTACAGCGGCCGCAGGATTCAGGTCCATAGCCGAAGAAGAAGATGCGCTGCTCAGACATTTATTCCAAGGTTACCAGAAATGGGTTCGCCCTGTATTACACTCTAATGACACCATAAAAGTATATTTTGGGTTGAAAATATCTCAGCTGGTGGATGTGGTGAGTAATCTTCGGCCCTCAGCTGCAAAGAACATGCATTCCTTCACCCATTCTCGAGGCTAACATTTGATTTTGTTTTCTTTCCCCACGTCTGCCGTTTCAGTTTTAAAAATAAAACCTGCCCCAAGAAGCCAGTGAAGTGACCCGCGGAAAGAATGAGAATGTCATTTTCATTGCAACACTGTTGGCGGGGCGTGGGTGGCGTGGAGGAGGGGCGTTTTCCCCGGGGGAGGTGGGGCGTGTGCCTGCTAGGAGGGCATCGCCCTTGGCGGTCCTGCCGCAGCCACCAAGGTGAGCATCAGGGGGAGGGGCAGGGCTGCAGGGGGGGCTGAGCCGGGGCTGGCAGGGGTGCTTGCGGGGAGCGACAGCAGGTGGTGACAGCACCAGAGTGAGTGCCTGGGTGACCCCATCCCCTCCCGGATCCCCTCAGGGCCCCATACCTTTCCCTGACACGCCACACCCTAACACTCTCCACTAATTTTCCTGTCGGGCTCACATTTCTGCCATGATGTCCCTGGGGAAATCCATGAACTTCAACAACCCCGATTCTGCAGAATCATTCTGCCGTGGTCCCCAAAGTCGCAGAATAATCCTCCGCCATTGCCCAAATCCTCCCCCCCACCACGAGTGCACACATGCGTCCAACCCAGCTGACTCAACGCCCAGGATTCCTTCTAGAAAATCATGCAAAGCCCGTCTCCCATTTAGCTAATACTTCATTCTACTTCACACCCTTACCATGCCTTCGGTTATGCAATTTTATATAAATATCACCACAGTGAACTACTACTTGCTCTAATTATTATTTTTCATTTTAAGCAAAATATGCATAATACTTTAGGGTCTCAATGCCATTTAACTGTTCTTCAGTTGAGAATCCTTTTCACTTTGGACCCCTCAAAGGTAAGACTCAGGAAGTCTCGGACAAAAAAAAAAAAATCCAGTACACAGTTTCACTTAATTTGAATTTAATTTTCATTCTCTTAGGATGAGAAGAATCAGCTGATGACAACAAACGTGTGGCTCAAGCAGGTACCTGTCAGTCCCAGGCCTGTAGCTCCCCCCTAACTGTTCCTGTTCTTTCTACTGGGAAAGGCTCCCGTTGAGAAATAATGATTTCAAAGAGCATATTGAGTTCTTCAGGGAGATATTTGGGAGAGTTTGGGGAAGGGTTTATTCTTTTGTATTCTCTCCTGCACGAGTCAGAGGTCAGTCTGGAAGCTCGTAGGCACACCTTGCCCTGTCTTCTTGCTCCTGGCGTGGGCAGGTAGGAGGGTGACTCTGACACTGGTCCCTGGGCTACGTGGAGAAAGGGGGGAAAGGTTCCAGGGCGCAACTTATCCCCATGTAAGCTACCACAACTGGATAAGAAAATCAGGGATGTTAAAATCTCCCTCCTCCCCCCTGGTCCTCCCTGGGATGACTCTTCCCCTAACGTTGTTCCCTAGAAACAGAAAACAGGGAACGACAGAGGCCACTCACCACCAACTTCAGAACAAGGTGAAGCCCAAGTCAAAATGATGAATCTCCGTTTTCCTGATATGACTAGAAAAGCATGTGAATGGTTTTCAGCTCTTAGCTTGGCCGTAGCCTGTTTCCTGCTCTTTCTGGAGTTGCCAGGAAATAATTACCATTCAAGTTTGCATCTGTCATGTAAAGGAGAAAATATTGGCACTTCCTTGATAGGAGGTGAGAAGGTTGATTTAATTGCTTACTTTTCATTTTTGTTAGCAATTATTTGGTTTTTTACGGGATGTTGCCTCATCTCCCAGAGATTCAAAATCTTCCCAGTGGGGATATGTTAATTATCTCACTTAATTTCAATGTACAAACATAATATTTTTCACTTGTTTATGTTGAAATGAATTAGTTATCTATTCAGGTTTAGTAGACTTGTTCAGGTCTTTCTGCTAACGGTTTGTTTGTAAGGAACAATGGATAAAAGAGACTGTAAGGAGATTCCCTAGACTTCATCTGGTGTCATCAAATTTCTCCCACCCCAAAACTTTGATCAGAGTTGGATAATCATTATAAATTTTACTAGTTTCTAGTTCTCTGATTCTTTTCTTGGTAGGTACGTTAACATGTTATGAAATGGATCTGCATATTATTTTACCTGCAGATAAAAATGTGCAGGAGAAAATAATAAGCTAGGAATGTAAATATAAAAATACAATTTAAATAAATGTACTTTTCGATATACCTATCTCATTCCTCAGAACTTATCCCACTTTTGCACTTTCTAAAGTAGAATTTGGAGGTATTTTGAGTTCATAAAAATCAGTAAGAAGTCCTGTATTTGAGCTTTCAGCGAAGAGAAGAAAAACTTTTCTGTTAAAGTGTAAATAGGCTTGGGAATTTGGCAAAAATAAAACAAACGAACAGACTCTCACTGATTCACACACACCTCCTCCAGCTGCTCCTTGAGGTTAAGCTCTTACACTTAAAACAGTGGTCCAGGACCCTTGACCTTTGAGATAGTAGGGACTTTTCACTTTTCTTGAGATTTTGGAAATAGGGAGTTATTTCAGCCAAAGAGAACAATGTCAGACACGGAGGGAAGAAACCACTGCTCCTTGGTTTCTAGCTGTACTTTAGAAATGACCTCTCGCAACCTATGCCCCAGCATCACAGTGGCCTGGTGAGAGCCTCCGGGGCAAGACAGAACCAACACCTAAAAACCCCCAACACCCAAAACAGAGCAAGAGAAATCTCCAGGGGGAGGTGGGGGCTTGCTAGCTGACACTTAGAAAAGCCAGCTGGGGACTTTGGTTCCCATGTCATAGAAGTAACGAGAGTAACACGGTTTCATTGCATTAATTTGCAATGGGTTGTCATGGCTCTTATCCATTTACATTTCTCAACCTCTCTGAATTAGCAGAGCAGGTATCATTACCCCCGTTACCAGAGACTGAAGAGTCTGCCTCACCTGGCTGGAACCAGCCTTCCCCAGTTAGGGCCTTGTCTGAACATCCAGCTTCGCACAAAATATCAAGACCTGTTTCTAAATTAGAGGAGGATCCAAAGTGGGAGAAACCACCGAGAATATTAGGAAACTATTCCACTCACACAGATTGGATTTGGAGTGGGAATGTCACATTAGGTATTAGCCAATAAGGGCTACGTTGTGGCACAAAAAATGTGGCAACAAAAAAGAAAGGAGAATCTATGGCCTGGGTGGCAGGCAGGGAAGGCTGCCTGGAAGAGGAGGCATTGGAGCTCCACCATAATGTTACTTTTATACTTTTTTTTAAAGCTTTTTAAAACTTAAAAGGTAAAAGAAAGGACAGAAGAAAAGGGATGATACAAAGAAGATAAAATTGATGTTTAAAAAAAACTACCATTAGAGTTTTACACAGATGTCAGTTTCAGAGTAGCCAACAACAATACTGAGATTTATTGAGCACCTGCCAAGTGCCCAGTCACTCTGCCGCTTGTGTCACGGGAATGAATGCATTCAATTCTCACAGCCACCTCCTAGGACAGGCCTGTTATTATTCCCACCTTGCAGATGAGAAGACTGAGGATTGGAGGACTGGAGTGACTTGCCTCGGGTTACACACTATTAGGTGCAGCCTGGCTTGTATAAAGAAACCATGTTCTTCTTCAGACTGGAGGGAGCTGACGGGAGACGTCCGGCCCTCCTCTCAGGACTGTCCCTGTAGAGTCCGGTTCCTAATCCTGGCCTTCTAAGGCTTCGATTCCTCAACCTCTGGGACGTCTCATGGAGTTGGTCTAGAAAGACATGTGGGACAGAATGAGGCTAGGGTTCGCTCCATCTTCCATTCATTCCACAGGGTTTATTGAGAGGCTGCTAAGGGCCAGGCACTCTGCTAGATCCTGGATGTACAGAGCACAAAACAGCCCTGCTTCAAGGAGAGGATCTGGTGTTAGTTGTGTAAAAAATAACTACTGTAATATGATAAACACCATAAAGAAAGTATATACATAAGGAACTGGGTCATTACAATAATGACAATGAAACAGGGAGTAAATCAGGGAAGGCTTCCAAGGGGAGGAGACATTTAAACTGGCTCTTACAGGATCAGTAGAAGTTCTACAAGCCATAAAAGTGGAGAAGTTGTGACCCACCTGAATAGGCTTCCCAATAACTCGACTTCTCAAAGCTCTCACACCAGAGCAAACCTACAGGAAACTCTTTCCAATCACCCCTGTCTACCTCAGTCAAAATAAAGACAAAAATGACCAAACCTTCCTCTTTTGTCATTGCCCTCTCAGACACTGAAAAATGCTCCCTAGTTCATTTCCACAGAGAGAATAGAATTCTACCTACTTGGACCAAAAGCATGTCTCCTGATAGCATATGCAACTGAGATGCTTGGTTTTTTTGTTTGTTTGTTTGTTTGTTTACCCAATTCCTCTGCTGTATCTTCTATTTCCTTCATTCTCATCTGATATATCTAGACATTTCTCTTCTATCCTCTCAACCACAGACCTTTACAAGCACAAATTTAGTGACATCCTGAAAAAGTCCTCTACGTGGAGCTATTTTTATGTTACTGATTTTATTTTGCAAACTCATTTGTCTTCCTCCTTCGTACTTCCAGAGAGTAATCAAGACCATATAAATCATAAATAGATTATTAACTCACTAAAACTCCATGAGAAATACTCACTGCCCTAGCCGCTCAGATTCTGCTTCGTCGTTGTCAAGGGTAGGAAAACCGCACCGTAGGTACCCAAAAGGGGATGGAAGATGAAAATATCCCTTCTTTAATGACAGGAGGGTTGGCCCTTTGCCTAGATGTTATCGTGTGAATAATCACTCTGACGACAGATGTCAAGTATATTCACTCAACTAGCACTTCCTGAGCACCTACTACATTGCCGGGGATGGTGGAGGGCACTGGGCCTGCACCGCTGGAGGCATACTCCAATGAACCAGTAAGATTCACTGTTGCTGAGAGCCGGCTGCTATCCTAGCTCCATGGTGACCCCAGGGGAAGCAAGCTTCCTTAATCTCTGCCCAGGCCAACACCTTAGACTGGTGTTGTTTCTCCAACACCTGATTCCTGTTTTAGATCAACAAAAAGTTCAGAAACATGATGAAGGCCTCATTGGATGAATCCCTGCAGCTGGCTTGCAGCAGAAAACCAAGAAGCTGGTTTATTTCATAACCCAAGGAAAGGACGGCCTTGCCGTGAGGTCTGGGCCATGTCCCCAAAGCCTTCCACAACCTGCAATGGCACTTGTACGTCTAGGAATTTACCTCAGACCTCCCTCACCATCTTATTTTCCTTCCTTTTCTACAGCCTCACTCTGACCTTAGCAGAGGAGACCAATGTCGTCTTCTGATTCCATGGATTCAAGCAGAGTGAGTCAGGAATCCAAAGTCTCGCTGTATAAACTTGAGCAGGTCACTTCACCTCTCTGACCCTCAGTCTCTTCATCTAGCAAATAGAGGCAATGCCTAGCTCACAGTGTCGCTGGGAGGTTGAACGGGATTGTGTGCATGAATGTGACTCCTACATGGTCTGGCACATAGTGGGGACTCAATAAAAGTCATTTCCTGGTGCCACCTTTGTAGGCTTTCTCATCCTTAATGACAAAGCCCATTTCTTGGCCTTGACAACTCATAGATATTATGGGAATATGAGACATATAATATGTCATGTTGCTGTCTTTAAAGTGAATCAACATTAATTCAGTTTTAGGAATTTCACACCTGACTTTGAGATAACTGAAGATACCAAGGGTGTCCCAGAGGTTGCCAATCACCAGCAAGGAATATTTGTTCCTTACTATCTTTTGGTCTTGGGATTAAGAATTACTAATTATTATAATAATATTTTTTCTAATTATTAAGAATAATTAGAAGAATTTATTTATTATAAAAAAGTCATGACTTATAGTTTTAAAAAGTCTTATGATTTAGGTTTAAATGAAATTTGGTAATATCTCGACATTTATGGGTGATATTTCAGGTAATATATGTAAGAAAAGACAGTTTTAAGGGAATATATATGATATGGATTTGAAGTTGCACTTTTCAGAATTAAGAGAGCTAGACTGGGAGTATGTTTCCATTTTTTTTTCTCAGTCAGAGATTAACTTTGGTATTTGGCCCTGGCCTACCCTGCGCTCCCCTGTTTCCTATGATAACAAGCTCTCAAGCCCGGGACTGCTGCAAAGTGAAGCTGATGATTGTACAGGGCTTTGGGAATCTTGGCCAGGACATGCTCCGTGAACACTGGATATTGTTTCTAATCTACTGCTTTAAGAAGGCAGAGACAGGAGATCAATCTCCAAACACCTCCACGGTTTCGGAGAGAGCAGGGAAGTGACCAGAAAGCCTCACAGCTCCTTAGAGAGCAGGACCGGGGATTTGGGCTCTGAATCCTCACCTTGACCCAGCTGACCCCAAGACGAGCAGTGGCCCTGGGGTGTGGGGCTCAGCCAGCATCATGGTGGACCACAACCTGCTGGGAATTCTGTGAGCCGCTCTGATGGGCACGTCGTGGGGGAGAGCATCTCTGATTCCCCAGGTCTAGCATCAGAAGGACCCCAAGATGGTGAGGAATGTCTCCCTTAACCCCGCAGAGGAGCACAGCTAGTAAAGAACAGTGCAGGGGTGGAACTCTAATTCAGGGCTGCCTCTCTCTTTCTCTCTCTCTCTCGGGTACCCCCAAGTAAGCGGCAATGACCTCAAGTCCCACCTGCCCCTTTTCCTTTACTGGTCAAGAACACACCCTGAATCCACTGGAGCTGTCTTTATATCCTCCTCGAGGACTGAGACGTGTCCCTCATTCATCCATCCACTCACGTCTGCTGTTCATCCTGGAACAGCGGCCACGGCTGACCTGCCCTCCACAGCACCCACTGCCCCTTCCTACCCTCTGCTTCAGCTGCGATGTCATCACATCCGAACCTCCTTCCCTGTCCACTCACCGTCCTGCATCTTTACACCCGAACCGCGCCCTTCATGGCAGTGACCACAGGGTGTGGTGATGGTTTGCCGGTTAGTTTACTCGTTCTTGTCTGAGACGGCCCCAGGCTAGGAGGGCAAGGCGGCCCTGAGCAGTGCTGGTATAAGCCTCGCATATTTGTGGAATGAATTAATTCCCCCCAAATTGTGAGCCTCCTGAAGCACCGTCTCTGTGCTGCCTCTGGCCACAGCTGTTCATCTTGCTGTCCGGTGAGCGAGACAAATCTTTCTGACTGAACAGCCTCTCCCTCCGGGGCTTGGCCCGCTTCCCTGAGCACAGTCTGTATGGCCGGTGTGCGTTTGCTGGGACGTGTCCCCAGAATGTGGGCTCCCCACCGTCCTCCTTGGCTGTAGAGCCGGGCTTCGGTAAAGACGGGCAGTGCCTGTAGAAGAGAGAAGACTGAATTCCAGAAGCAGGCAGTTTGATTTCCAGATCTTTAGGTTCCAAGCGGAGGAACTGTGGGTTTGGACTCACTGACTGTGCTCGCTTAACACTGATTTTTAAAGACGGAGCCAGAGTGTAAGAGCCCAGCTCCAGCCAGTCTGCCCGAGTGCACGTCTGTCCCGGGGCTCATCGCCTGTGGGCCTGCAGCTCGCTCCCTGCCCGGGATCTATTTTTATATAGAGAAATATACTTTCCATATATATAAAGAACTAAAAACTCAGTAAGAAGGAAACAGACAACCCATTTTAACAATGTGCAAAAGATTTAACAACCACTTCACCAGATAAAATGTATGCATGGCAAGTAAGCACAGGAAGAAATGCTCAACATCATTTAGTCATTAGGAAAATGCATAGTAAAAACCATAATGAGATACTACTTTACAACTATTATAATATAGTTAAACATTTAAATGTGACAATACCCGGTACTGGAGATGATGCCAAACAGCTGGAATGCTCATGCGTTGCTAGTGGGAATGCAAAATGATTCAGCCTCTCCGGTATGTACCATATTAAGTTAAACGTACACTTACTCTATGACCCAGCCATCCCACTCCTAGGTATTTACCCAAGAGAAAAAAAAGAATGGTTTTCACTCAAAAAACTACAAAATGTTTATAGTGGCTTTATTTATAATCATTAAAAACTGAAAAGAATCCAGATATTTTACCTGGTGAATGGATAGAAAGAATTGTGGTATATTCATACAGTGGAATACTTCTCACTAATATAAAAATGAACAAACTACTAATACAACCTAGAAGAATCCAAAATGTATTCTGATAAGTAAAAGAAGTCAGGATGGAATGGCTACCTATTGTATGATTCTATTATGTGACATTCTGGAAAAGGCAAAATTATAGGATCAGAAAATAGATCAGTGGTTGCCAGGGACTGGGGATATGGGAGGGGTTGATTACAAAGGGGCAGCCCGAGGAAAATTTGGGGGCAACAGAGCTATTCTGGTATCTTGATGGCATTAGTGATTATCCAACTGTTTGCCTGTAGAACTGTAGAATGACTTTTATTGTAAGGAAAATTTTAAAATGTAAAAGTGAAAGCAAACCAAAAATGCTGCTCTGAGTTCCCTTCAGCATTTCTGGGATTCAGGCTTGCTGCCGGTAGTAGAAATCTCCTTAGCAGGAGACAAATAATTCATAGGAAGGAAATTATATTTGCTTTTCAAAATGGGCAGAGGAAGAGGAAGGAAGAGAGAAGCTTGTGAGTACCAAGTAAGCATGGTAAATGCTTTATTAGTTTGGGCTCTTAAACTGTCAGTCTTCATATGCATGGTTTTCCATAAGTAGTCATGCAATTTTATTTAATCCTTTAGAGCGTAGCTTTTTAAAGACCTTTTTAAAGATCTTTTTAAATTTGTTTTTCAAGGATTAAGCCTCACAAATATTGCCTAAGAGAGATGGTGTCTCATCTGGTGTGTATAGTTCCATCCTTTTCCAGGCATCATGCATATTTCAATATTTTACCATCTAGTGAATCATCTATCTGCTGACTCCTGATTTTTTAATGACAAAGTTGGCATCACTGGGCTCCAGGAAGCCTCACACTGGGCATACCAACTTCCTGAAATGTCATTTAATCTTCTCCTATATCATTCCTCAACTGTCCACATGACAGACAGTGGAATAATTAATTTTCAGGTCAGATTTCATAAGATTCTAGATCGTAAATCTTTTTAAGTCCACTTCTGCTGTAACTGGCTCATCCATACATCATCCTTCATAATTCAATCAATTAATGGTCAGTTTTGTTAATCTGGATCCACCAGCCCCTGTAAAACATGCTAAATGATTTCATTCTATTACAAGGAAAAATATGCAAGCATCTGGAGGCTAACAGCATTAGGAATATAATTTAAAACTGGATTTGGTACTCACAAAATAAATTCAGATTAGAACTTAAAAGGAGATTCCTGGAAAATATTTTTTCATTGGGTAAAAGTTATAATGTCCTCAAGAGTAGTCAGCAGATACTGGAAGTTTCCCATTAACATGCTGCATGCATCTTTGTCCAAGACTCTTGATTGATATTCAAAATCATTTGTCTCAATACCATTATCATGAGATTACAATATCACTGGACCAACTCTCCTAGAATAAACTGAGTTAGAGCTATCTTTGCTTTTCTTTTGTTCCTTAGGAGAAAATAGGCTGAAAAAATAGGTCATGAATCAGGGGTGTTTGTTGCTGAGCCTCTAAATTGTGAGGTAGTTACGGCAATTTTGGAAATCCCAGACTGGACAGGTGTGAGAGTCTGGGCACCATCAAAGACCAGGCTGGCTCGAACTGTATCTTGACCTGCCCTGAGTCACGGATAGGGTCATAAGGTCTGAAGTGGATGAATTTCCCTTTTAAAATAAAACACTGGATTAGTAAATTAACATAAACTTGAAGATTCCAAACTCTAATACCTTGAATTTTCAGAACAAAATTACAGTATATTAATTTCACACAGGAATGGACAGACCACAAATTACGCTGGAATCCAGATGAATACGGTGGAATTCATTCAATTAAAGTTCCGTCAGAATCTCTCTGGCTTCCTGACATAGTTCTCTTTGAAAAGTAAGTATCACGGTAGAAAAGTGCACGGGTCGGATTAGGAGGAGAAATAGAAAAGCCTGATTGTGCCAAAATAATTAAGAGAAAGGTACAACTTTAACGAGAAAATTATTCCTTTTGGAAATATTGTTTGACCCTGTGGTAGGAAAGTCATAAAATACAAATAGTACGACAGTGGGGAAAATAAAAAAAACAGTTAATATGTGTTCAACTAACCATCAGGTGAACCGTTTTTCGACAGCGCTGATGGACAGTTCGAAGGCTCGCTCGTGACCAAGGCCATTGTGAAATCCGACGGGACCGTGGTGTGGACGCCTCCCGGCAGTTACAAAAGCTCCTGCACCATGGACGTCACCTTCTTCCCATTCGACCGGCAGAACTGCTCCATGAAGTTCGGATCCTGGACTTACGACGGGACCATGGTTGACCTCGTCCTGATAGACGAGAACGTGGACAGAAAAGACTTCTTCGACAACGGAGAGTGGGAGATCCTCAACGCCAAGGGCACGGCGGGGAGCAGGAGAGACGGCGCGTACCGGTACCCATTCATCACCTACTCCTTCGTGCTGCGCCGCCTGCCCCTGTTCTACACCCTCTTCCTCATCATCCCCTGCCTGGGGCTGTCCTTTCTGACAGTGCTTGTCTTCTACTTGCCTTCTGACGAGGGGGAGAAGCTCTCCTTATCCACCTCCGTCTTGGTTTCCCTGACAGTGTTTCTCCTGGTGATTGAAGAAATCATCCCGTCCTCCTCCAAGGTCATCCCGCTCATTGGCGAGTACCTCCTGTTCATCATGGTCTTCGTCACTCTGTCCATCATCGTCACCGTGTTTGTCATCAACGTCCACCACAGATCTCCCTCCACTTACCACCCCATGGCCCCCTGGGTTAAGCGGCTATTTCTGCAAAAACTCCCTAAATTACTTTGCATGAAGGACCATGTGGATGGCTACTCTTTCCCGGATAAAGAGGAGAGTAAACGGGCAGTGAGAGGTAAAGTCCTCGAAAAAAGGAAACAAAAGCAAATTAGCGATGGAGAAAAATTTCTGGTCGCTTTGCTGGAAAAGGCCGCGGATTCCATCAGATACATTTCCAGCCACGTGAAGAAAGAGCATTTCATCAGTCAGGTGAGGGGACCGCCGCAAGCCAGGACTGAGATTTTAACGTCTGTTTACAGCAAATGCGTCCTTGTTTAAAATGTGACCTTATTAGCTCTCTGCTTGACACACATAAAACTTCAAACAAGCCCTGACACAAAATAGAGACTTCAGTACGGATTTTCAGGGAGAGGTTCACAAAAACAGAATGAGCAAAAGAGGAGCAACTATAGATTAAGCACTATTTCTTATAAGTAGCCTTAATTCTATCTAAAACAATTCAATTCTACATTTTAAGTTGGTTATCCTGGTCTCTGGTCATTTATCTCTCACTTTTAGTGGGATGATGTTTATCTCTATTCAGCATATTTGGAAAAAAGAAAACAGAAAGAATCAATTTTTAAATTTATACAAAAACATGGTGTAACAACAGATATTTTTTTTTTTAAAGGATTTTCTTATTTATTTATTTATTTATTTTTTTTTTTATTTTTGGCTGTGTTGGGTCTTCGGTTCGTGCGAGGGCTTTCTCCAGTTGCGGCAAGCGGGGACCACTCTTCATCGCGGTGCGGGGACCGCTCTTCATCGCGGTGCGCGGGCCTTTCTCTATCGCGGCCCCTCCCGTCACGGGGCACAGGCTCCAGACGCGCAGGCTCAGCAATTGTGGCTCACGGGCCCAGCTGCTCCGTGGCATGTGGGTGGGATCTTCCCAGACCAGGGCTCGAACCCGTGTCTCCTGCATTAGCAGGCAGATTCTCAACCACTGCGCCACCAGGGAAGCCCAACAACAGATATTTAGTTCACAGATTTAAACAGATTTATTTTTTGAAATGTGACGAGGGTGTGGATTTCAGACTCAAAACGGTCCTGCATGCAGATGCTACCCATGTTCCATATGACTTGAGAAAAGCTACTTGACCTGAACTTCAGTTTTCTGAAACCTCCCTTGAAGGGTTACTGTGAGGAATTAGTGACGTCACGTATAAAACATGCACTGTGTGCCCAGCGCACGTGGTCTCATGATAATGTAAGCAGTCAGTAAATGTCAATCCTCATCTTTCTTCTCCCCGTCTTCCCTCCCTCCTCTACATGGTCCATCCCCTGTGGAAGGAAAATATTATTTGACCTATAAATACTCAGCACAAAAACAGGTCTATTGCTTAAAACGAGTTAATACTTACACCAGTTTATAGGGTTCAATTATTTTACTCTAAAATCAGTGAAAATTAGTGCCAAGATCCTGATCTCATAAACAAACTTATGAAAGAATAGGGTTTTTTAGAAATATCCTCTACTTTTCATGTAGACACTGCCTAGTACCTCTCCTCTCTTACAATTTGTCATGTTTTTCATCCACTGAAAAATGTTTTAAACAGCACTAGAAAAAATGCTGCTATAGAAAAAACATTACAGCTATCCTTAAGGGTTTTTTGTTTCTTTCTTTCTTTATATCTTTTAGAAATTCTTTTTTAAATTTTATTTTGATTGAAGTATAGTTGATTCACAGTGTTGTGTTAATTTCTGCTGTACAGCACAGTGACTCAGTTATACATACATATACATTCTTTTTCATATTCTTTTCCATTATGGTTTATCACAGTATATTGAATATAGTTCCTGGTGCCTTTTAGAAATTCTAATACAAAGATTTAAATAGCTTTTTTAAAAATTATAAAAATAACACATCATCAGTATAGGGAATTTGGAAAATACAAAACATTTAAGATGATTCACATCGTTAATAATCCCCCACTTAAGTTTGAAACTTTTAACATTTTCATCTGTCTTCTTCGTGGTTTTCCCCAAGGTTTTATTTCTAAACCTCTATGTGCACAAAATACATTCAAGTTCTGCATCAGCTTCTATGTTCCTTCTAGAACGGCAGGCGTCCTGCTTGGTTTCATCTTTACCAAATCCCCACGTAGTGGAAATGGGACACTTATTTTCCCTTGAAAGATTGCTGGCCCCATCTCTGAGGCTCCCCCCGACCCCCGCCGACCCTGCAGCTCGTCCTGCTCTGACGCTGCCCTCACTGGCCACTGCCCAGTCTCCCCAGCCTCCCTTCCTCCAGAGGGACTTGGTCTCCTCTCTCCCTCACCAGTTCCTGTCATCTCCTCCAGGAGTGTCCGTTGCAGCCCCACCCACCTGGGGAGTGGAGGAAAAGAGGGCCTGAGTCAAGTGACCACAAAAATTCTTAATTTATAAATTTGTGATTTATTTCCTATGCCATA
This sequence comes from Balaenoptera acutorostrata, assembly GCF_949987535.1. Classification (NCBI taxonomy): domain Eukaryota; kingdom Metazoa; phylum Chordata; class Mammalia; order Artiodactyla; family Balaenopteridae; genus Balaenoptera; species Balaenoptera acutorostrata. The sequence continues at coordinate 5,448,486 of NC_080084.1, read as the reverse complement.
TCAGGAAGCATCACAGTAAGAGATGCTGGCTTTTTATTTGGATAAAAATCAGGCTTTTCCCATTTCAATCAGTAACGTTTACAAACGCATCAATGATTCTGTTCTTTCAATTTTACATCCTCAACGGTGATGAAAGTGTTTTCCCATGAACTTGAATTATGGGCTGTTTTCTTGGGCACCGCCAGTGAGGTCCCAGGAAGCCTATATTGCAGGGGATGTGTCAGGTGCGTTTGGAAAACTGCAGGGCTGTAAATCTGAATAGGACTCTTCCTGAAGTCCCTTGAAATGAATTCAGAGCAGCTGCCCAGCATCCTGAATGGGAGGCGTCTTTTTCTCTTTTGCAGGTGGTGCAGGACTGGAAGTTTGCAGCTCAAGTTCTCGACCGGATCTTCCTCTGGCTCTTTCTGATCGCGTCTGTCACCGGCTCAGTTCTGATTTTCACCCCTGCTTTGAAGATGTGGCTACGCAGTTACCATTAGGAACAAGTCTCCAGAGCAATCTAAACACATAAAGACAGAATTACACCCTAGAACTGACATCCAGCCCCCACGTGTATACAGCGTCCAGGCTCATGTGCTTATCAGGAGGCCCCGAGTGTAGACGGCGTCTTGTGTCATCCTCAGGGAGGTTGAACCTTGGTTGCCATGAGAGTGAGTTGGGTTTACATCAGACAGACCCTCCTCAGACCCCTGCCTTGGCTTGTGCAGACATTCAGGGAGGAATCGTGTGTCCAGGCCTGAGGTCACGAGCCGAGACACACTAGGACTGTGGCAGTGGCCCATGAAGAGTTCCAGGAGGAGGTGTGGGCAGACCCAGCCTTCTCCTAGAAAACTGAAATTCTGAACATGCTCCGATAATGGTTTTTTATGTCCCTTCATCTAATCTAATCCATTTCAGCTGCACTCTCCAGGCTTTCCATTCTGTTTCTTTCCTCTTCCTCCTTCTCCTTCTCCTTATTCTTCTTCTTTTTCTGAGAACATTTAAGTTCTACGCTCTTAGCAAATTTCAATTACACAAAGCAGTGTTATCAACTGTAGTCACGTTTTACATGAGATCCTCTGACCTTATTCATGTTATAACCCAAAATGTATACCCTTTTACCAACCTCTCCCTATTTCCCCGCCCCCTAGCTCCTGGCCACCACTTCTCTACTCTCTGTTTCTATGAGTTCAACTTTTTTTTTTCTTTGTTTTTTAGATTTCACTTATAAGTGAGATCATGCAGTATTTGTCTTTCTGTGTCTGGCTTATTTCACTAAGCATCATGTCCTCTGGGTTCATCTATGTTGTCGCAAATGACAGGACCTTTGCTGTCCTGTCAGCAAATGGCTGAATTATATTCGGCTGAATTCATTATGGCTGAATTATGTTCCATTGCATATATATCACATTTTCTTTATCCATCTATCTATCGACAGACGCTTAAGTTGTTTCCATGTCTTGGGTATTGTAAATAATGCTGCAGTGAACATAGGGATACAGATATCTCGTCAAGAGAATTATTTCGTTTCCAGAAGTGGCATTGCTGGATCGTATGGTAGTTCTAGTTTTCATTTCTTGAGGACTCTCCATACTGATTTCCATAGTAGCTGCACCAATTTCCATTCCCACCAGCAGTGCACAAGGGGTCCCCTCCTCCACACCCTCATCAGCACTTGTTATCTCTTGTCTTTTTTATGACAACCATCCTAATAAGCATGAGGTGATACCTCATTGTGGTTTTGATTTGCATTCCCCTGGTGTTGAGCACCTTTTCATCTACCTGCTGGCCATCTGATTGTCTTCCTTGGAAACATACCTATTCAGATCCTTTGCCCATTTTTTAATTGAGTTATTTGGTTTTTTGCTACTGAGTCGTATGAGTTCCTTGCATATTTTGAATAGAAACCTCTTAACGAATATATGGTTTGCAAATATTTTCTCCCATTCTATAGCTTACCTTTTCATGCTGATGGTTTCCTTTGCTGTGCAGTCATTTTTTAGTTTGATGTAGTCCCACTTGTTTATTCTGCTTTTACTGCCTTTGCTTTTGGTGTCAGATCCAAAGAAACCATCACCAAGACTCTTCCTATTCTGTTTGCATGTGTCTCCCTGCCCTCTGGGAGCACCTCATTCCCCCATCCACCCCGACTCCCTCTCTGAGACTTATGGGGAGAGGCTGACAGTCTTCTCTCTCGATGATGCCAAATCCTGGATTTTAGCTTGAAATAACTGTTCTCCTTTCCCAGTTCTAAATCCAAGCCTTCTCTGGATTATTTTGTGCAAGGCATGTTTCGTATAAACTCTTTGCAGCTGGGACTTTTAAAAACCCAATTTAAGTATTTAATCTTTTCACATAAATTGTTACCACCAATATGTTTAGCCTTATTTATGCCATTTTGTTTGTGTTTTCTGTGTAATGTTTTCTTGTTCTTTCTTATTTTGCTCCTTTTCAGCCTTGACTGAATTTGTCTGTTCCTTCTTCTTCTCTAATGATTTGAAAAGTATGCACCCTTTTCTACTAATTTATTAATAAGCACATACAAACTTCTTTTACCAGTGTTGAGAATTAACACCTGTCCCACTACCCTCTAAACAAAACAAGATGCTAAATCACCTTCACTTCCCCTCTTTCTTTATCACCTTTTATATTTTCTCTAAATCATCCAGAATTTAGCTCCAGATTATTGATTTTTATATTATGTGTCTCTTTCTTCTGAATAATGTCTTGACAATACATTTTGTCTACAACCATATTCTAAACAATTAATCGTTTTATTCATTTCTTGGTTTACCAGTTTTTTTAATCCTAAGTTTTCCAATTTTTTTTAATCCTGTTTTTCTCTTTTGCCAATGCATTTCATTATTTCAGAGGAATCCATCTCTAAGCCATTCTTTTAGAAAGTTTTGAGTGTGGTAAACTTTCTGAATCCCTGCATTTCTGCAATTGTAGTTCATTCTGCCCTCACAGAATAGGTTGGCTGGGCCTGGAATTCTGAGTTCAAAATCATTTTCCCTCAGAACTTTGAAGACATTATTCTACAATATCCCCCGTTATAGATGAGAACTATGGTGAGGGATGATTCGTATTCTCATTGCTACAGATTCCTGTTTTTTCCTTAAGCTTCTTAAGCTTAAGCTTCTCTCTTCATCTTTGGACTTTAGAAATGTCACCTGTATGCTGTATGTGTCTAAGTGTAAGACTTACTCTCTCTCTCCTTGTCTTGGCACGTGGTGACTAATGTCTTTCTTCAACTCATGCAAATTTTCTTGTCTTCTTTCATTATTTCCTGTCTTCCATTCTTCCTCCCCTTTCTTTTTGAAATTTCTAACAGAAGGGTTTTAGTATTCCTAGATGTCTCCCATATTTATTAACTTATTAACTTTTCTCTCATACTTCTTATTTCTTTAACTCTTTCCATTGTCAGTTTGATGTTACAGCTGACTAATTTGCTTTTCAGTTATTGTTTAGTCTTCTATTCAGCCCACCTACCCAGGTGGGGGATTGGTTTGTCTGTGGATAAATCATGTATTTGATTTCCAACAACTCTAATTCTTCTTTTTGGATGTCATACCCTCTGGAATATATATTAGGGGAATAGTTACTTTAAAGTCTTCTTCTAAGGACTTCCCTGGTGGCACAGTGGTTAAGAGTCCGCCTGCCAATGCAGCTGACACAGGTTTGAGCCCTGGTCCAGGAAGATTCCACATGCTGCAGAGCAACTAAGCCCGTGCGCCACAACTACTGAGCCCACGAGCCACAGCTACTGAGCCTGAGTGCTGCAAATACTGAAGCCCTCACGCCTAAAACCCATGCTCTGCAACAAGAGAAGCCACCTCAGTGAGAAGCCCACGCACCGCAACAAAGAGTAGCCCCCATCACCGCAACTAGAGAAAGCCCACGTGCAGCAATGAAGACCCAACGCAGCCAAAATAAATAAATAAATAAAAAAGTCTTAAAAAAATAAAAGGCTTCTTCTACTGTCTGCAATAAAAATTTTTCTGTAGCGGTTAATTTTTCTGCTGATTTTTGATGCTTTTTGTGGTCATTTTATTCAAATGTTCAGTGAGTTTTGATATTGTTTACTCTCCTGACAGCGAAAACCATTTCCAATTACAGGAAACCTAGCTTCAGTCACTTTCCTTTACTGTCTTGTGTCCAAGCAAGCATTTCTCTAGGGTGTGCGTGTAGTTCATCTTCTACATTTGGGACACCCCTTCCTTCACGGTAGCTGTAAGTGATCTCGGCACTGCCCTAATTCTCTGATCTGGTGCCCACTCTAGTTCTCCACGTGTCAGAATGACCGCATCAGTGGGGACAGACTGCAGAAGCCACTGTGAGGGAGGAGAACCCCAGCAGCTGCTCCTCCGCCCTTCACTCATCTCCCCATGTAGAATCTTAGGGTTATTGTGGGGTTTGCTAGAAAAAAATAATTTCTTTGGTGGTCCCAACTCTCCTGCATGGTACCACAAATTCCACTGCTCTGTTAGGTTTTTCCATAAATCTGATCTCATCTGTCCTACCTATTTCAGCCATCCCCACCGATCCAGTCTATGAAGATACCTCAGCCAACTTTCCAGTACTCCTATGGATTCGTTTTCATTTCACATTTCTTCTGAAATATCAGTAGGATTTAGAAGACGAAAAAATAAGAAGAAGAAGGAAACACATCAACCAGTCATTTATACTAAACCTTTTTTCTAAATCCCAACCCCTATAGACATGTTCAATTGTCGATGGCAAATGGACACTGAAAAATCACCCAGAGTGGGATCACACCATGAGAAGAGTGAGATCTATTTTAAGGACTGAATGATCTTGACTTTGCAGCCTGGTAGGTGCTGGACATGGGTGAGGACTAGAAAGATGATTCTGTTGGGAATAGAATTGTGAATTTATTGGCCAAAAAAAAGTGAGGCATGTCTTGAAGGTAATGATCCACATGTGTTGTCAGACATGGCAGGAGGACCACATCCACTCTCGTGGGGCTCTTCACGCCTGGCTGTTTCAGTCTGCTGGACCTTTGCTGAAGTCTCCAAACTGCCCTTCCTGCTTCCAGGCAGATCTCCATCCTGTTCACACCAACCAGCCCTTCTCCTTCATACCTATCTCTCCTTCCCTGTGCCCTTGACCCCTCCTCCTGGAAATGCTTCCTTTAATTACCCTCCTGTCTTGTGAGGCTTCCTTTCCTACAAAGTACCCAGATCTGCTCTATTCTTAGAACAAAGCACAGAACCATAATGAACAGAAATGATAGAATTTTTTCAAATAGCCTGGACTGTTTTTTAGATTTATCCCATTCGAATCACCCTCAAAAGAAATTCTAAATTCAAAAAAAAAAAGAAAAAAGAAAAGAAATCATATTCATATATTTTAGGTGTTTAAATAATATTTAATGTGGTCAATGTGTTTGTTTTCAATAGATAACAAATTTTGTTGTATAGAATTGTATTTTTCTGTGCTATGTGCTCACATTATGGAACAATGGGGCCCCTCATATGATCCACATAGTCATCACTTTTCCGCATATTTTGCTGAATTTTTAAAGGGAGGCAACATGGCAAAGCAGAAACCAGGGCACTAGGACTCTTGGGTTCTAGACCAGCCATTACCTAGCTGTGTGAACTGTGGGGTCTTCGGTGAGTCACTTATCCTCTCTGGGTTTTAGTTTTCTGGTCAATAGCAAGAGGTTATGACTTTGAAGACCTCTCCTGCCCCCAAATTCTATACTTTAGAGATTAAATACTGGAACTTTCACAATTTTAAACCACACAGCTTGTAATTGTAACTTTGTTCCTTTGGGAAAACATAATCTGCTTTATTGCTGCTTTAGGACAGGATTTGCTGGACTACACTGTGATGAAAATCAAGGATTCCCTGCCTTAAATCCCTGACGGGATTATGGACTCAAAGGGCAAATCACTGTTCTTCTTTTTATTGAGAACACTGTTGACTTAACTCATTACTTAACTTTGTTTAGCTCATTAGTTTGCTGGGTAAATGACAGTACTAATCTTGGAAAGATGCATTTAGAGTTGAATTCAGTTTTAAATTATGAAAAATGCCACGTGAAACACTTTCCACGCCAAGCCTCTTTCTGACCAGACACAAATACAGCAAAGGTCAAGCATTTCTATGTGTGCACGAAGCTTAAGCCTTGTCCCAGCTAGACTGGGAGGGGATAACGGTCTCAAGTGTGGGAAAGGATAAACATTTATATAGCACGATAACCCTAAGGAGTAACTACAAAACCTAACTTCAAAGCAAAGCAATTTTACATTCAAATGTTTAGCAAGACAAATCTGCGGGCAAAATGTTCCAGCTAACTCCAACCAGTGGATGTTGGAAGACCCATACAACTTTGCATCCCACATGTGAGCGCGCAGGACACACATGCGGGCACACACACAGGTGTGGAACACACACATGTGGGCACACACAGGTGAGGGCACACAGAGAGCTGCCCTCAATTGCTCTCATCCTTCAGTTCCCTGCTCACACCCCCCTCCTCATGAAGTCCTCACAGAACACGCAGCCCACTCGGAGCCCCCGTCTCCGAGAGCCTGTGGTGTTTTCAGTCTCTGATATATATGTAGTTTAGAACATAATTGTTCTCTATTGCTTTGTTCTGTGAATTTTATTTCCTCAGCTATTCTGTAGCATATCCTCCATTACATTCCCAACAGCATCTAAGAGAGTTGAGTACGTGGTCAAGGCTTAAATCATATTTGTTCATTAATTAACCCAGTATCACAAAGTTTGGATTGGGTTATATGTCTAAAATGAGGACAAATTTGTATTCTTGCTCAGTTCCACCCAATATTTCCAACTCTGTGTGTGCATGTGTAATTTTCAGTATGCCCCTTAAAGAACCATTTTCTTACATTAAAAGAATTCTAAAATACTATGATCACACTTAGAAGAATCAATAACTCCATATTCAAGCTTCCCCAACTATCTCAAGAACAGCCTAAATTAAGAGATAGCTTGTCTAAAGTAGGATTCAATCCATAGTGCTATGCCTCTTAAATCTATTTTAATTTCTTTCTTGTCACTAACTTGTTGAAAGGAGTAGATCAGTTTTCCCCAAGAATGTCTCATTTTTAGGATTTGTCTTGTTACTTGCTTCTGGTGTCATTTAGCTTGTCCCTCTGTGTCCTGTATTTCCTGTAAATTGGAAGTTACAACTATAATCTAGTTCAATACTGTTGGCAGAATACATCGTCGATGATGGTGTGTGGTTTCTATTTACCATACAAGGGGACATGCTATTGGGCTGTCTCGTCATTAGCGTTAAGACTAATCCCTGGATTAAGGTGACCTTAATCCACTGGTAATTTTACAAGTATGGTCTGTGGCCATAACACACAGCAAAGTTACAGAGACTCCTACCTGTGACCTTGGTCCTTTTAAAAATGGTCTCTAACTAGCTACATTAGAACACTGTAGTTTCCAAAGAGTAATATCTTTATGCTGGGATGGACTTTTTTGGTTGTGTCATAATTCTTCCTTGGAAGCACCTACTACTATTATGTATTAATGTGAATTTGTTTACTTAATAACCATGGTGACTACCATTTATGTTTAACCTGACATATACTCCTTCTTTGTATTAAGACTTTCTGTTCAGTATGTCAGTAAAATAGCAGTGAAAATAAAAGTAACGTTATTTCTCCGGTTCGTAGACAATCTTAGTTTCAGGCAAACTAGCCGAGAGCAGCAGTGTATCCGCTGTGTGCGTTGTCACACCCCTCCGGGCAGGCAGAGTAGCGGCGGTAGGGCAGAGCAGCCTGGCCTGCTGCAGGACTAGACGTGCCCCCGAACACTCAGGGGTGATCTCCGCCAGGCCAGAAGAGTGCAAGATCCACAGGGAGGTCAGAAGGAAGAGTACACATCGTGAAGATTGACTCAGGCGATCTTCCAAACAGCGCTGTGTGGAAAGCACTATCAACATCCATGTTTACAGATGCAGGTCCCCTCCACCTGCAGAACTGTATCCTCAGGGGAAAACACAGTGGGGAAGGAGACTTACAGTTTCTCCAGGAGGATGGGCGCTTCTGCACCAAGGGCCCAGTGAGGGTGCGACGTGTGGGGTGTGTGGTGGGTGGGATACGTGTGGCGTGGGTGGGGGGCTTGGTGTGTGTGGTGTGTATGTAATGTGTGTGGTGTATGGTGTGTGTGGTGTGTGTGTAATGTGTGTGGTGTATGGTGTGTAATGTGTGTGGTGTGTAATGTGTGTGGTGTATGGTGTGTGTGGTGTGTGTAATGTGTGTGGTGTATGGTGTGTGTGGTGTGTGTGTAATGTGTGTGGTGTGTGGTGTGTGCAGAGGGTGTGGAGTGCGTGCTGGGTGTGGTGTGTAGCTGCCCTCAACCAGCCCACAGAGTGCGGGTCTTCACAGGCCTGTGCTCCAAACTGACCACCCGTGAGAGGCTCAGACGTTCCTTTGCGAGTTATGGGTATCTTGTTTGGGACAATTCTACACTGACCTGCCCCTCACACTGCAGGAGGCTTACATCCCTAGCCCCAGACCCTAAGTGACAAAGCACCCCAGTCATTCATTGTGACAACCCAAAATACCCTTTTAGACGTTTCCAAACACCAGCTGGAAATCGTGTGTGTGTGTGTGTGTGTAAGGGGTACAATAGCAGCTCTGGCTGAAAACTGCTGCTGCTGCTAAAGAGTTCAGATGATAGTTCCCAAGTCAAAAGTGGGGATGGGCGAGGGGAGACGCCCCTGTTCTCATCTCGCTGTCCCCTCACTACACCCAAGAGGCACACCTTAGGCCTCGGGGGAAGTTGGGGCCAGTGGGACAGCCCGTGTAGACCTCTCTAGGCCCTCAGATGGAGCTCCGTGATCCCGGGGTCCACCTCCTCCCCACCCCGACCCCAGCACTTCCCTGCCCCTGACTCTGCCCCTCCTGCCTGACCTTGCCGGACAGAAGCGATCAAGCCCTGGTTTGTTTAGCCAAAAGCTGCCAACTCACAGCCCTGCAGGCAGGTTTTTTTGTTTAGCTGACACTGAGACTATTTTTGCTTCTTAATTTAGTTGCCACGTTTTAAAACTAGGAGATTCTGTATAAAAAGCTGGATTTTCAGTGTATCTTGAAAAATCAGAAGATCAAGCACCCAGGCCCACATTCAGCATGATGGCAAGGGCCCGGGGCCCAGTGGGGGGCAAATCAGCCTTTCTGCAGAGAGCAGACCCTGCATGATGGGCCCCTCTTTGGTCAGTCTCTTTACGCTTCAGCATCTGCTAACGTCCAGCTTTTCTCCTCTGCCCCCGCTCTGCTGCCTCAGCCAAGGGAAGCAGGAACAGATGGGACAGTGAGGGAGAAAAATGCTTCCACTCTGACCTGGGACTTATATTCCCAAGAATGTCTGCAGTTCAACTCAGCAATGACTGATCTCGTTCTGAAGACTCACATATAGCCCACAAAAGTTATTTGTATCCCCTGCCCCTGCTAAAATAAACTTTGACACTAATAGTCCTGACTTTCCTAAACTAAGAGAACATTTGCTGCTTCATCTCTCTAACCTGGTTTACATTTAGAAGCTTTTTTCCTTCCGATTACTGACAGTGAAAGGTGTTTTCCCTGGCCTTTGGGAGGACATGGGGATGGGAAGGGAGGAGATGGGCAAATCAGTTGATTTTCTGTCTTTTTCGATTCCCATCTCATGAGAGAGACTAAATTATCCAGGGGCAGGGAAATGGTTTAAGAGTCAGGAGATGTGGGTTTCAGAGTTGAATTTGTTAGCTACGTGATCACGGGCAAGCCACTCTGCCTCTTGAGATTAAAAAAAGAGTTGCGCTATATAATCTATGAGTTCCGTTCCATCTCTCAAAGTCACTGATTCTACAGACCTGATACACAAAGACATCTCCACGCTGTGATGCCCCTTTTATTCAAATGCTTATTTCTTTAAAATGTATGTTGCTAGTTTGTCACTGCCCCTGAGGATCACCAAGCAACTTCTGGAAAGCTGGGCTGGGAAGGCTGATGTCTGTTCATGCACAAAAGAATATGCTAAGAAGTCAGGATCCTGGCTTCCCGCCCCTGGCTGGGAGCACTTTCCTCTCATCTTCCTGTTTTGCAGTTCTTAAAAGTCTTCTTTTTATATCTGATAAGGGGTTAATATCCAGTATATATAGAACGCCTACAACGCAACAACAAGAAAACAAATAACCCAATCTTAAAAAGGGCAAAGGACTTGAATACACATTTCTCCAAAGAAGATACACAAGTGGCCAATAAGTACATGAAAAGATGCTCACCCTCACTCATCGTTAGGGAAAAGCAAATCAAAACCACAAGATATTACCTTACACCCATTAGGATGGCCACCATCAAAAAGCTAACACGTGCTGATGAGGGTGTGGAGAAGATGAAACCCTGCTCGCTGTCAGTGAGGATGTAAAATGGTGCAGCTGCGGTGGGGAACAGTGTGACAGTCCCTCAAAAAAATTAAAAAGTTATTGCTTAATGGGTTCAGAGTTTCAGTTTTGCAAGATGAAAAGAGTTCCGGGGATGGATGGTGCTGATGATTTTACAACAATGCGAATGTACTTAATACCACTGAACCGTACACTTAAAAAGGGTTACGATGGTACATTTTGTTATGTGTATTTACCACCATGAAAACTTTTAAACAGTGACTTGAAATAGTGATTTGACTTAATAGAAAAAAAAAGTATCAAGAAACAAGCAACCCTCTGTAAAGACAGATAAAATAGAGGTGCTACAATCACAGGACATGAAGAGAGTAAAAGTACTTTAAAACAGAGTAACTTGTGCCTGGGGTACTACAACCGGCCTTAAGCTCCAGGATGAGGTAGACAAGGAAGAATTAGCACATGGTAATGAGACAGGTTGGGATCTGGGACCTGGGACCCTTTGCTGCAGGGCTTGCACCTGGACAAACATCTCCTTGAGCAAAAAAATACAAAGAAACTATAAGGGAGTAAAAATAGCTGCGTATATGTGCAGTTGTGGCAAATTATGGACAAGAAGATACAAAAAGACCAAAAAAAAAAACCCAACTGCCACTTCCGATGAGTTGGGAGCAAAAGCAGGGTACTGTGCATGCCCCCCTGCACACAACCCCACCTAAGGGGTGGGCGGACCACCTAAGCCCCCCTCCGGCCCGACCCCTGGACACACCCCTACCCCCACCCCATGTAAGGAACTAGCTCGCCCCCCTCGGTGAGTGAGCAAGGGAAGCTGTTACTTGTTTTCCTTCCTTTCGCTCCTGCCGCCTCAGGAGCCCCAATAAAGCCTTGCCTGAGTTTCTTGTCTGGCCTCTTGTCAATTTCTATTGCTTAAGGGAAGGTCAAGAACCTTGGTCAGTATGAGTAATAGAAGTTGTAGGGTATCAACACAATGGAGGTTATGCAACCACAAAAATTATACTTAAAGACTGCTTAACATCTCGGAGAAATGCTGCTGACATGATATTGAGAAAGTAGCAAAATACAAAACCGAAAGGTAAAACTGAAGTGTCAAATTATGTGTGCATTTAGACAAGGACTAGAACGGAAAAGGCAAAATGAAATTAGTTCCTGTGTTAGGGTAGATTTTTTTTTCTACTTTAAAATGCATCTTTAAAACTGTTATAATAAGTGTATACAAAAAATAAGAAGATAATAAACGAGGGTAGAATAAAACAGAATACCCAAGGTTCTCCCTCTCAGAAAGGGAATTGCTCTAAGAGGTACAAGATCACCATTTCCTACAGAAGAAACACTTTTCTTTTCAGTCTTAGTTACAAAGAGCAAATGGAAACTGCTGATGAGAAGAGACACCTTTTGGACCCACGGCAAAGTTTGCTTCAGGTCTCTCCGGCCAGACCACGCCATGCTTTATTTTCGTTGCTCTGGTTACATTCCCCACGTGATACCTGGTCCTGGAGATCTCTGTGTTTATGACTTTTCCTACAAAGCTCCAAGTGCATGGACAGAACCTATTTCCGGGACTGTGGCAATGTCACCACTCAAGCCTCTTGCCAGATGAATGATAATTAAATACGGGGGGGTGGGGGAGGGAAGGACCAGGAGTTTGGGATCAGCAGATGCAAACTAGTATATATAGGATGGATAAACAACAAGGTCCTACTGTGCGGCACAGGGAACTATATTCAGTATCCTGTGATAAACCAAAATGGAAAGAACATGACGAAGAATGCATATATATGTATAACTGAGTCACTTGGCTGTACAGCAGAAATTAACACAGCATTGTAAATCAACTACACTTCAATAAGATGTTTTTAAAAGGGGAGTAAATACAGCCTGTTGGTTAGACTGACTACCTGCTGATACTTTTTTACCAAATAATGTATCAAACAATGCTGCAGTGTGTGCTCTACATCACAGAGCTGTGCAGGAGAAAGCAAGCATACACAAGTTCACAGGTGCTGCAGAGGTCAGCAAGTCCAAGGTCCAGAGTTTCACGTCTGGCAGGTGTCATTATACTGAGAAGCCCATAAACTGGAGAAGCAAAAGAACCTCTTAGCGTGGCTTGACTTTGATCCCACGGTTTGCTGTTCTGTGGGTGGGTCACGGCCCCGGAAGCCAAACGTGTACAGACAAGAGAAGCCTGCAGGCGCTGCCAGCTCTGGGCTCCAGTGTCAGATCCCAGACACTGGGATCATAAAGTGCTCCTCTGTGCCCCAAGGGAGGGCATCCAGGCTCCTGATTGGCAATAAAGTCCTCTTTTTCCATCTAGATGGGCACTTGGTGCAAAGCTTTCTATCCCTTTTCTCGTGGTGGGGGAAACATGGAACAAACACAGTGTCTTGTAAGTTTCTGAAGCTAAAGGGAAAATCCATCTTACGAATGTCCTGTGTTCCGCAGGAGTGGCTGGAGAAACAGCCCCGCAGTTCCAAACACGCAGACGATCATAAACACCCACAGGAACAGCCTGTCCACCACCATGGCCACGTATTTCCAGTCGTTCTGCACCTGAAAGACAAAAGTCAAGCAGCTGTAAAAAAAATCAAAACCATGGGAGATAAGCTTTGTCTCATAAATAAGCTGCTTCCTTTTCACAGAAGATTTCCTGGCGATTTTAAAGCAAATATCCCTGTGATTCTGGTTAACCCGTGTCTCCTCTGTAGCACACAGAGAACTTCCGTTTGTCTGCAGAGGGTGGGTGCGTGCGCCCCATCAGTCCTGGGACAGCGGGCTGCAGGGTGAGCAGGCTTATGTGGGCGCACAGGACCTCCCCTGACTGCAGGCAGCACCCCAGAAAGAGCTGCTCGGAGAGCTCCACTTTTGCGTTGACTGAAAAAAAAAATGCACAACCTAACAGTTGAGAATTATGTTTTATTCAGTAGATTTTCTGAGGAATTCAAGCCCGGGAGGCAGCCTCTCAGATCGCTCTGAGGGACTGCGCTGAAGAGGTAAGGGAAAAGCCAGGGCATAGAGGGGGTTTTGCAACAAAGACCAGGTAGCCGGAACATTGAAAGATTACTGTTGCAGAGCATTTTGTTGCATTTGATGGCAACAGTAATCCTTTGATGTTCCGACCACCTGGTTTTTGTTGCAAAACCTCCTACATATCGTGGTTCCTCCCTATCCAATCTCCTGAGATAAACCATAATGGAAAAGAATACCAAAAAAAAATGTATATATGTGTATAACTGAGTCACTTTGCTAGGCAGCAGAAATTAGTACAACACTGTAAATCAACTATACTTCAATTTAAAAAATGTTTAAAAAAAATGACTGTTGGGCTTCCCTGGTGGCGCAGTGGTTGAGAATCTGCCTGCTAATGCAGGGGACACGGGTTCGAGCCCTGGTCTGGGAAGATCCCACATGCCACGGAGCAGCTGGGCCCGTGAGCCACAACTACTGAGCCTGCGCGTCTGGAGCCTGTGCCCCGCAACGGGAGGGGCCGCGATAGTGAGAGGCCCGCGCACCGCGATGAAGAGCGGTCCCCGCACCGCGATGAAGAGTGGCCCCCACTTGCCGCAACTAGAGAAAGCCCTCGCACGAACCGAAGACCCAACACAGCCAAAAATAAATAAATAAATAAATAAAGTAGCTATACAATTAAAAAAAAAAAAAAAATGACTGTTAATTAAAGAAAACCAGACATCTCAAGTTAAGGAATTTAGTGCTTTTCTATGTATGGGAAGATGCAAGAGTCTGGGTTCATGGAAATCATTCCTTTGATATGCAGCTTAGCTATGTAGGGACAACATCCTTCTTTTCTCCACCCTGAATCCGCTCAGGGTGCACAGTTGGGGGTGACTGCAGTGGTTGATGGCTTGGGGGGTGCAACATCCTTCGTTTACTGATAGGGCAGGTGACACTTCTCATCCACCCTTGTCATGGGCACCACGGGACATTCTGACTCCTTGGCAAGTCTGGGAAATGGGTTTGAAGGGGGGTGTGTAGGACGTGCGATGTGATGGGCCCCCCATCAGGCATAGGTGGCCCTCTAGAACTCGGGATCACGCTGGTCAGGGAGAGTTCATTACATCTCTCACGTCCTTCCTGTTCCCGACCTCCAAGAGCCCTACCTGGTGGTGATCAAGTCAGAGGCAACTGTCCCCTAGTTTGACGAAGGTGTCACCACAGAGGGGAGTCCTAGGCTCACCTGCCCCTGATGCACCCCCTCCCCGGCCTGTGTGACATGCAGCCCGTGTCCGCCTCAGCACCAATGGGTGGACTTCAGGTCTGCCATGTCCCTTCATTAGGAGATAAGGATGATGGCTACTGCCTTCAGGTCAGACCCAGACCCCTGGCGGCAGGAGTTTTCAGAGGCCCCCAGCTAGTCATCCTGATGGTATGGAAAATTGGCATAAAGTTCTTGAGCTCTCTCTCTCTGGAGGATGGGGAGGTCCGAGCTGCTATAGTTAGGCTCTGGGCCACAGAAGCAGACTGTGTTGACGCTAAAAATATCCCTGAGGTTCATTCAATCACCACCTGGATCCCCGTCAAGCGGAGTAAGTGGGATTGGAGCTGCCGGAGGCTCACGCCACCTTCCTCCCAGGCTCCCAGACTGTGAGCGGCCCTGCAGGCTTTCCTCCTGCCGCTCAGCCGGCTTTTCCCTCTCCCACCCGTCCTTATTGCAGGGGCTCTCAGTTTAATAAACCAAGGTTGCCCTGAGTGTTTATTTTAACCCGATTTTACTTGAGTTAACATTTCTGGAGGCAGAGATTTGCTCTGAGGCTACACCTTACCCCACCCCCCCCCCAGGGCAGTTCACCCATAACTGCATCATCACAGGGCTGGCTCTTAGGGCACCACTCCCTGACCGTCTTGCAAACAGAACTCACACTGAAGATCTGACATGTCTATGCAGGGCCCCCAGGCCTGCTGCGGGTGAACAGGCTAGAAGAGGCATACATTTACCTCTTTTGTTTCATTTTGGTTCCTCATGTGTTCTGCTATGAATTGAACACTATCAGTTACATCTTCGACTTCAGGTGAGGGCTCCAAATTTTCAGTCATCCATTGTAAAGGCTGATGACTTAATCGTCTCTTGCTGGTGGCGATCTCACCGGACTTACGACAGTGGCAGCATTCTTTAAGAAGTTTGGGCTCTCTGCGATGATCGAACTTGACTTTGGCAGGCCTACCAGAGAAGCCTTTGGGGTTTTTGTCGTATCTTGTCCCCTTCCTCTTGTCCAGAGGCCTCCTCCTCATCAGGATCTGGGGTAACAGCCAGAGGAAGACTGCGTTCACCCACGTGGGCATGTGTGTGTGGTCGGGGTGCGATAGTGGGTGTGCAACACAAACACCGCCACCACGATGGACAAGGTGACGAAAATCATGGTGAACAGCAGGTACTTGCCCACCAAGGGGATCACGAGAGACGTGGATGGCATGGTTTCTCTGATCACCAGCAAAAACACTGTCAGGGAAAGCAGAACTGAAATGCAGAGCGTCACTTTTTCACCACAGTCAGAAGGAAGGTAGAAAACCAACACAGTTAGGAATGAAATAAAGAGACAGGGGATGATCAGATTAATGGTGTAAAACATCGGCAATCTTCTAATGTAAAAAGAATAGGTTATGTCTGTGTATATCTCTTCACAACAGTTGTATTTTATGTCATGCTTGTAGCCAGAAACATCGACAATTTTCCATTCACTGTTTTCCCAAAAATCATTCATGTCCACTTTAGAGCCAATGATTAGAAGATCAATTTCAGCTTTGTCATAGGTCCAGGAACCAAATTTCAGGGAACAATTTTGATGATCGAAAGGGAAAAAGTGATATCCATAGGACAGGAACTCTTAAAAATAGCTGGTGGAGTCCAGGTTATCATGCCATCGTATTTAAGAAGAGCTTTTGTCTTGCCTTTGACTTGGAAGTCGCCGACAGCACTGCAAAGTAAATCAGACACCATTAGTGACACCCCCTGTGCTTTCGGTCAGCCTGTACCAAAGGCAACTTTGGAAAGAGACTGGCTGTCAGATGCCCATACTTGTTGTAGAGAACAATGTCAGGCTTCCAGATCTTCTCTGCAGGAACACAAAGAGTCTCAATGCCATCATATTCCACTGGGTGCCAGCGCAATTTATTATCATTCCAGATCTAAAGGGAATAGAAGTCAGTTTTAAAAAATTCTTGACTTTCTTCCAATGTTAATTCTATGTTGGTTCAACCACTTTTTGAAAAATTTCTTATTTAAAGAGTTGGTTTCCTACCAAAAGTTGGAAGATTAAATCCATGGGGAACAAGGTAGCTGAGCTGATTTGGGGCAAACATAGATATTAGATAAGTATCTGTTGATTATTAATTAGCTAGCCAAGTTTATAGGCTCAGCTTCCATATTCCATGGACTGTGCTTGATCTCTAGTAGCAATCCATTGCTAATATTAAAAAGAGAATTCAAGTGTATGACGATGGGTTTGTTACAAAATCTGCATAGAAGGTTGAGACAGGAAGGAAGAACAAGATGGTCTGACTGATAAAACGAGACGGTGGGGATCTAACCCAGAGCAGGATCAAAGAGTGGGCAAGCATCTGGCTCTGGAGCTCGAGACTCAGACAAAAATAGGAGGCTTGAGAGCAGAAACCACCGAAGGACAGTCAGAGAGAACTCTGTCACTCAGTTCTGCACCGTGAAGCTTCACCCAGCCAGCCGTTACTAGATTGAACTTTGGGCTTTGGAGCTAGTTAATATTTTATGCTCTATCATAAGGTGGAGATGCAAAGAGGGAATGCTAGTGGATTTTATCCATTGGACGTTGTTAAACTGACACACGAGTGTGACACAATTCCAAGAGAAGAACGTGTGACGTAGACACGTACGTGACGTAGCCACAGATTGGTTTCCATGATCTGGTTTACTTCATCCTGGGAAGAAGAAACAATATTTTTTAGCCTCAAATGTACTTGCTAATAGAAGTGAATCTTAGAGCAAAAATTACAACTAAAAATAGCCAATCTGAGTTATTCATGCTAACGGAGGGAAAAAAAGAAGACTGAAAAGGCAACTTATAAAAAGCCAAAAATACAATATTTCCACACTGGTCCCGACCCTGCTGACTTTGAAATGTGGCTTTATGACTGTCTTTCAAATCTGATTGAGGTCCCACTTCTGTGAAGCCTTTCTGACCACTGCAGCCTATAAAGATTTCTGATCCCATAAAAGGAAAGAAGGGAGAGAAGAGAGAGTGGGAGGGAGGGAGGGGAAGCCCTGCAGATGGTGATGGGTATCATTGTTTTTGCCATCTTCTTCCTCAGCTGTGCCCCAGCACCCTCTAGGTTCTGAGTCCTGAGCCCCACTGCCCCTCAAGGTGTCAGCCTCAGCTCACCATGGAGTTTGCCAGCTGGAACCTGCCACTCCCCAGAGCACTGCTCCCACCCAAACCACTGCCGATTGCTTCAGTCATTCATTAACAAGTATTTATTGAGTACCTACTGTGCGCTCTATAAATGCTGGGGCTACAGAAGTAATCAGGATGGAAAATATCCCTACCTACATGTGCCTAAGCTATTAGCTGGGGAGACAGAACATCAATAATAGATACATGGTAAAATGTAAGATAGTGATAAGTCCCGTGAAAGAAAATAAAGAGGGATTGAGTGGTGTGTGTGTGTGTGTGTGTGTGTGTGTGTGTGTCTGCACATACACGCACACACGTCTCTTTTAGACAGGATGATCCAGGAAGGCTTGTCTGAGGAGGTGGTTTAAGCAGGTACCTAAGTGACCTGCAAAGAGTCATGGATCTCTTGAATAAAAGCGTTCCAGGATGACATCCCAAATATAATGTGTTCCTAATCAGCTACTACCTCTCAGTGGAGCAGCTACTGAAGACACATCCAGAACCTTCAGCAGTCTCACAGCGCAACACTTGGAGGCTATTGATGGTCACCCAGTGGCTGGCAGTGGGTTCCCAAAACTTACCAACCTTGTTTCCCCAGACACATGAGCACCTTCGAGAGTAAACACCTCACACTGGCTGAGGAAGCAGTGGCCAGGGCTGGACACCAGCCCACTCTGGTTTGCTGCTCTGCAGTTCTCCATGCCCCCAGAAAATGCTACCTGGAGACCTCACCAGCTTCCTCCTTCAAAGGCATTTGTGTCAAGTCATGATAAGCCCCAAGGTTTTAAAAGGTCAACAAAAGGAGTTACATTCATGGTTTTCTGTTGGTCAGGGCAAGCAAAGAAATGCACTATTACTTACTCATGACTTTACAATTACCCAAGTCTAAGGACAGTGTCTTCTGCTCATACCTTGTGCCCAGCAGATTCAAGCAGGGGCCATGTCAGTAAATCCATTGGCTGTCAGTCAGGAATGGACTAGCTCTAGCAGTCAAGAAATGTCTCGGAGGGAACAGTCATAAGCGTCTTCCAGCAACTGCTTCCTCTCTGTCCACTAGTACACTGGTTAGAGAACTAGTGCACACTGTGAACTAGAACGTTGTATTCTGAGATTTAAAATCAGTTGGCAATATCATCCCGACAGTATTCCTGTCTCCCCGTCTATACTTCCGCAGGCTGGTGAAGCTTCATGTGGTGTGGACCTGCTTCATGGTGGATGGACACCCTCAGAGGTGCCAGCCAAGTTTATGGGTCAGGACCGGGTCTGGAAAGTCCCATTCTCCATCCAATGCCAGGCCGCACCTGTGGCCATGGGAACTGCTATCAGACAGCCCAGCTGAAGGAGGCCAGAGACCTACAGTACAACCCCACATTCCTGGGACCATCACCCTGCATCTCCTTCTTGGGAAAATAAATTAGTTGGCACCTGGTTCAATTAAAGGATTGGAGTTACAATTTCAAATGGACTAGATTCTGGAGCAGCAGCAACAGACTCAGAGACTGAGACCAGAAAGGCCAGGCGGGCTACATTTTGAGAGCCTTCAGGTTTGTCATGTCAGATACGCCAGGCCATCAAAAACGCTGGGCAGGGGCTTTGTCCTGGCCCCATGAGGGGGACAGTGGAGATACACTTACTCTGAAGATCATCCACTCATTAAACTTTGTGGCCAAGTTCGTTCTATGCAGCAGCAAACACCCTTCCATGTAGAGCTCTCTGGTGCTCTAAGGCCAAGCCTGAGGCTCAAACAGCAGCAGACGGCCTATAGTCTTCTAGAAGGGCGTTGGTAATTGTGCATCTGGGCTGTACTGCATCACAGTCACTCCCAGACCTCACCATGGCTCAGTGACAACAATGAATATGGCCCACAGGAACTTCTGGTGCCCCACATGAGGACAAGTAGACTCTAATGCACCAATAAGAATTGCTATATTAATAGTGGACAAAGTAGATGCAGAGGAAAAAAATTACTAAAGACAAAGAGGGACATTCCATAATGAAAGAAGGATCAATCCACCAGGAAGACACAATGATCCTGACCATATATGCACCAAACAGCAGAGTCTCAAATTATATGGAACAAAACCCGATAGAACTGAAAGAAGAAACAGACAAATCCCCAATTACAGTTAGAGACTTCAATATCCCTCTCTCAGAAACCAATAGAACTCAGTAAACTCAACAGAAATCAGCAAAAATAGGGAAGATCTGAACAACATAATCAACCAACAGAATTTAATTGACATATATAGATACTCCACTCAAAAACACCAGAATACACATTTTTTCAAGCATGCATATAATATTAACCAACACAGAGCATATCCTTATCATAGGCCATAAAACAAACCTCAACAAATTTAAAAGAATTGGAATCATAGTGTGTTTCTGACCATAATGGAATCAAACTAGAAATCAATAACCAAAAGACAACAGGAAAATCTCTAAACCCATGGAAATTGAACTTCTAAATAATCCATGGGTCAAAGAGAATGTCTCAAAGGAAATTCTTTAAAACACATAGAGCTGAATGGGAACAAAAACACAATATATCAAAATATGAGGGACATAGCTAAAAAAAGTGCTGAAAAGAAAATTTATAGCTAAATGCTTACATTAGAAATGAGAAAAACTCTCAAGTCAATAACACAAGTTTCTACCTCAAGAAATTAGAAAAACAAGCACAAAATAAACCCAAAGCAAGTACAAGGAAGGAAAAATAAAGATAAAACAGAAATAAATAAAGTTGAAAAGGAAAACAATAAAGAATATCAATGAAACAAAAAGCTGATTCTTTGGGGGAAAAACAACAAAATTGATAAACCTTTAGCAAGACTGACAAAAATAAAAAGAGAGAAGATACAAATCACCAATATCAGGAATGAAACAGGAGCTATCACTACAGATCCTATAGCCATTAAAAAGTTAGATAATACCATGAGCAACTTTAATTTTATCATAAATTTGGCAACTTAAAAGAAATGGGCCCATTCCTCAAAAACCACAAACTAACTAACAAGGACCTACTGTATAGCACAGGGAAATATACTTAATATTTTGTAATAAACAATAAGGGAAAAGAATCTGAAAAGTGATATAAAGAGACAGTCTGAATACCCTATAGCCATTTAAGAATTGAGTTTATAATTAAAAAGCTCCTGGAAAAGAAATCTCCAGGCCCAGTAGGTTTCTCTGAAGAATACTACCAAATATGTAAAGAAAAATCAATACCAACTTTCCACAATCTCTTCCAGAAAATAGAAGAGGAGGAAACAACTCCAAATCCTTTTTGTGAAGCTAATATTATCCTGACACAAACCCAAACAAAGACATTACAAAAAAAGAAAATTACAGATCAATATCTCTCATAAACTTAGATGCAAAAATCATTAACAAAATATTAGCAAACTAAATCCAACAATGTATAAAAAGTTATACCCCATGACTAAGTGGGATGCAAGGCTGGTTCAACATTCAAAAATTAATCAATGTAATTTACCATATCAACAAACTAAAGAAGAAAAACCATGTGATCACATCAATTGACGGAGAAAAAGCTTTTGACAAAACTCAACGTCAATTCATGATTAAAAACTGTGAAACTAGGAATAAAGGGAAATTTCCTCAACTTGATAAGAGCATCTACAAAACATCTACACCTAACTTTATACCAAATGGTGAAAGACTGAATGCTTTTTCCTTAAGATTGGGAACAGGTCAAGGATGTCTGTTGTCACCACTCTTATTCAGCATAGTACTGGAAGTTCTAGCCACTGCAATGAAGCAAGAAAAAGGGGGAAAAGGCATAGACTGGAAAGGAAGAAATAAAACTATCTCTATTTGCAGATTATAAGGTTGCCTACAAAGAAAATCCCATGGAATCTATAAAAATGCTGAAACTAAGTGAGTTCAGCAAGATCACAGGATACAGATCAATATACAAAAGTCTTAAAATTCTATATACTAACAATGAGCATGGAGAAACCAAAATTAAAAGCATAATACTATTTTCAGTCGCCCCCAGATAAAACAAAATACTTACGTATACACGTAACAATACAATGGGATCTGTATACTGAAAATCACAAAATCCTGAAGGAAGAAGAGCTAAATAAATGGAGAAACATCCCACATTCACGGACCGGAAGACTCAACAGAGTAAAGACGTCACTTCTCCGCAGACTGATCTGCAGGTTTAATGCAGTTCCTACCAAAATCAGGGCAAGGCTTTTTGTGAACATAGGCAGCTTATTCTAGGCATAGGCCTCAGAATAGCTAAGACGATCTTGACAAAGAAGAACAAAGTGTCAGGAATCACTGTAGCCAATATTAAGTCTTACTCTACAGCTACAGTCATCAAGATAGTGCAGTGTTGGTGGAGGGATAGTCACACTGATCAATGAAACAGCATAGAGGACCTAGAAATAGACCCATGCAAATATGTTCAACTGATTTTTCACAAAGGTGCAAAACCAATTCAGTGGGAAAAGGATTGCCTTTTCAACAAATAGTGCTGGAGCAATTGAACACCCACAGGTCTAAAAAACAAAAATCTAGGTCTCATATCTTATATAAAAATTAACTCAAAATGGATCATAGTCTTAAACATAAGACATAAATAAAACCTTTAGAAAAACATAGGAGAAAACCTCTAGGATCTGGGATAAGGCAAAGAATTACTAGGCTTGATGCCAAAAGCACGACATATAAAAGGAAAAATTGATAAATTGGACCACATCAAAATTAAAAACTTCATGTGAAAGCCCATGTGAAGAGGAAGAAAAGATAAGCTACAAACTGGGATAAAATATGTGCAAACCACAAAACTGGCAAAGCACTTGTATCTAGAATATAGCCAGAACTCTCAACACTAAATAGTAAAAACAAACAATCCAATTAGAAAATGGGCTTAAGGATGTGAGCAAACATTTCACCTTAGAGGATATGCAGATTGCAAATAAGCACATGAAAAGAGGTTTTATATCAATAATCATTAGGGAAATGCAAATTAAAACCACAATGAGATATCGTTTCATACCTAATATAACTTAAATAAAAAACAGTGACAATACCAAATACTGGCAAAGCTGTAGATAAACTGGATCACTCACATATTGCTGGTAGGAATGTAAAAGGGTACAGCCATTCTGGAAAGCATTTTGGCAGTTTCTTTTAAAACTAACACACAACTACCACATGACCCAGGAATTGCACCCCTGGGCATTTATCCCAGAGAAATAACGATTAATGTTCACCCAAAAACCTGTACACAAATGTTCATAGCAGCTTTATTTGTAAAAGACTAAAACTGGAATCAGCCCAAATGTTCTTCAACCAGTGGAAGGTCAATCAAAGTGTGCTCCATCAATACCATGGCATACTACTCACAATAAGAAGAAATGACTCACCAAACTTATTGCGGCAACCACTGCATGATGTATGTAAGTCAAATCACTATTCTGCACACCTTACTTATACAGTGTTGTATGTCAAATATATCTCAATAAAACTGGAAGAAAAAAAAGAAGAAATGAACTACTGATATGCTGAGTGGAAAAGCCAGTCCACAAGGTTACATACTGCGTGATTCCATTTACGTATAACTTTCTTGAAACGACAGAATTTTAGAAATGAAAGACACAGTAGTTGTTGCCATCGGTCAAAAAAGAATACAAGGGCTCTATTATTTCTTACTGCAAGTGAATCTATGATTATTTCAATAAATAAAATCTCAATTAAAAAACTACATTTCTCAAGACTCTCTTGCAGCTAGGGGTGGTCAATGAGCTAGGAAGCAGAAGCTGTCAGTAGGACTTCTAATAAAACTCCTTAAGGAAGTCACAGATGTCTGGTATGTGCCCCTTTCTCTCTTCCTCCTGCTTCTTGCCAAGAATGTGAATATGATGAGTGAAAATCAGCAGTTATCCTGGACCACAAGGCAACACTGAGGGAAGAAATCACATGCTAAGGATGGTGACATAGAAAGATAGAAGGAACCTTGGTCCCTGTCACAGTTTATGCTTTTAGCATCATAGCTCATGTGATTAACATCCTCAGGAGTTGTGCAGTGCACAACCTGGGCAACCAAACACTGTGATGCAACCACTACCACAAAGCCACCTGGTATTAACCTGGGCTGTTAACCTTTATGTTTCTATTACATAAGAAAGAAATAAACTTGTTTTATATAAGCTGAGAGAGCATGTGTGTGTTTTTCAATCTCTGATAGCAGCCAAATGCAAATACCAAAATCTGTATTCAGCAATCCTCCACCCACCATCTTCAGAACAATGTCCTGAAAGGGTGTATAGATCATGGATTTGAAGTCATGCTGCATCACAAACTTTAGGGGAAACTCAGTCCAGTTCTCCATTCATAACAGCCCAATTCATACCAAGTGTGGCTTCCAGCCTGGTAGGAGACCAGTAACCAGTGCCAAGCTATTTGAGGGGAGAGGGGAGGCGGGATTAGAATAGGTACTAAATAAATGTTTATTAAAGGAAGGAGTGGGCCCATCTAAGTAAGATAAAACATCTGGCTTACTTTTTTTGAAAATCAGTATTTATCAGCATATACACACTTCCAGCTTGGGCCAGAAGCTAGAGGACCAGGTCAGGGTCAGCCCAGTCTGCTGGGAAGCACGGACCGGAGAAACACGGTGACCCCGGACTTCATACCCATAACTGAGGTCTTCCCCCAGGTGCACCTGGAGCCACCACTGTTTCTCCAGGCAAAGCTGAGAGGAAGGAGGCCCCACCGGCCCCCGTCCAGGGCCTGGGCTGCTCCCTCGGTCTGGGCACCATTGTCTCAGAGATGCTCCTGACGTCCCTTACCCCTTACGTCCTGAGCCTGCCTATTCCTGGAGTTTGGTCCGAGTCCAGTGCCTCAGGGCAGCCTGCGCCCTGCCATGCCTTGGAGCCAGGAACCCTGACCTCTGTTAGGGTATCAGGTCCCACACCTCCTCTCCCAGCATCTAGGGTGTGAAGATTATTCAAAAGAAAGAACTCTAGTCCTCCTTGCCCCTTAAACAGGGTAACAATAAGTTAAACTAAGACCTCCAAATTCCCATCAGTTTTTCAGGGCTGGATGGAACCCTATGTGAAACAAGGTGAATTTTCTCTTTCTTCTATAACAAAGGAGACTTAAAGCAATTCTTCTTATACGGAGTCAGAAGAGCATGAGCTTTGGGGTTGAACAGTGCTGATTGAACCCCAGTGCCACCATCTGTAATAGTCTGACGTTGGGAAAGTTTCTTACCTGAGACTTCCTCTCCCCAGCTGTAAAATGCAGATGACAGCCACTAAGTGCGGACACTGGTGCATAATAGGTGCACAATGAAGTTAGCTCCCTTTGTATTCCCCCTTCAAATGCCCCTTCGCCTCTTTGTTTCATAAACTGGTTCTGAGAGCATTTCCAGAAAAACATCACCTTAAGGGGAATAATGACAGCAACCCTGGGGACAGTGGATCCCTCCCAACGGGCCGGCTTTGAAGGGCAGCACTCTGTAGACTTGTGTCTGTTTGTGTTCAAAAATCCCTTTATTTACCCAGTGCAGTGAGTGGGAATTGCTTGGACTCCTCAGAGTTGGGGCCTCCGAGGCCTCGTGGTGCCCCCCCCTGCGCTTACCACGTTGGCCAGCTGCGTGATAGCCACTTCAAAATGCACAGTGACCGGGTCGGAAACGTTTTCCACGGGCCTGATGAACTGGCTATAACGAGCAAACAGTTTGTGAAAGAGCCTCTCCTCGGACGCACAGCCTGCACATCCTGTGGAACCATACAGAGAGAGGGGTTAGAGAAGCAGAAAGGATGCCGGCTGGTGGGGAGGTTCCAGGGGCTTCCATCCCGGGAAGGCGGGTGCGGGACACCAGCTTCCCCCAGCACCACTGCACCTGCCCCTCCTGGCCAGGCTGCTCACCTTCACCACGGAGATGAAAAGAGTAATACCGGCATCTCAGGACTAGTGCGCTAGCAAACAAAATGATGTTGGTAAGAGCACTTCTAAAGTCTATGGCAGCACAGTGTAAAGGGATAGATAGACACAGGCTTGAGATGTTCAGTTATGTCACTGAACAGAACCCACCGTCTTACTGATCCGGTGATTAAAGAAAAGTCCTGCCCTTTCTTGTCAAAATACTGATCTGACTGGTCTCTTGTTTCTACAACCAGCAGGGTGTGTAGCTGGGGAACCTTCTTCAATCAAACTTAAATAACTAGTAATTTCATTAAGGTCTTAAGCTCTCCTTCTTTTTAAAATCAACTCTGAATTTCAATTCTTGGAGATGTGTGAGAGTGCAAAGTTTTTAAGGAAAATTTACTTAAAATATTTTTTATAGAATCCCCAAAGTTCTTAAACAATAGCACTTTCAGTCATTAAATTTTAGACAACAATGTAATGCATGTCTCTTTGTATATTCCCAAGAATGCATTAAATGTAGGTTACTTGCCTTCATTTGACATAATTCATCTCATTAAGGCCCCCTCTATATTTTTCCTTATAGAATTCAAATTTGATACCTGAAATACTATTCTATAGTTTCCCAAAGGGATTTATACCCTGAAAGAAAAAAAATTTAAGGGGCTGAACAACTCATTAGGCAAAAACAAAGGAAAGGATAGCTGTTATATTACTAAATAAAAAGTGTTGTTTGACAGATGCATTTGGAAACACTGAGATTTCAGCAGGAAAGAACAATTTTAGATGTAAAACATCATTGTCTGCCATCATAATTAATAAAGATAGAAATATTTCTACATAAAACAGATAATTAAAAAATCCTCCTGTTACCCATTTTCCTCCTTTGAGGTTTTTCTTTTCCTTTGAGACATTTCAGATAAACCCTCCTTGAGTCTTGACAAGCAAGTCCCTGAAAAGACGACAGCACGTGGAAATGTGGCTTTGTGGACATGGACAGAGCAGCAGCTGTCCGTTTCTAAGCCTTAACTTTGAAAATGAATGATCTTACTCTTAGGACACATTTCCCAAAATGAAGATGATTACCTACAAAATGGAAGGGTTCATAGACTGAGGAATAGTATCAGCTAATAAACCACAGTTTTGAAAAAATATTAAATACAGGTAAAGAAGTTGAATACATCCATAGTGGAGATGGATAGAAAACTGTACCACTGTTATTTTTGCCTATTTTTCATCGGGAAAATAAAATAAAACATGGTTTACAATGTTTCCTTGTCCTCCCCACCCCATCCCCCCGAAATCTCATTTTACATGTTAAGCCAACCAACTAAAAATGAATAGATTAATTAGCAGCTATAAGAGGAGTAATTCCTGTGCCGACACTCTACATATTTATCCATAGCATATCTCATCTCTGCTCAGCCAAGCACAACTAGAAAAGGAGGAAAATAAAACTAGGAAATACATGTAGCTAAAAAGGGAATATGAGAACAAGCAGAAATAAAACCTACCTCTGAAGCAAAGTGTGAATACATACCACCAGAGACACAGCCCAAAGCGAAGGAATCCCTGACCCTCGCGGGGCAGCATGTTTAAAACACACTCTGATTTCTTTTTCTAGTCAAAGGATTGTGGGAAACAAAGAGCTATCAGGCAGCCACTCACACCGGACCTTTAATCACCAGAGTCCACTGCAGTCCAAGTGTCTTCTGTGAAATGAAAACCTTCACAAACATAACATGGTCATTCCCAATATCAGAGACTGAGGCCAACCAAAAGGGCAAATAAAAAGGACTCAATCTGATGTCAGATGAGTCAGCCCATTTCCTGACACCCTACATCTCTTCTCATGCAGGAACGGGAGGAGAAGCAGGACGGGGGTGTTGGGCGGACGGCACCGAGAGGGGACAGAAAACTGTGATGTGCTTAGTGCATCTTTGTTGTGCATCTCTTCCCAGCCCCGGTCCTGAGGGGAGCAAACACACGTCTCCTGAGCTCCAGCTGTAGGCAAAGCGCCTGGCAGGTCCCGATCAGTGTATTCTGATTCACCGAGATCTCTAGCTCGTCAGGGCTTAACCTTGTTACCAGAAAACATTCTAGAACAGGAGTCCTGGTAAAGTGTGCCTCATGGAGAACAGGATTAATTTGGTTTTGTCTGACTTCTAGTGCCTCGTCCTTCTGAGTTTAGGAATCACCCTCCAGGACTAGAGATTAGCTGTCTGAGAATGAGAAGAACGAATACTGAACACAGGATGCTGTCTAGACGATTCTATGTTTATTTATACATCCTTGTCACCAACTGGTTTCCTTATCATTTGCTTCTTTCCTCTATAAGTTTAGCGTCAATAACATTCTGATGAGTTAGGCCTTCTGGTCAGATTCTGGTGTTGGCTAAAGGGGAGTTAGCAACAAAACGAAAAGGCAACCTACAGAATGGGGGGAAATATTTGCAAACCATGTATCTGGAAAGGGGTTTATATCCAAAAGACGTAAGAAACTCATAAAACTCAATAGCAAATAAATAAATACATCCCAATTGAAAAATAGGACCTGCACAGACATTTTTCCAAAGACACAGATGGCCAATGGGTATATGCAAAGAAGCTCAACACCGCTAATCATCAGGGAAATGCAAATCAAGCCACAATGAGCTATCACCTGACACCTATTAAGATGGTACTATAAGAAGACAAGAGGTAATAAGTGCTGGTGAGGACGTGGAGAAAAGGGAACCTTGTGCACTGTTTGGAATGTAAATTGGTGCAGCCACTATGGAGAACAGTATAAAGGTTCCTCAGAAAATTAAAAAATAGAACAACCATATGATCTAACAATCCCACTTCTGGGAATATATCCAAAGGAAATGAAATCAATTTCTCAGAGAGATATCTGAATTCCTACGTTCATTGCAGCATTATTCACAAGATATGGAAACAACCTGGTGTCCATCGATGGATGAATGAATAAAGAAGTTGTGATATACATATACATATATGTAATGGAATATTATTCAGCCGTGAGAAAGAAGGAAATCCTGCCGTCTGTGACAACATGGATGAACCTGGAAGACATTATGCTGAGTGAAATAAGCCAGAGAAAGACAAATACTGTATGATCTCATTTTTGTGTGGAATCCAAAAAAGTCAAACTCACAGAAGCAGAGCGCAGAACGGTAGTTGCTAGGAGCTGGGGTGCGGGTAACAGGAAGATGTCGGTTGAAGGGTACAAACTTGCAGTCACCAGATGAACAAGTTCTGGTGATCTAATGTACAGTACGGTGGTGACTACAGTTATCGTATTCTTGACATTTGCTACGAAAAGAGACCTCAAGTGTTCTTACCACCTCTGCACCACACACACACACACACACACACACACACACTCACACACACGGTAACTGAGTGATGATGTGTTGGGCTGATTGTGGTGATCATTTCGCAATGTAACATATGTTAAATCATCACATTGTACACCTTAAATATACACACTTTTTATTCATCAACTATACTTCAGTAAAGCTGGGGGAAAGGAGTCAGAGCCGAAGATGGTCTCTCAGGGACCTCCTATCAAAACATTCTGTGACATCATCACAGAAACTGTACACTTGGCAATCGTGCAGACTTCAGACTAACGGTTTCTCTCAAAATTCTATTGGCCTCATATCTCTTGCGGGAACGAAAAAGGAACGATCATTTATTTAGCACCAAACTTAGACCAGGCACTGGGCTGGGTGCCTCAGATATGTCACTTTAAGATGTTACTCAAATTCTCCTCTTAGGGCTTCCCAGGTGGCGCAGTGGTTGAGAGTCTGCCTGCTGATGCAGGGGACACGGGTTCGAGCCCTGGCCTGGGAAGATCCCACATGCCACAGAGCGGCTGGGCCTGTGAGCCACAACTGCTGAGCCTGCGCGTCTGGAGCCTGTGCTCCGCAACGAGAGAGGCCGCGACGGTGAGAGGCCCGCGCATCGCGATGAAGAGTGGCCCCCGCTTGCCACAACTGGAGAAAGCCCTCGCACAGAAACGAAGACCCAACACAGCCAAAATCAATCAATCAATCAATCAATCAATCAAACATACACATCTGATTCAAGATCCTCATTAAAAAAAAAAAAAAAAAAAAATTCTCCTCTTAGCAGATGGGCTTTTTGTCCTTTGCTGAAGTGTCCTGTGGAGTTTGCAGAGAGAAGGCATCAGGACAACACTTTATCATGATGGATAAAAAGCCACCTCACACCCCCAAATGGGGCAGTGCCTCCCTAGTTTTTAGGGTAAAACCCAAATCAGATTGGCTGTTTTCAAAGCGCCAACACTTTCGACCTTTTCTATTGCCCAGACTTTGATCGATTTGTTCTTCACACTTTCTAATGGATACAGCCTTTCAGGAAAACTGTTGTCTCAGGTCTTTTGTTTTATCCAACCATCCTTCTCTATGGCCATCACCTGTCAGCATAAAGAGCCCCTGTAGAGGAGGGGTTCTCTGGGACGGTCCCCCTTTCCTCCAGGAACCTGCAGGCATCTGTCCTTGTTGCCAAGGTGCAGAGTGGGGAAGGGGGGTCACAGAGGAACCTCACCAGAGGGGAAGAAGGCAGAGGAAAGAATGTGGACTTTGGAGTCAGACCCGGATTTGGATCCTGGCCCTGACCCTCACTTGGCGGATGCTGAGCAAGTTACTGAAGCTCCCTCAGCCCTTCCTCATCAGAAAAATGTGATTAAACTCGGTAACATAAACCGTTTAATCTCTCCCTACCCAATTTTTCATGGAATTTTCACTCCCTCTCTTACCAGTACAAATAGGTAACACAACTAAGTCACTTTCAGGCCTGAATATACTTTAAATATATATTTTAAAATATTTTAAAAATATATTTTAAATATATTCAAGAAGAATATATTTTAACAGCTTGTAAAGAAAATACATTCTCCCATTCAAAGAAAACATTTAAACTATCCCCTCATCATCAGAAAAATGCTTGAGTTTTGTCATTGAATTATGGGTTTATAGCCTGCTTCAAACCGTTTTGGAAAATTGCAGAGAAAGAGGTTAAAACCAAATATACAGGGAAAAAAAATAAGCACACTTCCAAAGAAAAGAATTTTTTTAAATTCAAGTAACAAAAGATTTAAAGACAATTTGTCTCTCCCTGCGGTTGCTGGATACCGTTTCACATTCACATTCTGTAATCAGTTTTTGTTTAGCCTTGTTGAACCAGTTTTGAGCGCTGATCACGGTTTATGGAGGTGGAAAGGCTGCCGGGAGGTGAGAGGTTAACTGACACGGGACGAGCTGGGCGGGCGTTTTTCCTTCCCCCGCATAACCTGCGCCCTCTCACCCCCTCATTCCTCTCAGCCAGTTCCAAAAGGAAAAAGGAAGAAGCCGTGGATCTTAAGTTTCTTCAAGACCATAAACATCTGATTAAAAACTATGGATCCTACGCTCCCCCCGCCCACCTATGTGCATCAAACACCACGTGCATCAAACACCACGTGCATCAAACACCACGTGCCGTATAGTACCCGTGGCCCCAGACCCGTGGAGGGCAGCCGGGCAGACAGTAACCGTAGCTGGCTTCGTCGTTCCCCAGGATCTCTCCCCAGTCACTCCACATTTTCCCTTTTTAAAATAACATATTCTAAAGAGCTAATGTGTCTGGAAATTGATAGCCTTCAGAGACTAATCTTTGGGTTCCTTTTTGGTTTTTATTCATAGAAGCGAACTTCAATTTGGAGGTTTTCTGAGGAAAAAAAAAAAAGTGATACTGTTTAATAGGAAACTTTTTATTAATATATTTTAAGCTTTTCCTCCCTAGATGCTAAATTAAAGCCATTGCTTCATTCTGCTCTAAAAATAAAGGAGACTATTTGATATGGTTGCATAAAATTTGTTATGTTTTTATTGGAAGTTTCAGGGGTTTGGGGCATAGAAACTGCACGAATGAACATTTCATTGACCTTTTTCCACCTGTCTGTTCTCTTTAAACTCCAAACGAGAAGACTCTTTAGTTGTCCCTAAAGAAATATAAAGGAAATAACCCTTTAAACATGTATTATTTACAAATCATTGCAGTAAAACATTATCAATAATTTAATGATCCCATCTGCTTGGCTTTGTCTTTTTATATTAAAAAACCCACTGTCATTAAACTCTCACATATTTAATATCCCTAGTCAGTAGTATTTCAAATCCACCCCACTTGACAGTTCCCACCCTAGAAAAATAAAATAGCAAAAGGGGAGTATTCAAATTCAATGATCATTTTAGACCACATAGAAACATTTAATAAATAGCTCATAAGAGAGGCTCAAATGAACTGTACAACCTTTTGTCCACGTACATTTTAAGAAAAAGAGAAAGCCTTAGAACCTGGGCTGGGGTCAAGCTCGCTGAGATGTTCAGACGTTGAATGATAGTGACGACGCTCGCTCAGCACTTCTCGTCCAGTCACCAGGCTAAGCCCTGTACCATCTCTCTTTTCATCCTCACAGCATCCCTAAGAGGTGAGACCCAGTTTTGGAAGTGGGGACGTTGGCCCTCAGGCTGGTTAAGTAACTTGCTTACAGGCCCATCAGGCTGCATGGCTGAGTTAGGACTCCAATCTAGGTCTGTCTGATTCTAAAGGTAATGCTTTCACCTTAAAGCTATACTCAAGTGCTTTTTAGATCCATGAATACTTTATAAGTTCAATATATTTTTTAGAAGGTTGTTACTGAAATGGGCCACGGTTAGCACTAACTTCATTATCATTCACGGTGCATCTCTCACGTGAGCTGAGGGGGCCATGGCTA
This sequence comes from Balaenoptera acutorostrata, assembly GCF_949987535.1. Taxonomy (NCBI): domain Eukaryota; kingdom Metazoa; phylum Chordata; class Mammalia; order Artiodactyla; family Balaenopteridae; genus Balaenoptera; species Balaenoptera acutorostrata. The sequence continues at coordinate 5,416,026 of NC_080084.1, read as the reverse complement.
ATTTGTACAGGGAGTTGAAGTGATGAACACAGTACCAGAGACAAGTGAAAGCCCAGGAGATTGCCCTGCTTAGGGCTCAGGCTGACATCAGGCAAGCTCCCTGCTCCGGGAGAATGGGAGTATAGCCACATCCACGCCTGGGGGTGCCGTTGCCAGCTGTGCCGTGCACATCACTAAGTACCACACTTTTCCAGCCAGAGTGATTCCTACACAGGACTTCGGGGATTTTGTAACTTCCCCAGCCTTTTCACTGCACTAAATGAGCAGCAATTATCTCTGGGCCCAACAAGGCAGAAAGAAATGTGTTTAAATCATAAATCTCCTCAAAGGAAAACTCAATTCAAGGTTACCGTTGTCCCAGGACCCAGCAGTTATAAAATGTATTCCACTATAGTAGACCCAGCTCTATAACTGTAAATGGGAATAACAATACCAATCGGTATTAGTTTCCTATGACTGCTCTAACAAATTACCCCAAACTTGGTGGCTTAATACAACCTCATAGCTCCAGAGGCCAGCAGTCCAAAATCAAGGTGTGGGCAGGGCCATGCTCCCTCTGAAGGCTTTAGGGGAGGATCCTTCCTCGCCTCTTCCAGCTTCTGGGGCCTCCAGGTGTTCCTTGGCTTGTGGCAACATCACTCCAGCCTCTGCCTCTGTCTTCACATGGCCTTCTGCTCTCTGCCTGTGCCTTCTCCTCTTTGTCTCTTGTAAGGAAGCCACTCATTCAATTTAGATCCTACTAGGTAAACTCATCCCGAGATCCTTAAATTAATCACATCTTGCAAAGACTCTTTTTCAGAGATGGTCGCATTGACAGGTACCAGGGGTTAGGAGACAGACATATCTTTTTAGGGGCCACCATTCACCCCACTACAGCATTCCACAGGATTGTGGTGAGGATCTAATCAGAAAATGTACATAATAGCAGCTACTGAAGTACCATAGGGACAACGCACACTGATTTTCTTCTTCCAGAGAGCAACATTTCCATGTGTACAGCAAACCTTGGGGACCAGTGGGGAGGCCCAGAAAGTAAGACTGCTTTTACCTGAAATGATACAGATCTTGTTCTTTCAAAGAGGAAAACCTGAAAAGTCACTTAGATGACGGTTTCTGGTGAGTAGCTCTCAAATGTCAGTGTGCAGCAGAATCGAGAGTAGGAGGCATTCTTAAAAGGTCGGATTCCGGCCCCGTCCTCAGAAATTCCGATTCACAGGCCTGGGGTGGGACCCAGAAGCCACATCTTTAAAAAACTCCCCAGCTGATCCCAATGCAGCCGGTCCTCTGGAGGGCTGCCGGCAGATCCCCACACAGCCCACCCGCGCAGCTCTGATGTTACAGGGTCAGACGTTTCTGGGACACACGCGTCCCAGCAAATGTGCACATCACAAGATAAAAATGTTAGAGATAGTCTGAAGCTACCATATGGGCACCGTGTTGTGTGTAAAAAAGGCTAATTCAACCTGGGTATTGGCTAAGTCCTGCTATGTTCTGGGCACAGTGATAGATACTGAAATATACTTGTAGAAAATACACATTTATTTTTTTCAAGTACTCATGGCATATTTACAAAAACTAACCTCTTCTTAGGAACCAACAAAGTCTCAACAAGTATCAAAGAATATATACCGTACAGAAGATTCTCTGTCCGTAAAAATGCAAAATGGAACATCAATTCCAAGAGAATTCCCCCAACTTCCCTTTCTTGCAGGTCTTAAATGTTATCTCGGCCTTTTATTTTTTAGGGTTGGGAGGAGGTAAAGCTAATGATGAACAGAACTCTTAGGGCTCGGGTTTCACCGGCTGGAGCACAGCTGAGATCTTGTTAATCTCAGGTCCTGATCTGCACCAGCCGTGCAGAGAGCTGCGCTCCCCAAGCCTGTCACTCAGGCTGCTGTCAGGGCCCCCGGGGGGAGCTTGGCCACCCCAGGCCTTCTCGATTCTTTGCTGAGCTCGGCTGTCTTCCCAAAAGCCAGGGCCGTCCTGGGTCTGAGGTCGGGGGAGGGGGATGAGAGATGGGGCCAGAAGGGGTCCGGGCAGGGGGTGCCGGAAAGAACCGCCCCTCCACCAATGCCCCCAGCAACGTGCCAGAGCACGGCTGCTCGTGCCCGAGGCCTCACCCAGACTTTCATAAACCTTCCAACAAGGGTGTCAGCCGCGCCGCCGGCCAGGCACAGTCTCCATCTGCAAACCCCAGCGCCCTCTTTAACGGAGCTCCCACATCGGAACACCTCCCTCTTCCTCGAATCGAAAAGAGATGTTGCCTGGGAACCCGCATGTCCAGACTCAGCGATGCCAGCTCATAGATTAACTCATAGAGGAGATCAAACCTGTGGGAAAGGAAGTGGACTCTGGCCTAAAAGGAGACGTCAAGGCGGCGTGCTGGAGGCCACCATGGCGGGGTCGAGAGATCTACTGACACCACCACCGGCCCCCTTCACGGGGAGACCCTAATGGAGTCACCTTACCTGTCCAGGCTGCCATTTCTTCCTTAAGGTGGGGTGACTCGACCAGATGGATGCAAGGCCCTAGCCAGCTCTCTCAGCTGTACTCAATACAGTGACAAGAGCAGATACGCAGTGGTAGCCCAATGCGCCAGTGTTGTCATTTTAAAAATATAAGAAGGGGGCTTCCCTGGTGGCGCAGTGGTTGAGAATCCGCCTGCCAATGCAGGGGACACGGGTTCGAGCCCTTGTCCGGGAAGATCCCACGTGCCACGGGGCGGCTGAGCCTGTGTGCCACAATTGCTGAGCCTGCGCTCTAGAGCCCGTGAGCCACAACTACTGAGAAAAAAAATATATATATAAAAGACGGTATCAGAGCATTATTACATAAATTCCACTCCCCTTCTCTAAACTTTACCTGGAGAGGGAATGATACTGGAGATGCACGAAGAATTAGTTATGTGAGTTAGTGGTGCAAGAGAGCTGCCAAGTGTCACGTTTAGAATTAGACCTTCCTAAATGTAAACAAACAAAGTGAGCAATATTAAGAGTGTATTACAATTGCGCTTAAGTATTCCCAAGGCCCCCACCCTGGCCTAGCAGGGTGATTCAAGAGAGGAAGCCATCCAAGCATGTTCCAAAAATCACAAGAGCACATATTCTATCAGCTGGTAAAACCCAGCTACACAGTAAAGCTACAAGTAAACACACACACACACACACACACACATAGTGAAATTAATCAACCACCATGGTGTATCCTTGATCCGGCTCCACATTTTTTATGTCTTAGAGCGGCCACCTTAAACCCTGAATTTTACCATTTAATTCAGACACTCTCTTGAGACTTTTATTAAATCATGGAAAAGTTAATAACATTTCTTGAGAAAATACATAAGTCTTTTGAGGACATAGGAAAGTTCCACGCAGATTGTAGGAACATGCATTTATCACTTTGTGTAGTTTAAAATTTTAGTTTCAAAGGTTGGAAACATATAGAGGTGCTTCTTCTCTAGAAAATTCACCAACTATCTCTCTTTGATTAAATAACACATAGATGGATATTTTCAACAGGGAAAACCGAGCTTCCTCCAAATCTCATAAGAAGTTAGTGCTGATATTTGAAGGAAGACTATCTCTTTTGCTAAGGAGAAATATTTTTTCTATCAGAGGACTACAATTCCAAACTTGCTAACACAGTTGAATATGCTGTTTAACTGCCTGTGTCTAATACTAATACAAAAATGATTTTTAATGTATTCATATATGGCCTGATGGAAGCAACAGATGTTGGACCTATAATGGGAACTTTGTATTTTTTTAAAGTATCTTCACCGACTTGAATTTGTTGAAGAAAAATGTCACCAAGCCTCTAAGTGTGCACATGTTAATTTGCCTGCTATGTGACCCCGAGGCTACTAGAGCCTTAAATCACCCATCCCATGTAAACTAGACAATCAGCAAGGACCTACTGTACAGCACAGGGAACTATACTCAATATTCTGTAATACCAAGGGAAAAGAATCTGAAAAAAAATAGATATATCAATATGTATAACTAAATCACTTTGGTATAACCTGAAATTAACACAACATTGTAAATCAACTATACTCCAATATAAAATTAAAGTTAAAAAAACAAAAAACTCCACCCACCCCAGAGTTCCTTGAGAACTGAGTTCACTCCTATGATGACCGGTTGAGAAGAAGAGTTTGCAACCTGCCTGGTGAGTCAACCAGAGGTCTTATTTGGTGTCCATCCTTCTTCCTGTCCTGTGGTTAGCCATTTCAATCTCTGCTCAGGGAGACTCACTGATCTCATTTGTGTTTCATTGTGTTGTGCTGTGTTTTGGTTGAGTGATGTACTTCTCTCTTGCCCAGGAAGCAATACACTCCACTTTGGTCTTTTTCATCTCTGGTGGTATTTTGATCTGACAGATTCAAAGGAAAAGTTTTTGAAAAATAAACTTGATAACCACTACATATCTACCACAAAATTAAATATGCAATGTAAGTTGACAACAAAGTGATAGTGTGTAGATTCTATGGGGTTCCAAAATTTTTATCAATTGAGAAGTATTTTCAGTGAAGTCACACCTCAATCCTCTGTTCAGTTCCCCACTCCACCCAAGAGAAATTTTGAAATTTGTGTTTGTAACATAGTTTTTTAGAATGATTTTATTTTGTATAAGGCACTGTTTCGCAAGGAAAGGAAACTGTAATATCACCAAATAAGTTATCCATCAGACTTAGTTAGAAGGTACAGAGATTTCTCAACCCCAAATTCTATTTCTCTCTTTAAAACATTCTTATGCACTTTCATCTCCATGCCAGACTGCTAAGAGAGAATTGTGGCATTCTCTTCATTCCTAGGGCTGGTATAACAAGTTACCATAAACTGAGCAGCTTAAAAGAACAGAAATTTATTCTCCCACAGTTCTGGAGGCTACAAGCGTGAAATCAAGGTGTCAGCAGGGTTGGTTCCTTGTGGGGCTCTGATGGAGAACCTGGTCCTTTCCTCTCTTCTAGCTTCTCATGGTTGTCAGCAATCTTTGGTGTCTTTGGCTTGTGGGAGCATCACTCCAATCTCTGCCTCTGTCTTCACATGACCTCTTCCCTCTATTGCTGTATGTCCATGGGATTTAGGGCCCACCCTAAATATTGGGTGCCTAATATATGCATAATTAGGCATATGCATAAGAGGAAAAAATACTGTCAACCTAAAATTCTATTCCCAGCAAAAATATGTTTCACAAACAAAGGTGAAATAAATGTATCTGCAGACACATAAAAGCAGGGAAGCTGTCATCATCAACAAACCTATGCTACAATAAATGTTAAAGAAAGCTATTCAAGAAGAAGGGAAATAATACCAGTTAAAAATCTGGATCTAGACAGACAAAGAAATTAAGAGTTTGGTAAATGGTAAATATGTGAGGAAATATAAAAGTTTTTTTCTTATTTTAAAAGTCTCTTTAGAAGATAGTCACCTTTTTGAAGCAAAAGTAAAAAAAAAAATGTATTATGGGGGTTGTAACACATGTGAATGTAAATTGTATGACAACCATAGCACAAAGGTCATGAGAGGAAAAATGAAAATATACTGTTGTAATGTCCTTATACTATGTGTGAAATCATGAAGACAGACTGCTATAAGTTAAAGATGTATACTATAAACCTACAGCAACTACTAGAATAGTACAACAAAAAAGACATAGATAACAAACCAAGAAAAGAGATAAAATGGAATAATAAACATGTTCAATTAATACAAAACAAGGTAGGAAAAGAGGAGAAAGTAAATAAAAGATAGGACAAACAGAAATAAATAATAGAATGGTAGATTTAAACCCAACCATTTTGATAAATACATTAAATGTAAATGATCAAAATACACGTTTAAAAGGCAGAGATTGGAATACTAGAGTAAAACGTAAAAAAGCAAGACTCACATGTATCTGCAAAAAAAATCCATTTTAATTGGTTTTCGATGTTAAATTAATCTGGCATTCCTGGGATAAGTCCCACTTGGTCGTAGTGTCTAATCCTCTTTTTTTTTTTTTTTAATTTTTATTTATTTATTTATTTTTATTTTTGGCTGTGTTGGGTCTTCGTTTCTGTGCGAGGGCTTTCTCTAGTTGTGGCAAGCGGGGGCCACTCTTCATCGTGGTGCGCTGGCCTTTCACTATCGCAGCCTCTCTTGTTGCGGGGCACAGGCTCCAGATGCGCAAGCTCAGTAGTTGTCTAGTTCTTCCGCAGCATGTGGGATCTTCCCAGACCAGGGCTCGAACCCGTGTCCCCTGCATTGGCAGACAGATTCTCAACCACTGCGCCACCAGGGAAGCCCTAATCCTCTTTTTAATGTTTCTGGATTCAGTTTGTTAGTATTTTGTTGAGGATTTTGACATCTATATTTATAAGCAATATTGGACTTCAGTTTTCTTGTAATTTGTTGTCTGATGTTGGTATTAGAGTAATACTGATATCAGAAAATAATTGATAAGGGTTCCCTCCTCTTCTATTTTTTGAAAGAATTTATGAAGGATTGATGTTAATTCTTTAACTCTCTGGTAGAATAAACCAGTGATCCTAGCCTTTCCTTCATTGGAGATTTAAAGAAAAATTTTTATTACTAACAATCTTTTTACTTCTTATTGATCTATATGTCTTTCTAGGAAGTTGTTATTTCATCCAAGTTATCTAATTCTTGGCATACAGGTGTTCAAAATATTCCCTTATTTTTATTTCTGTAAAATTAGTAGTAATCATTCCCCACATTCATCCCTCATTTTAGTAATTTCATTATTCTCTCTTTTTTTCCTGGTCAGTCTAGTTAAAAGTTTGCCAATTTTGTTGGTTTTTTTCAAAGAGTCAACTTTTGGTTTCATTTATTTTTCCCTATTTTTTTATTCTTTACTTCATTAATTCCACTTTAGTCCTTACTATTTCCTTCCTTCTGCTTGTTTTGGGTTTAGTTTGTTCTCCTTTTCCCAGTTTCTAAAATAGATTAGATTATTGGTTTCAGATCTTTCTCTTTTTTTAATATATATTTTTACTGATGTAAGTTCCCCTCTGGGCACTGCCTTAGCTGCATCACATAAATTGTGTTATTGTTTTCTTTTATTTCAAAAAAGTTTCTAATTTCCATTGTGAATTCCTCTTTGACCCACTGATTAAGAATGTATTATTTAGGAATTCCCTGGTGGTCCAGTGGTCAGGACTTGGCACTTTCACTGTTTGGTCCCTGGTTGGGGAACTAAGATCCTGAAAGCTATGTGGTGCAGACAAAAAAAAAAAAAAATGTATTATTTAATTTACACATATTTGCTGAATTTTCCAGATTACTTTCTGTTATTAATTTCTAACTTAATTCCACTGTGATCAAAGAATATACATTGTTACACTGTATGAGTTTAATAGTCTCCAACTATTATTGTTGAATTATATCTCTCTACCTTTGTTTCTGTCAGTTTTTGCTTCATATATTTGGTGCTCTGTTATTAGGTGCACCTATATGTTTTTATCTGTTCGATATTCCTGATGGATTGGCCAGTTTCTCTTTCTAAAATGTCCTTCTTTATCTCTACTAACATTTTGTTTTAAAGTCTATTTTGTCTGATATAGCCACTCCAGCTGTGTTTTGGTTGTTGTTTGCATAGTATATCTTTTCCATCTTTTGCTTTCAACCCATTTGTATCTTTGAACCTAAAGTGCATCTCCTATAGACAGCACATAGTTGGACCATTCTTTTTTACCCAGTCTGACACTTTCTGCATTTTAATGGATTACTTAATCCATTTACATCTCATGTTATTATTGGTATTACCTCTGTCATTTCACTTTTTGTCTCTGTGGTGTCCTTTTTGGTCTCTGGTTCTCCTTCACTGTCATATTTTGTATGAAGTGAATTTTTCTAATGTAACACTTTATTTCTCTTAATAATTTTTCAGCTGTATTTTAAATTTATTTTCTTAGTGGTTGATTTAGAGCTTACAATATACATTTTAACTTATCATAATCTACTTCAGATCTTTACTAACTTAATTCTAGTGAGATATAGAAACTTTATGCCTATATAGGCCCTGTCTTCTTGGCTCCAGCCTTCCGAAGTAGACCTTTTGTTAGGCTGAGCTAGGTGAGGAGCAGACACTCTGAAATCATCCTGTTCTTGCCTCACATACATCCCTCATTTCATAAGTGTCCAGTGCTTCCAATTCCTGGCCTTTCTGGGACACTGCAGAGTCCACTGACTAAGGGCTTTCTCCACTGCAGGCTTAGGTTTCATTAATTCAGTTATCATCCATCTATCTCTCTTCTAGCCTCCAAAATGTTGTCCTTTTCTCCCATCATCTTTGCCCTTATGAACTTATCCTCTTTTTAATCCCTTTTAGCATTTTAATGGAGTTTCAGTTGGATGAGAGGCATTTTTCCAGCCCATCACATCTGACCAGAAGTCTGTCTCCTGTGACTCTCTAAGGAAAGACCCCCGCCACCAGCAGACTTCCCCTTCATCTCAACGGTCAGAACCAAGTCACCCACCCAATCCTAAATCAATCACAGGCAAGGAGCATGGAACTGACTAGTGACTTAAAGCCTAACCATCAGGGTGGAGTGGGTGTTTGAGATCAACCACAGTGTTCACCCTCAGGAACCTTAATTAAGGCATGGAAACGCCAACTCCAAACCACTTACCCGAACCAGAAGACAACCTCTTAAAGGCTGTGGTCATGTTTGATAGTTCCATCTTTAGCAGTGAGCGTGGGTGTTTATTTGACTGAGGGAATGATCTAGTACATAAATACAGTGTATGGAGATTATATTTATGCATAAACCAGTGAGATAGTAAAGGCAAGATGATTATAAAGGTGATCCACCCAGACAAGACCTGGAATCACAGAGGGAGGAAAGCTTTAGAGCCTGTGGTTACACTGCCTGAATCCTGCTGGGCTAGCCAGTGACCCTTTCCTTCTGTGTAAAGAGAAATGTCAGGGAGCTACAGGACAGGCTTATGATAGGTCTCAAGCTGAATACTAAGTCAAATTACTTCAAGGACTCCAATCCTAAGGTCATATATATATAACAGTGGCCAACATAGACTAGATCGAAAAGTTTGAGCTATTTTGTTTACCATGGCATTCATACATTCATATATATATATATATATATATATATATGGCACTCATTTGAAAACCCCTTGTTCTATTCTTCAAGACATTTAGAGAACCTCTAACAAATTTAATCAAGTGAATTTTTTGTCTGAAATTAAAATTTGCCCTAAACATAAGCTTTTTTAATATGAAATTTTAAGAGAAAGCCAATTTATTAAACAGAGAATAGAAGGCATGGTCATATTGCCTTATAAAATAAACAAGCAAAAAACATGGAAGGGCAGAGTTTCTGAATTGCCTGCTACAAAAACCTTGTAGTTTAGGAAAGACTATAAGAGAATAAAGAGTCTCCTTTTTTTTCATAAGAAAAGTGCACAGTGGGTTACATTTAAATTGCACACAAATAAGTAGTGCAAACACTTTAGTACTTTTTTTCACACATGTCCTTTATCTTGATGCTAAGATGTACTTTCTTGCAACATCACAGTTTTTATGTGCAATGCACTTGTGAAAAAAATAATAAATTTCTAAATATGATGCCCATCTCCAGCAAACTCATGAGTTCATGACCTCCTCATGAGGGAATTGACTCAAAATTTCACAGAAGAAAAGGATGTTGGAAATCTTCTAGGCTTTTGAAGCTAATGGGTGATCTGAGAAAAGAAGAAAACTATATTACTCATCTCTCTGATTTTAAAAAATATAATAAAGATCTTTTTTAATAAATTTATTTATTTATTTATTTATTTATTTATTTATTTATTTTTGGCTGTGTTGGGTCTTCGTTGCTGCACATGGGCTTTGTCTATCTGTGGCGAGCGGGGCTACTCTTTGTTGCGGTGCGCAGGCTTCTCAATGTGGTGGCTTCTCATGTTGCAGAGCAGGGGCTTTAGGTGCGAGGGCTTCAGTAGTTGTGGCGCACGAGCTTAGTTGCTCACGGCATGTGGGATCCTCCCAGACCAAGGCTCGAACCCGTGTCCCCTGCATTGGCAGGCAGATTCTTAACCACTGTGCCACCAGGGAAGTCCCAAGTCCTTTTTTTTTAAGGCAACAAAACTGGAGACGATTGAAAACCCTGGTCTTATATTCTTCAGCTGTTCCTACTGTTGCTAACAGAGAGGGAGACAGGGCAGCGTGTACAGAACCCAGCTTCCCACCACCTGCCACATCCCACAGGGTTCGTGAGGGAAACGTAGGGCAGTGGGGAGAAAATATTTTAAAAAGCAAGCAAATATTTACTATTTTATTTTATTATTTTTTAATTTAATTTTTATTTTATATTGGAGTAGAGTTGATTTACAATGTTGTGTTAGTTTCAGGTGTACAGCAAAGTGGTTCAGTTATACATATACATATACCCATTCTTTTTCAGATTCTTTTCCCATACAGGTTATTACTGAATATTGAGTATAGTTCCCTGTGCTATACAGTAGGTCCTTGTTGATTATCTATTTTATATATAGTAGTGTGTATATGTTAATCCCAAACTCCTAATTTATCCCTCCCCACCCCTCTTCCCCTTTGGTTACCATAAATTTGTTTTCTATGTCTGCGAGTCTGTTTCTGTTCTGTAAATAATTTCATTTGTATCATTTTTTTTAGATTCCACATATAAGTGATATCATGTGATATTTGCCTTTCTCTGTCTGACTTACTTCACTTAGCAGGACCATCTCTAGGTCCATCCATGTGCTGCAAATGGCATTATTTCATTCTTGTTACGGCTGATTTAAAATATTTACTATTTTAAAATATTCACTATTTTTTAGGGCTTCCCTGGTGGCTCAGTGGTTGAGAGTCTGCCTGCCAATGCAGGGGACACGGGTTCGAGCCCTGGTCTGCGAGGATCCCACATGCCGCGGAGCAACTAGGCCCGTGAGCCACAACTACTGAGCCTGCGCGGCTGGAGCTGTGCTCTGCAACAAGAGAGGCCATGACAGTGAGAGGCCTGCGCACCGCGATGAAGAGTGGCCCCCACTTGCCACAACTAGAGAAAGCCCATGCACAGAAACGAAGACCCAATGCAGCCATAAATAAATAAATAAATAAATAATTTTTTAAAAAATTATAAAATATTCACTATTTTTAAAAGCAAGTAAAAATATTCACTATTTTTAAGCCTGTGGCTCTAGGCAAGGACTGCCACTCAAACACCTTTAGAGCCAAATAAGTAACAGCCAAGAGCAAAAGGGCGGGGGCACTTGACCTGTACTTGCCCCTCCAGGCTGCCAGATGCCCTGCTCAGCCCCTGCCCCTTGGGCCACCTGGAATGATGTCGCCAGAATTTCTGATTTTTTAAGAGAAATGCAAAATTTCAATTCTACGTGATCACTCTCGATTTTTTTTTTTTTTTTTTTTTTTAAGGATTTTCTTATTTATTTATTTATTTATTTATTTATTTATTATTTTTGGCTGTGTTGGGTCTTCGGTTCGTGCGAGGGCTTTCTCCAGTTGCGGCAAGCGGGGGCCACTCTTCATCGCGGTGCGGGGACCGCTCTTCATCGCGGTGCGCGGGCCTTTCTCTATCGCGGCCCCTCCCGTCGCGGGGCACAGGCTCCAGACGCGCAGGCTCAGCAATTGTGGCTCACGGGCCCAGCTGCTCCGTGGCATGTGGGATCTTCCCAGACCAGGGCTCGAACCCGTGTCCCCTGCATTAGCAGGCAGATTCTCAACCACTGCGCCACCAGGGAAGCCCCACTCTCGATTTTTAATTTGGACAAAGCTATTTTGCTGGTGGCCTCACAAAATATACCTGCTGGCCAGAATCAGACCATAACCCTCAATTTTCTAACTATGCTCTGGGGGAAAACTGTCTGCTAAGGAGAGGATTGCTGTGTCACTCAGGAAAACGCAGCTGGATCTTGTTGCTGAGCTAGGCTACACTGCCTAGTTGCTCTACGTAACAAATAAGATAAATGTTTGATTTCTGTGGAATTTCAGGGCCAAAAAAATTTAAAAAGACAGAAGAAAACTCTTGGGAGTGAGTAGGAAAGCAGATTTCAGGAATATGGCTGGTGGTCTGCACCTAAGGAGAGGAAGATGGTGAGAAACTCACAGTGATTTATTCTGTGTATGTCTGGTGTGTGTATGTGGTGTGTGTATGTGGTGTGTGTCGTGTGTGTGTGTGTGGTGTGCAAGTGCTGCAATAACCCTCTGTTATCATGAACTTTCTGTGCAAGTCCATTTCAGCAAAGCATTGCAGTAGTTACACTAGGGAAGTAAAAGCCAGAGTTGCCTCCTCAGAAAGTTAAATAAGTTTTGAAAGAAAGTGTTATTATTAGGGACGATGAATACCAGAATGCAAATGTATACAAAAAGGGAAAATAAAGGTTTCAGTTAATTCACTTTAATTTGGAGAGTGACATGTGATCACAGGCACTTAAAGGAAGCATTCTTCTTCTTTCAGACGCTGCAAATGCCAAGCTTTCCCTGCCACCTACTGGCTGTTGGATGCAATTTTTAAAAAAATCTGGGAACTTCCCTAGTGGTCCAGTGGGTAAGACTCCGCACTCCCAATGCAGGGGGCCGGGGTTCGATCCCTGGTCAGGGAACTAGATCCCGCGTGCATGCCACAACCAAGAAGTCTTCATGCCACAACTAAAAAAAAGATCCCGCATGCTGCAACTAAAGATCCTGCATGCTTCAATGAAGTGCCGCAACTAAGACCTGGCGCAGCTTAAATAAATAAATTAATTAATTAATTTAAAAAAAAATCTGAATAAGGTAAAGTATAAAGAACACCACCACAAACATTAATATGCCAGCTTTAGCAGCAAAGTATCATCAATAAAGCTTGAGATCTCCTGTCTCCCCTTCCCTGACTGCATCTCCCTCCTCTTCAGAAATACCCATGACCTTGAATTATATTTGTATCATCCCAACACACTTCTTTATAATTTTCCTACATATATATGTATCTCTAAGTAATGCTGGTGTTTTGCATATTTTTGAGGTGCACATAAATGATATCATTCTGTATGGTATCTTGTATGAAATGCTCTGCAGTTTGCTTTTTAAACCTGCGTTACATTTATGAGATTCTTCCTCGTCAACCAGTGAAGTCATTTTCACAGCTGTGCAGACTTCTATTTAATGGACATGTCATAATTTATTTGCCCATACTCTTTCTGGTGGGTCTTTAGATAGCTTCCAATTTTTTACTACGGCAAACATTGTTTCTCTGACCATTCTAGGATATGTTGCCGTGTGTAAATGCTGAGTTCTTAGATAAAGGTATTGTCATTGTCTTGCCGTAATCCTTACACATCTTGTCTTTCTTGTCATTGCCAAATTGTTCCTCAGAACGATTCTATCAATGTACTACGCTCTGACCAGCAGTGTATAATGGTTCCCACTGTTCCCCATCCTCATCCACACTTGATATTGTCAGATTTCTGAATGTTTGCAGTTATGATGGGTGTGCAGTGATACATCTAGAGGGCTTCATTTCATTCCCTTGATGGACTTTTGCACTGAATATATGAATCATCTTGGGGAGAACCCTTACTATTGAATTTTTCTATTGGCAAATATGTTTTGTTTAGGTCATCTTGAATAGCGGTTTATAATCTTCTCCAGAAAGATCTTGCATTTCTTTTATTAGATTCAAGATATTTCATATTTTTAGAATACTATAAATGTGTAGTTTTGAAATGAGACTCCCTAACTCACCTTTTTCGGTATTAGGATGGGTATATTAATGTAACTCATTTTTTATATTGATTTTATGTCCAGAAATTATTTCATTAACAGCAAAGACTTTATTTGTAGATTCTTTTGAATTTTCTATAAAGGCAATCGTATTTTCTAAGAATTTCGATTATTTTTTTTTCTCCTCTCAAATTCTTATTCCTCTTAACAATTTTTCTGCTCCTATTACACTGTCCTGGGATGTAGCACAGCATTGAATGGGAATGGTGAAAACCACCACCTTTGTTACAGCCCTTGATCTTATCGGGAAGTACTCTTCAGTCCTCGTTTTCTAAGAGTCTACTTTTTTAAAAAAAATCATGTATGTTAAAATTTATCTTTTGGGGACTTCCCTGGTGGCACAGTGGTTAAGAATCCGCCTGCCAATGCAGGGGACACGGGTTCGAGCCCTGGTCCAGGAAGATCCCACATGCCGCGGAGCAACTAAGCCCGTGAGCCACAACTACTGAGCCTGTGCTCTAGAGCCTGCAGCCACAACCACTGAAGCCCACGCGCCTAGAGCCCGTGCTCCGCAACAGGAGAAGCCACCGCCATGAGAAGCCCACGCACCGCAACGAAGAGTAGCCCCCGCTCGCCACAACTAGAGAAAGCCCACGCGCAGCAACGAAGACCCAACACAGCCAAAAATAAATAAATAAAATAAAATAAATAAATTTATTAAAAAATTTATCTTTTTGGCCCTGCACATATTGATAATTCTATTTGGTTTGTCTCTTGTATTCTGTTAATCTAGTGAATTACATTAATAGATATTTTTTTTCCCCAGACTTCAACCATTCTTGCATTTGAGGGATAAACATAACTTGAATTTATTTCAGAGTGAGCTCAGCCTGTAATTTTCCTTCTTACACTCTTTTGTCTGCTTCTGTTATAGTGGTCACATAAAATGAATTGGGGCATATTCTCACTATCTGTTCTCTGCCACAAAAACTAAAGACTTAGTAGAAATATTTGTTCCTGAATTCTGAGGGGCAGTGAGAACATTTAAGTAATACTTCATTTCACTTTACAAATGTATAGTATATGAAATTATATATTAGAGGAGCCTATGAAAGAAGAGAAAGGGCTTCCTTCTATGCCCATGAGAAAATAGAACCAGTCTGATTTGTCCAAGGATTAACATTGATTACATGAACCTGGTTTCTTATAGAAAATTGCTTCTGAGCTAGCAGTTTCTGTGAGAAGGATTTTTCTTAAAAAGCTATTAGGTTTAACATATTAGAAGTTTTGTTTCTTTACTTTCTGGGAATTCTGGAAGCACTAGATTTATGAAAGTGCTTAATTAGTCTCTATAAACCAACCAGAATGGAGCTCCTGTTTTGACACTGTCATCTAATTTCTGAATGCCTTCCAGGGATAAGAAAATATTTCATACACATAAAGAAAAGCAAAGCCTTTTCTCAATAACAGCCACACAAACACCCAGAGAACTTACAGCTTCAATTTTACAGCATCAGTCACTCATCAAAAGTAAACAAACAAAAAAAACCCTCACCAGTTCAAATAAGAAGATATCCTCCTAATTAATTTGAACTCACAAATAGATTAAAAAAAAAACAAAAGCAGATTATCTCTTATCTCTCACCCAACAGAGACTAGACCCCCACCATCTCAACAGAGATCACCAAATATGTGGACAGTAAAATCAGGTTCCCAAGCACTGCCAAACACAGTTCCCAAAATTGCTGCCACCAATGGGGAGCAATTTGTTGGCCACAAACACACCATAGTCCCATGTATTGGGTTGGCCAAAAAGTTCGTTCAGGTTTTCCATGATACCGAACCCGAATGAACTTTTTGGCCAACCCAACACATAGGGTGTTCTCTCGCCACTCATCGACGCTGACTTAGCAGTCCATTACATGCCAGTCCTTGGACCCAGTAACGGAAAAAGACAGAGCCTGAGCCAGGAAAGAACTAACAGACGACCAAGAACCAGAAACAAAATCAAAAACATGGATTCAGAAGAAAAAGAAAGAGAAAGAATCAGAAAGTCAATGAAAGGAAAGTTCTGTTTCCACTTGGGATTCATTCTGGTAGCCAAGAAAAGATGTGTCTGGGGTTAAACAGCCCATGAAGCCTATTTCTTGGGCAACACAGTTTAGGCTCAGACAGGTGAGTCCACGTGGACATCCTGGTGGGGCCTCCAAATTGTCAAAGTATAATTTTTTTTAAATTAAAAGCATGACTTATCATACAAATAGAAAGTGAGCATATGTCAGAGATTTATTTAACTCCACGAGGGAGCCAGCAGAGCCTGTGAAAGACTGGTGTATAGGTACTGACTACAGATGCTGGAATACGGAGGCTGGATTGGATGCAAAACAGGCTCACGTTTGTACAGGCAATAAAACTGCAACCTTCGAGGTGACCTCTTCTACCAGACAGAAATCCCATCAGCCCTACAGGTAAGAGTCTTAGTCCTAATTGTTGCCGAGAGTGGGCTCCAGCTGCTCGCCGCTCTAAAGCCAACACTCGAGAGGCAAGGTTGGTGGAAAGGAAAGTTTGCTTTTTTCAGGAGGCGGGCAACCAGGGGAGAGGGCGAACTCATGCCCAAAGGCCAACTCCCCTCCTGCCGATCAGAGGGCAAGAGCTTTGAAAGGGGTGTTTCAGGGGTGTACAGGAGGAGGGAAGGGGCTACGTGTAGAAACAGCACAGTCAACTCTGACAGTCGTCTTGAAATTGGTCCTGCACTGGTTTGATCAGCGTCATCTTGATTTAGTACAATTAATCTTCAGTTCCAGGGTCAGTTTATTCCCACTTCTTTGAGACCAGTTCTCGGAATTTTGCAAGATGGAGTAGCTTATGTCATGGCTACAGCCTGGTCATCGTGCCGTTAACTTCTTCCACCTGCTGGGGGTTTCAGTATCTACAAAACAGCTCACAGGATACAGCTCAGAATATTGTGTATAGCTCTTGAAGAGGAACTAAAGGTCCTTGAATTTACTTAATGACTAAACTACTGTTATTTTGTCATGTTTGACCACTTTCCTTTGCTTCTGCATTTTCTCACTTCTCTGATTAAACGTATTCCTTTTTTTTTGGCCGTGTGGCATGTGGGATCCTAGTTCCCAGATCAGAGATAGAACACTGGCCCCCTGCATTAGAAGCACAGAGTCTTAACAACTGGACCACCAGGGAAGTCCCTAAACTTACTCTTTGACTAAAGTTTTTCTATAGACAAAAGGCAGGTGGAGGACATAGGAGGGAAGGACCACAGGGTCCTGCTCCGTTTCACAATCAGTAGTAAATAGTAAATCAAACAAAGTTACAGTTCCTTAGAGAATTATATAGTCTTTGGTGGGCCTATTAGATCACGCTCTATTAGGACACTGGAGGGACTTGCAGGCATTCTTTGCCTTATTTCCTTGTTTTGGATATTCTTTCTTTTCTTTTAAAATTTTTTTCCTTCCAGTTTTATTGACATAATTGACATACTGCACTACGTAAGTTTAAGATGTACAGCACAATGGTTTGACTTACATACGTTGTTAAATGATGACCACAATAAGTTTAGTGAACACCCATCATCTTATATAGATACAAAATAAAAGAAAAAGAAAAAAATATTTCTACCTTGTGGTGAGAACACAACTGAATGCCTATTGTGTGCTGAATACCTACCAGTGGACTGAGGGGAGGGAGTGGACCCTTGCTCTCAAGGACCGTGCAGTCCAGCAGAGAGAGACAGTCATGGTAACAACTAAGTTCACTACTGTATTATAGATACTATGATAAAAGGTCTCCTGAGTACCAAGGAGGGTGTAGTCAGGTCTACTGGAACCAGAGGCGTTTATTTCCCAGGTGCTGGGGAGGAGAGACCATTCCAGGGAGGAGGAGAGTCATCAAAGGCAAGAAGTTGTTAAAAGCCAGTCATTTGACTTGTCATAACCACTGATTATGGCCTTTAATTACATACCGTCCTGAACTGTCACTTAGCTGCTTTGCGCAATAGCGACATTTCGTGCAATAGCCACATTTCATGCAATAGCGACATTTTATGCTTGGAGCGGGTGAATGCCGGGCAGAGAAAGTATAAGACAAAAAAAAAAAAAAAAAAAGTAAGAGGCAGTGTGGGCAGTGATGGGATTTGTGAAAATCAGGAAAATTGACATTTGGGACCTGGTTTCCAATCCCAGGGCAACCACCTGTTGCTGGGAGACCTTGGGTAAGTTAATAACCCCCCTCTGTGATTCCTTTGTGCAAAAGGGTCCAGAGTCCAGGTGCCCATCACCAGCACCTGGAGGTTGCAGTGTTTCTTTGGAAGCTCACAGGCAGGAAGGCAGCAGAGCCCAAAGTTCCTGCATTTTTGTCATCCTGCAGGTCGGTGGCCGGTTGGGCTGAGACAGCTGGCAGCACTGTGGAAGCACCAACAGGCCTCCAGTCCCATAATTACTCTCCAGCTATGTGTGTGGGAGAAGGGGGTGGGGTCAAAGGGGACACTGAGGTGAAGCCCTAACTGTGGGAACTTCCTAGAGGAGGGAATGGCCTTTTAGAATGAGGGACCTCCAGAGGCCAGCCTTTCAGACCTGTGTTCTAAAATTACCCCTGCGGGATTTTAATTTATGAAGGTGATCAAGTGCCAGGACAGAGGGTCAAAACCACTGAAAGAAGGATTTATTACATTTCCCAAGAGAACGGGACACCATGCCATGCAGGGCAACAGGGGGAAACCCGGGTCTGCTCAGGTGGCAGCAGACAAGAGGAGGGTTAGGGTTAGGGTCAGGGTTAAGCAGAGGCCACAGCCTTTACTGGGGTGTCCTTGAGAAAGGCAAGACAGGGCAGAGTATTCACTGAGGACTGGCTAGCTTGAATTATTCCAGTGGCGTGGGCTACAGGGGCGGTCTCCAGTCATCCCGTGCCTGGCCCTGGGGTGATTCAGGGCAGGGGAAATGTTCTCAGTGTGTATGAGAGCAGAGAAGGGGATGGGTAGGGTGGGCCTTGGATCTGCCAGTCTGTGCAGGAAAGACGTGCTCCAGGCCAGCTGTCCCCACCCCCAGGAATCAGCGGGCCCTGGTGCTGGTGGGAGGGTGTTCCTGGGCTGTGCTTAGTCCCCTACGATACTGTAGCGTTAATATGAACCCATCTCACAAGGATATGGTGAGACTTAGGTGGAATAGCAGACACTTCATAAAATGACAGCTGTGTGACCTGTTTCACCAGCCTGGGCTTCAATAATCCACATCACTTTCTATGTGATTGTAGTAAAATACACATAACATAAAATGTACCAACTTAACCATTTTTAAGTGTGCGGATCAGTGGTACTAAGTACATTCCCATCCCCATCCATCACCAGAACTCTTTTTATCTTGTAAATCTGAAACTTTATACCTATTAAACACCTCCCCATGTTCCTGTCCCCGCCAGCCCCTGCCAACCACCATTCTACTTTCTGTCTCTATGAATCTGACTACTCTAGTGAAATTATACTGTATTTGTCTTTTTGTGACTGGTTTATTTCACTTACATAATGCTGTCAAGATTCATCCATGTTGTAGCATGTGTCAGAATTTCCTTCCTTTTTAAGGCTGAATAATATTCCATGGTATGTAGAGACCACATCTTGTTTATCCATTCATCTATTGATGGACACTTGGGTTGCTTCCACCTCTTGGCTATTGTGAACAATGCTGCTATAAACACGGGTGTACAAATATCTCTTCAGGACTCTGTTGTGAATTCTTTTGGTTGTATACCCAGAAGTGGAGCTGCTGGATCATTTGGTAGTTGTATTTGTAATTGTTTGAGGAACGATCATACTGTTTTCCACAGCAGCTGCACCATTTGGCATTCCCAACAGTGCACAAGGGTTGCAATTTCTTCACATCCTTGCCAATACTTGTTGTTTTCTGTTTTTTGATAATAGCCATCCTAATGGGTATCTCGCATTTCCCTAACAATTAGTGATGGTGCACACCTTCTCATGTGCTTATTGGATCCTTGTATATCATCTTTGGAGAAAGGTCTATCCAAGTCCTTTGACCATTTTTAAATCAGCTGGTTTCAGACTAAGACATTTTTTAAAAATATTTATTTATTTATTTGGCTGCACCGAGTCTTAGTTGCTGCACGTGGGGTCTTCGTTGTGGCATGCGGGATCTTTAGTTGCGGCATATGGGATCTAGTTCCCTGACCAGGGATGGAACCCAGGCCCCTGCATTGGGAGCGCAGAGTCTTAGCCACTGGACCACCAGGGAAGTCCCTTTTTTGAAAAAAAATTATATGGTCACTCCTTGGTATATTTTTTTAAGATTTTTTTTTGATGTGGACAATTTTTAAAGTCTTTTATTGAATTTGTTACAATATTGCTTCTGTTTTCACATTCTTTGGCTGCGAGGCATGTGAGATCTTAGCTCCCCGACTAGGGGTTGAACCCACACCCCCTGCACTGGAAGGTGAAGTCTTAGCCACTGGACCACCAGGGACGTCCCTGAGATGTTTTAATTAATAAGCTGAAACATGAAATCTGGTAGGTAAAATTTTGTACTTGTATTTATAAATGGAAGGAAGATTTTTTTTTAATGTTACCTAAGAAGAACAGAGCATGATGGAAGACACAGGATCAGAAAGTAGAATTGCTAAATATAGGACACATTTCACATAGGACTTCAGAGACTGACACTAGAATCCAGTTTCCTGAGTCTTGATCTAGCACAATGGCCGCTAAACTCGTTCTCAAACCAGTGTTTTCTCATGACGATGCTCTTTCTTTCAGTCATGGTCTGACACACACACAGACTAGTCCATGCTTATGTAAAATTTCCGCATTTTCTAAGAATTTACTTTCATTTATTTTATTTTGGCTGCCCCGCATGGCATGTGAGATCTTATTTCCCCGACCAGGGATTGAACCCGAGCCCCCTGCAGTGGAAGAATGGAGTCTTAACCACGGGACTGTCAGGGAAGTCCTCATTTATTTTATTTTTAAGCAACCACAAACCACTTTTCTTTGGGAATAATGATTATAGAAAAGGAGTTGTGGTACAAAAATGTCTTTTTCTCTGCAAGTGAATGAAATTCTTATGGGATATGCAAGAAATTATTTACAGTGATCTCGGGGAGTGTAGAGAGTATGTCAAAAGGTATCATTTGAATTTTGTACCACCTGCACGTACTATTTATTCAAAAGATTTAAAATTTTCTTTTCAATTAAGAGAAAAAAACAGAGACCAATATTTAAGCAACTTACAACTTAAAACAAAATTTTAAGGTAGTGTAGATGTTAAAATCTGACTTTGTCATCCATATACCTTGTGTTTTAGCCTCTAACGCATATTTATTGGTGAATGAAGATCACTGACATTTTCTAGAAATAATCTAAAAATGTTGATTAAATCTGGGGACATGGAAGAGAGGGAAGGGTTATTCTTTGTCCCAAGTTTTGTGAGTGTTCATTTGATTAGGAATGAGGCAAACTCACTCATCTTTCATAGCTGTCAGCCTGTTCTCCAGAGACATTACAAGCAAGTTCAACGGCCTACAACTTGCAGTGCAGACCTTGGGAGACCTCCCTGAGGAAACAGTATAGAAGAAAAAGTCCAGTTCTGTGTCCTCAGATGCATGATTCATTTGCTAGCAGTTTTTAGCTGAAAGGGCCTCGACAGAAGCTTTGGTAGCAAATTACACCAAGAAATAATGAGTGTTTGGAGATGAGGTTCATAGATGTTACTTAATTTTGCTCAAATACTCATAAGCTTCCCACAGGTCCTGAAATTTGTGCAAGTAAGTACCTGAGGTCATCTCCAATGTGCTTCTAATATTTAAAACATTTCCTCACGGGAGGCTGGAATTCAGCATGTTCAAAATGTGTAACCATTTCATTTTCTTAAGAATCTGGAACACTAGTCAGGCTCTGATTTTTCAAATTGTTCACTTTTGTAAAGAATATAGTAACCTGTTTAATAGGTCTGGTTTTCTTCACCATATTCTTCTATTATCTAGAGTTAGGACTATTTTTTTACTTCTTAGGGAGGCAGTGTAACATGATGGTTGAGGGTGCAGGTTTTGGGGTCAGGCTGCCAGAGTTCAAATCCTACGTCAGTGGTCCCAGCTACAACAGGAGGATAATAATAGTACCTCTCTGACTCATTGAGGTGTCCTGAGGATCAAATGGCATGAACTGTTTGGCAAGGTTTTAATGTACATTAACCACTAGTAAATCAGCTATTTGTTGTTATTTTTCTCCTTTTGTTTTTGGAACCTCGGGTGTACAACATTAGATTAATCAGAATGCTTGGTTCACAACCCACTATCTTTATTGGCCTGTGTATGGTACTGTTTTCTTCATTTTATTTAATTTGTGTTAATTTTTGTATATTAACTTGATTTAATATGATAGCAGACACACACTAGCCCACTCAGTTTTAGGACTAGGTATTACTAATAACTTGCATCTAGTTAAAGGCTCTTATCTTGTCCTATTCTTTAGCCTTCTCCCCTCCCAGAGATAACCACAATCTTGAAGCAATATTGTAACAAATTCAATACAGACTTTAAAAAAATTCATTAAAAAAATAAGATTTGCACATTAGTTTGCTACAATGATTTATCCATGTTATTTCATGAGCTCTAAATCATTTATTTTCAATGTTGTATAATGTTGTATCATGTGACTAAACTGCAATTTATCTATTCTATCAATGGGAATTGGAACTGTTTCCTTTTTTCTTTTTTTCTTTGACCCTGTTTCTATGTACATGTCTCTGGTGCATTTGTGCAAGAATTTCTCTTGTGAATATAAATATAATGGATGTGCTAATTTATATACACCTGAATATTAAACTTTACAAGATAGTACCAAAGTGTTTCCCAAAATGGGTGTACCAATTTACATTCTCACTAGCAATATATAAAATATCACATTGGTCTATATTCTCTCCAACACTTGGTATTGTCAGACTTCTTCATTTTTAATCATCAAATGGGTATGAAATTATATCTCATTATGGTTTCTGTTTCCATTTCTCTAATTATTGATGGCATTGAACATTTCCTTATATGTTTATTAGCTAAATGTGTCTCCACTTCTGTGAAATTCCTGTTCATATCTTTAGCAGGCAGCCAAACTGGCCTTTAATTGTTGTTGATCAGTCTCCTAAAGTTTGTCCATTGTGCCGATTTTTTCATAGAACCAACTTTTGGTTTCTTTGATTTTCTTTATTGTTTTTCTATTCTCTCATTAATTTCCTCTTTAATGTTTATTATTTCTTTCTTTCTGCATGCTTTAGGTTCATTTTGCTCTTTTGTTTTCCCAGTGTCTTAAAGTTAGGTTACTGATTTGAGCTCTTTCTTCTTTTTTAAAGTACAGACTATAAATTTCCCTCTAAGCACTGTTTTAACTGCATCCCATAAGTTTTGGTATTTTGTGTGTTCATTTTTATCTATCTCAAAGTATTCTCTAATTTCTCTGGTGATTTCTCCTTTGATCCATTGGTTGTTTAAGAGTGTCTCATACTTTTCACATTCTTGTGAGTTTATCAAATTTATTTCCATTATTGATTTCTGATTTAATTCCACTGTGATCAGAGAATACACACTGTACAATTTCAATACTTTAAAACTTCTTTAGACTTTTTAAAGGCCCAGCATATGATCTATCCTGGAAATGGTCTATGTGATTTAAAAAGAATATGTATTCTACTGTAGTTGGGTACAGTGTTTTATAGATGTCTTCTAGGTCTGGTTAGTTTATATTGTTGTTAAAGTCTTCCATATTCTTGTTGATCTTTCTACTTAGTTCTATTAATTATTGAAGGTAGGATATTAAATCTTCAATTATTAGCATTGAATTGATATTTCTCCTTAATTTCTATTACTTTTAACTTCATGTATTTTGGGGCTCTGTTGTTAGATGCATATATGTTTATAATGGTTATATCTTCCTGATGGATTGACCCTTTTATCATTACAAAGTATTCCTCTATATTCAGTAATTATTTTTTTTTCTTTTAAAATCTATTTTGTCTGATGTCAGCAATGCCACTTCAGCTCTGTTTTGGCTACTCTTTGCCTGGTATGTCATTTCTATCCTTTTATTTTCAACCTTTTTTATATTTAATGTAAAGTGTGTCTCCTATAGACAGCATATAGCTGGAGCTTATTTTTCTTATCCACTCTGACAATCTCTGCCTTTTGATTGGATTGTTTAATCCATTCACATTAAAGGCTATTATTCATATAGCTGGATTTGTGTCTAGCATTTTGCTTTTTGTTTTCTACATGTCTCATGTCTTATTTCTCTCTTGTCTCCTTCTGGGCCTCCCACCATGCATATGCTGCTCTATTAATTGTTGTTTCAAAGGTCTCTTAGGCCCTGTTCACTTTTCTTTAATCATTTTTCTTTCTCTTCTTCAGATTTGATCATTTCAATTGTCCTAACTTCATGTTTGCTGAATCTTTCTTTTGCCTGCTTAAATCTGCCTTTGAACCCCTCTAGTGAATTTTTCATTTCTTTTATTGTACTTTTCAGCTACAGAGTTTATTTCTGGTTTCTTTAAAGGTTTTTTACCTATTGATATTTCCATTTTGCTCATACTTAGTTTTCTTGACTTTCTCCATATCTTCCTTTCTAGTTCTTGAGCATCTTTAAGACAGTTGTAAAGTCTTTGTCTAGTAGGTTTGCTTTCTTGTCTTTCTCAGGGACAGTTCCGTAGGTTTACTTTTTCCTTTGATTCGGCCATACTTGACTATTTTTTGGAATGCTTTATGATTTTTTTGTTGAAAACTGGACGTTTGGATCTAATGATGTGGTAACCAGATTCTACCCCCTCCTCAGGGTTTACTGGTTTTTTCTGGGTTTGGGGTTTTTCTGGTTTTGTTTTTTGGTTTGTTTGTTTGTTATATTTTTATTGTTTTAGGCTGTCTCCTAAGGACCTGCCAAAGATCAACATGAAGTGTAAACTTAAGATCATCTCAGGCCTTTCCTGAGCCTGAGCCTTTCCCTGGGTATGCATGGTGACTTTCTGCTTTCCTTGTATGTGCAGTTGCTTTTGAGTGCCCTAGTCTTTAATGCCTGGTTCCGAAGATAGGAGAAAAAAATGAAGTGGGGAGGAGAAGGCGCCAGTTCTTTAAATCCTTTGAAGTCACTTTAGCCAGAGGCGGAGCAGCTTGCAGTAGTGAGGGGCATGCGCCGATGGCTGCCCACCTCTGTGTCTGTACCTTTGTGATCAGAAGGAGCAATCAGCAAACAGAACACAGACTTCTGATATTGGAGGAAAGGACCTGATTGCCCACCATGGCTCTCACAAGCTGTGTGCAAGGTCTCCTGCAACTCCTCCACTGCCTGCATGGGCTGGAGGTGTGAGATGGGTAGTTGTCACTACGCTAAGAGCTGAAATTGACCAAAATTAACCACTGTTTACCATCCAAGCCTTCGCCTGGAAGTTACAAGCCTTTCATAGATTCCAGAGTTCCAACTACTTATATCAGATAGACTCTGCCAGTACTATTGTTGCTTTGGTTGGGAGACAGATTCGTGGTGCTTCCTACTCTACCATCTTGCCAGAAACCTCTTTCTTCACTTTCACTTTTGAAAGATAGTTTTGTAACATTATGTAGTTACATAATTACATTCTTGGTTAACAGGTTTTTTCTTCAGCACTTTGTCATCCCACTGCCTCCTGGCCTTTATTTTTTCTAATGAGAATTTAGCTGTTAATTGTATTGGTGTTCCTTTGTATATAAATAGTCACTTTTCTCTTGCTGCTTTCTAATTTTTCTCTTTATCTTTGCTTTTGATCATTTTTACTATGATGTGTGTGGGTGTGGATCTCTGTGTTTATCCTATTTGGTATTTGTTGAGCTTCCTGTGTGTGTAGATTAGTGTTTTTCCTCAAATTTGGGAAGTTTTCAGCCATTATTTCTTCAAATATTTTTTTCTGTTCTTCTCTCTGTCTCTCTCTCTCCCTCCCTTCCCCACTCCTTCCCTCCCTCCTCAGCTTCTCTCTCTCCTCTTCTTCTTCTTCTGGGACTCCCATTATGTATATATTGGTGTGTCTAATGGTATACTATGTTTCTCTGATGCTTTATTCATTTTTCTTCATTCTTTTTTCTCATTATTCAGCTTGCATTATCTCTACTTACCTTCAAGTTCACTGAGTTTCTTCTGCCAGTTCAAACCACTATCAAGTTTCTCTAGTGAATTTTTCATTTTGGTTATTGTACTTTACAATTCCAGAATATCCACTTGGTTCCTTTTTATTTGTATCTCCTTATCGATATTTTCTTTTCGATGAGATATTGTCATTATATCTTCCATTACTTCTTTAAGCATGGTTTCCATTGGTTCCTTGAACAGATTTGCAATGGCTGTTTTGAAATCTTTGTCTGTTAATTCTGACGTCTGGGCTCTCTCACAGACAGTTTCTATTGCCTACTCTGTCTCCTGTGTATGAGTTATGTTTTCCGGTTTCTTTGCATGTCTCATAACATTTTGTTAAAAACTAGGCATTTTATATATTGTGGGATTTCTGAACACTGATTCCAGTTACTCTCCACCCCCACCTCCGGCTTGCTGTGATTGTTTTCTTCTTTATTTAATCACTTGGCTGGACTAATTTAGTGAGGTTTATTTTCCTTTCAGTGTGATGTCTCCAGTTTCATTCCTTTGAAGGTGCAGCCTTGGGCATGCACACAGTCACTTGGGGTGACGGGTTTTAACAGATCTTTCTTTCTTTTCTTACCTGCCTCTTTCCCTGGTTCTCTCTGGTAAGTTAGCTTGTTCTCTCTTGTACAATTAACTTGTTGCTCTTGTGGAGCTACCAGCCTCCTCTTAATTGCTAACCACCGGGTTCTCCATCGTTCTTGAGAGCGCCTTAGGCGTGAACTTCCCCTACACACTTGCAAATAAAATAATTTCCTTTGGGGAGAGCTTCAGAGTTCTCTGTCTTTATAGCCTGCCGCACCCCCGAGAAAAAAACCTCAGACACCTTCTGGAGCTGGCAGTGGGGCCCACGGTCTGCTTCTCTAGCACTGATATGCCTGCATTATGAGCAGAGCTGTTTGTACTGTAGCCTCTGGTCCCCTTGACTTGCCTCTGCGGGCATGGAAACTTCACCCTTTGAGCATATTAGGGAGAAGGTGATCAGGGTCCCAGTATTCTTGGCCTGCTGCACCTGAGGTAGAGCCTCCATCCTATAGTGGGAGCTGAGTGGAGGAAGGGAGTCCTGACCTCTTGGCTGCACTTGCCTGGAGTTTAGCCTTTGCAACACAAAGGTGGGGGGCCTGAGAAATATTGGCAGCCTCCCCTCCCTGGGAGATACATACTATAGCCCATGACTGGGAACTGGGAGGAGAAGAAACATACATGCCACACAGTCTTAACTTTCTTATGAGATTTACATGTTCCTGAATGTTCATCTGCTGTATGCCCTTAGGACAACATGCACAGATTTTAAATGTTTTTCTTTTTTTTTTTCACCACTTACGGTAGTTATGGTGTGGAGGAGTTCAGAGCTTCTCATGCAGCCATTCCAGAAGTTGTTTACCTACTTATTGTTAATACTGTACAGTTTGTCTCACCAGTTTAAAACAATGAAAGTTTATTCATATCCCTTATGACGTTTAAAAAATGAAACTTTTATAATCTCTAAACCCAAACTATGAATTTAGAAATGAATAAAAATCCTGAAGATTTTGAGAGTTAAAAAAAATACGTATCATTCAGAAAAATATCTCAGTAAAACCACATCCAAGGTAAAAAAAAAATGTATCCAGACATGGAATTGTAAGAGAATATTACTTCAAGCAAACTATTGTTATTTTAAGGCTAAACTTATAATTGCTTTTTTGTGTGTAAATCACTGTTTGCTTGGATATTTTTCTTTCACATCAAAGATTGCATTTTAATACACAACTATATAAAACCGTCATGTCCAGAAACACCGGTTACCATCAGCCAAGAGCAATGTTCTTCACTCACTGCTTATCCAATTCACAGGGTCCCCAATATCAGGAAGAGTAATAACCCAACAAGCAAATTTGTTCTCTTTTTCCTTTAAATGCTATTCATAGTTGGCTATCTTTTTAAAATTCTGGAACACAGCTGGAGTTTTCTTTTATCGATCACATGGACTTTTAGATATGTCACTTATGACTGACTTTATAAAAGCCATAGGTTGTGGGTATGTGTATGTGTGCATAATTTTTTAAATAACTAAAGATGATCAGAGAATATTACTTCAATCTAAAAAAAAAAACGTATCAAGTGAAACTTTCAACTGCCTTCACCATTATGGTTATACTTCTAAGAAAGGGATTACACAAATTATAGTTAAAAGAAAAAAATCTCCTCATGTATTTGAATTTCCAAGCAAAAATTTTTGCTAATAACTTTAGACACCAATGTTTCTTTACTGTAATGACAGAATTATTTTTAGTACACGTAACAGGTACACAACTAATAAACATTTAGATTTTACAAAATTTTGAAACTTCTTTAATTTGGAATTTGATAGTTCAAACTATGCAGTAGTTTAAAGCAAAGTTTATAGTTGCATTATAAACAAGTATTTTAAAAAGTGGCAACAAATTCTACTCTATTCCAGAAACCCATTTTAAAGAATCTGAACAGAATTGCTTAAATGTAAATGGCATACAGAGAACAGATGTCCAGTTGTCAGGAGTATTTCACAAAGGGATTCTGCAGGGTTTGGAGGTTAGGCAAGTGTTCAGTGATTTCTAGGTCCATTCTAATTCTAAAATTCTACAGTTTTCCTAGCAGTTCTATTAAGAAACAGTTATTTCTTCTATTATTGCCAAATTATATCATTCATAGATGGAAACTTTAGGATGTCACTATTGGTGCTTAAAATAAATGTCATCTTTCATACTATGGTGAAACTCACAAGGGTCTCCTCCCCACTTGTTCCAGACTGAGACCTTGTCCTTGCTGTTTCAGACTAAGTTTCACTATGATTGAAGAGGACCTATTTTAGCCTAAATGTTCTCCTTCTCTTGGCAATGTCATAAACGATACAATAGACAAAATGAATTTTAACAAAATGAATTTTTAAAACATTTCAACAAATGTTCCTTTCAAATTCAGAAATAAGCGCCTGTACCTCAAACTCCCTGTGTTAAACATAATAAATGATTTAAATGCAAACAGTTGGTATACATGCTGCTTGCTCAGTTCTCTCCAAATAGGGATTTATGTCTCATGAAAAAAAAGTAGCTTCAGGTTAAATCATAACGCTAAGACATTAAGTAATTATGATGATCACTTTTACAATTCAATGTTGGATTCTTGGTTCTGAGGACATGGACACACACACACACACAGATTTTTTTTACGTAGATGACAATTTAGATTTAAGATATATACTTTGCAAAATATTTACCCACATATTCTCCAGGAATCGCTAGAGAGATGAAATGTAAAAACAAACTACTTACAGATTTTGTGGCTTCTAAAATCAGTGATGAGACTCATGAATAACTAGAAAAAAATCCTGATTCCTTAGAGTTAGTTCTAAGTGTTATCAGATGATATAATTTCAAGTCATCATAATTTTCTATTTTTGAAATACTGGTTCATAAAAAGTCGAATCTCCCTGAATCAAAGTACTGGCATGGCAGTGAATTACACTGAAAATCAGGTCTTCAAAAGACACTCTTGGACATCACCACTGCGTATCTTTAATACAGCCTTCAAAGGTCTGTGCAGCACTTTGAAATATGAAATAATTACAGTTGGAGCAGTTACTCTAAATCTCAGTAGGTAATTCCTACAGCAGTACTTGTTTACTCAGAACGGTTTTCATTTCAAATATATGTAAACTTTCTCACAAAGTCAGAACACAACTCACAGTTTGAACAGAAACCTCAGTATTTGAGTCTCGGCATTAAGTAAAATAAACATTACCTATTAGGACGCTTTTGAATGCAAATCACTCCTTAAGGTAAATGGGATGTAATTTCTAACTTGTGGTAAAAGTGAAGAAATCGTTTTTTACGTGAAGTCTTGACCAAAATCAATTAGTCAAGTGCAAGATTTCCACCTTATGGAACAAGTCAAACTCTACCCACACAACACATCTGGCAGAGATCTGGATGCAGGTACACCTACAGTTGGGGACTGGATGTCCCTTAGCTCGGGGCAGTGAAAGAAAAAGGCAAGCCACGGATCAGCCCCCATTGGTCATTGGTCATTACCTCACTGATAACAATGCCTACTTTGCTTACTGGAGAGTGTATCTTCCAGTGGAGACACACTTCTAATTCTATAATGCCAGACAGTGGGGGGAAAAGAAGGGTCCACTTTTTAAAAATCCATTCTTTAAAGTCTTTTAACCATTTTGAGTAGGTATGGAATGACTCATTTTCTGCTCTAAAGACAACCAATCTTTTTTTTTTTTAAGTATTGACTTGCCAATTTATCTTTGATAAGTGATTAAGAAAGATAAATGAATCTGCTGACTTTACAAATAAGAATATGTGAATAAGAATATATATATATATATATATATATATATATATTCTGAGACGTTATTGCCCTATGCTTCTGATTTAAAATGTGACTAAGTTCTCTCAATAAACTGTTCATTTAAAATTTTAAACTTTAAACTTAAATCACCCTTACTGCACTGTTATCATTCTCTTTACTTTTTTTCATATCATTTCTATAAATACTCAAATTAAGAAACAAAAATCCCCAATCTTGAAACCAACTTACAATGAAGCTAGTTTATAACTTTAAAAATATTTTGTTAAAATGTAAAAACCCTGAAATTACAAACAAAACATTTACAAGTTTACAGTATATATCTAATTTATTCTTTTAAAAAAATATTCTGAATTGTTTTTATACAAGTGACCAAGTGTAATTTTTTTCAAACGAAACTCCTCTACAGGCTAGAAGAGGGCAGGTGGTATTGCCCCATTGAACACCAACACAGATTTCACTCTTCACGCCAGGACTTCAACTATTTCAAAATAGTCATTTGGTAGAATCACATAACCCCTCTCGGAGATGTCGTCTTTCTCCTTCTGGAAGTGCACGACCTCCTTCAGCTTCTCCAGCTGCCACTCCTGTCTTCTGCACCGCTGCTGTGCGGTCTTGAGCTTCTTTCTGAGCTTCTCTACTTGCTGTTCGAGCTGGTGAATCCTCTTCCTCTGGTGCATGGTGTCCTCCACAGTGCAGTTGTGGTCACAGAACACGGAGAGGTTATCAGGGGTCTGAAGAGGAGGCATGAGTAACCCGATAGCAGCATCGACCTGGGAAACGGGGGGTGTTGAAGGAGGTCGGGGAAGCTGTTCTTGGGGCTCCAGAAGATCTTCCTTCTAAACCAAAGATGCAGAGCACATTTCAGTTTTATGACGAAACGGTTCACAAGAACTCATCTGTGGAATTTAAGAATACTAGACTCATTTCTGTCTCCTCGGTATAGAAACATTCTAAAATGAGAAAACAGTTCAAGTTTTAATTGTACTTTTCTTTCTGAAGTAGAAATGGGGTGCAAGAAACACAGAATGATTATTAAGATTTAATTAAATACTAAGCACTTAAAACTGAGGGGAAAAATACTTTGAAACTGAACTATCACTGACAAAGAAAAATCAAAACTTATCAACATGTAAGTAGGACTACAGAGTGATCTCAAAGTAAGTTATGAAGCTAGATTGAGTTTCTTAGCGTGAGGATATTTAACTTTAATAAACTGCACTTTGTATTTTTAAAAAGTATTTCACTGTGAACAGTGGTTATTTACAAGTGATGGGTTCCAGGCAACATTTATTCTCTTAACACTACTCTGGATTTTCCAAATTTTCCACAGTGAACACATTAATTTTATAAACAGAAAACCACCCAATATTTTAAAACACTTATTACCTTGTCATGTGGTTCAGTACAAAGAAATATTGTGGGGACAGCGTCCTCTTTCAGTAACTTGCTGTTGCACTCCCTCTTAAAGCAGTCCGGAGTAAAGTGTTCTGAGCAAATGCTGCTGTACTTGGTGGGCTTCAAGTTTTTCCTTCTGACGGCTGCCTCCCATTTTTTACAAAGACTGGGTCGAGTAAGAGGAAACCTAAGAAGAGGACATAATTCAGTTTTCTAACCTTATTCAAAAAAAAAGGCACACTCAGACTTTCCTGCTTAGAAAAGAACTAGCTTACATCAGTGTTAACACACCAAGGAGGAATTGGATTAAAACACCAGCCCTGTGAATCTTTTTTTTTTTGACAGTGTTTAGTTGTGTCCTTACTACCTTAGTTTGTTGAGAATGTACTTGTTTTGACATAGAAAAGAGACTTGTGGTTGCCAAGGGTGGGAGAGGGGGAGGTATGGAGTGGGAGTTTGGGATTAGCAGATGCGAACTATTACATATAGAGAATGGATAAACAACAAGGTCCTACTGTATAGCACAGGGAACTATATTCAATATCCTGAGATAAACCATAATGGAAAAGAATACGAAAAAGAATGTATACATATGCATAACTGAATCACTTTGCTGTACAGCAGAAACTAACACAACATTGTAAATCAAGTAGACTTGAATCAAGTAAATTTTTTAAAAATGTACTTCTTTTAAAATCCTATAACTAAAGTGACCACCACTAATGTGGAATATAAGTCACCCCTCCCAGTATGGTATCTTTGTTCTTCTTAAAAAGCAATATTTCTTACAGGAATCTGATTGATCACATAGCAGTTATAAGAATGTCAGATACAATGACATACACAATCTAAACAGGACAGGCTGATTAAGAATTTACATAATATAAAAATATTCTTATTAAAAGGTAGCCATGTGGATAGATGCACGCAGGTCGAGTAAGAGGAAACCTAAGAAGAGTTAAGTGATGGGAGGCTAGGGTCAAGGCCCATGTGCAGCGATATTGTAAATAACCTTCACTAACAGATACAGGGATTCCACACACATCTAAATACACAAGGGTAAATCGTATAGGTCCACTATCTGTTTATCTCAGTTTTTAACGCTTAACTTTTATACTGAAGACACTAAAAGTTTCACGTAAAAATACATGCTATAGAGTGAATTTGTATTATTTTTTCACCAGTGATTTTCTGTGTGTTGTAAAACAAAATTACACATTTATAACTATGTACTGAGAAAAAGAAGCTTTTGGTTCTCTTAGAATCAGTCTGGCAAATATGAATTAATCAAATTAGTCAAATCATAGTGAGAAAGAAATAAAGAAAAGTATTCATTTCGAATTACCACTTAATCAACTGAAATATGTCCATTAGGCCCAGATAAAGGGAGCTAGGAAGAGCTTAAACTTATTGTGATTTTATTCTTCCAGGTCAAGGATTTAGTGAGCTGGGGGGATTGGAAAGAAGCCAGAAAAGGGTGTTTTGAATGTGTGTCCCACAGTTCCTCTTCCAAGTGAGGTACGCCTGAGCCTGACTCTGCTGTGGTCAGGAAGCTCTAACCCACCGTCGGGGCAGTCCCTTTTCTTTGCCCAGCACAGCTGTGCCCACTGCCATCAGGGAGAAAGCGAGAAAAGGACTCCTAGAAGGTTCCTGCTGGGAGTGCCTCTAGAAGTACAAACATGGTACAATCACTGGTAAAACTCAGCACTCAGGGCCTCCAGACTCAAGGACTACAATGCAGGTTCTTTCGGAGGTCAAGATCTTTCCCATTTACTTCCCGAAACTGTTCTTTTAGATAAGGGCTGAGAGGCAGGTTAGCCCTTCTTTCGATTAAATTGACTATTTAACAGCCAGCAGAAACTCAGTACTTCTGATGTGTGAATGTCATCCTTAACGAGTCTGCAGTGCCAATGAAGGGTCTTCCCTATGTTTGGATTCCCTCTGCCATATCATTAGAAATGGGGAGGTGGGAACACAATGCCTTTGATCACATCTCCATCCCCAGACCTACTCCTTCACTTTGGAAGTCCCTAGGGAACTTAATCTTCTAATTTCATTTAAAAAAGGATATATCCTTGCTCTGCTAACATGAATTCCTTGCTAGCATAGTGTAATTATATGGGCCAAATGGAAGACAGATAAAGAAATAAACAGGATCGTAGAGGAAAAATGATATTGCTAAGTAAGAGGACGAGGTGTGTTGGGCGATGTGGTTAATGTCACGTGTGTGTGGGATGGGTCCCTGGATACTGGATGCTAACCAGGGCAGGCCCACTCGTAGGTAAATTTAATTGTCTCCCAGAAGAATGGTTTGCACGGTGGCACTTGCAGTTGCTGGGGCGTGATTGTCCCACCAGGACTAAGACCCTGTGGTTGCCTGGGCTTAGGTAGCTACCGTAGTGAGCAAGCTACAACAAGCTGGTTCCTCAAACCTGACCCATTGGCCCTGCAAAACAGAAACTGTGTCAAGTGTAGGAGCAGCAATGGGGTTCTTCAGAGCAGCTCAAAACCACTGATGGAAAACGTCTTCATCTTGGCTGGTGCGAGCACATGCTCAGGTACTGTGGCAGGACCTTGGGGGAATGTTTTCAACATTCAGGGTTCTTTGGATCTGCCCCCTTCCATCCTAAGTGGTTCAATGTGTGTCTGTGTGTGTTTGCATTTTCACACCTCCTTTCCTTGTGGGCATTGGCCTTGGTCTTGGGAGGCAGTAGAAAGTAATGTCACACACTCTGAGTTAAAACCCCAGTGCTGACGCTTACCACCCATGTGAACTTGGAAAATTACTTAACCTCTCTGAGCTCAGCTCCCTGAAATGAGAAACATAGATAATAACAGTGCACATCTCAGCAGAGGACCAGATGAGATAAGGTAAAGCCTTCAACACATTTCTTGACAAGCGTGAAGCACTCGAGAAATTTAAGTTCCTAATGTTATGGGTAGTGATGTTAGTAACAGCAGAACAGCTGTGGAAAAAGTGAGCAAGAGAAAATGCCCCGGGCTCTGGTTTCAACTGACGGAGCACCGTGTGGGGTTTTTTCTTCCTCCTAATTAGTTCC
The DNA here is from genome assembly GCF_949987535.1 of Balaenoptera acutorostrata. Classification (NCBI taxonomy): domain Eukaryota; kingdom Metazoa; phylum Chordata; class Mammalia; order Artiodactyla; family Balaenopteridae; genus Balaenoptera; species Balaenoptera acutorostrata. The sequence continues at coordinate 5,381,364 of NC_080084.1, read as the reverse complement.
CGCATCCTGTCCGTATCCTGCCTGTAACCTGGTCCTGCCGTTCACTGGTTAAGTGACTTAGAGAAGCGTGTGGCTCAGGATGGGTCCTGAGCTAACCCATCTCTCGGCGGACGCGTAGAAGTTTATTTTTCACTCAGGCAAGCTTGGCTGTAGGTCCGAGGAAGCTGTCCTCCCTGCCGTGGCCAAGGTCACCAGGACCTTCCCATTTCACGCCTCCCAAGGAGGAGTCTCCCCAGTCGCCCGGGCGGAGGGGGCGGGTGGCGCCAGAGCCACCCCGTCTTCTGTGCGTCCAGACAGCGCTGCTCCTGGCGGCCCCCAGGCCACGTCTGGTCCGGTAGCCTCTCCTGCGCCTCACTTTCCGTATCTACGAAATGGAAAGACTGCCTCCCAGGGCTGTGAGGATTAATAGTAGGTACAGAGGATGCATAGTACCTTTGTCAGGGTCCTGGCAGGAAGCAGCTGGCACACTGACAAGAATTTATTGTTCCCAGAGACAGTGAGTGATGCCACTTGGTACAGCGTGTGAGCACGTGTTTGAAATCCGACTCCTTCGAAGCAGGTCAAGCCCAACTCTAGAGCAGACAACAAGGGAGCCCCCGGGAATGTAACAGGGCAGATCTGGGGGTAGAGGCACAGCACGTGGCCAGCACAGCACATAATAAACCTTCGTCAAATCTAAAACGCTCAGCCTGCATCCCCATTCAACTGGGCTTGTAGAGTGTTGCTGGCTCCCTGCCACCCCCAAACATGGGTCTGGCTTATTTTCTGGTCTTTCTCTCCCCCTTCACTAAAGCATCGAGAAGAAAGGGTTGTGACTGCAGACCCCAGGTTGTAGCACAAATCCAGAGAAACATATAACACAGGACCACCCACGTGTGTCCTTGGATGCACTGTGGCCACCGTTCCCCTCGGTATGGACGGAGCCGCTGTATCTCCACCTGGACACGCTTGGCTCCCTGAGGCTCCGCTGAGAAGGACGCGGAGTAACTAGGACCCCGAGGATCCCCTCCCCACGGCTCAAGCCCCCCCCCTCCCTCCTGGACTCTCACAATGGCTCCCGATGGGCCTCCCTGCTCTGTGCCGACTCCATCCAGACAGCCTTGCTCCCATTTTAAAAAACATTCGCTACATTTGGGATGTCACAAAAGCAGAAGGGCTGGTAAAACGTTTCGTGGGCTGGTAAATATTTTTCATCTATTTGCATGGTTGACTGATACTATTTACTAAATTTGTTTTTAATGTGATTAGCATCCTTTATGACTCACTCAGCAAAAGCTCTTTTTTCCTCTGAATCCATAACTAATGGCTAATTTCCAAATGTTAATCATTATTTCTGAATTATTTCCAACTTGAAACTGTGAATATAAGGCCATGACCTAATAATGTCTTGAATATCACTGAATAAAATAATTCTTCTATAACCAAAAAAAAAAAAAAAAAACATTCGCTGCTCCCGCTTTCACAGAGAACTGAGTCCAAACCTCAGCCTGTTACCTGACGCTACTCTCTCTCTCCCCCCTCCTACCACACCCTCCATCCAAGGCCAACTCTAACCACACCCAAGTAGTCAGTTTCCTACTGTTCCCCTCCTCCCAGCTTGGGTCCTGATGGAAAGCCTCTCTTACAGCTACGGCCCTACGCTCCTCTGACTGCCGACCGAGTCCGTGCCAACGTGCTCCATCCTCCCAGGAGGAAAAAGTCCCTTTTTATCTTCCATGGTCTTGTATGACTGTTGTCTGCCTGATGCTGGTGATTTATGTATATGTTTGTCTCCTTTACCAGATTACAAGCATCACCAAAATCATCCTCATTTCTGTATCCTTCTCATGATGCTTGGCATGGTGTTTCACATGCATAGGTACTCAATAAGTAAATCCATTGAGTCTTTTTCAAGAGCAATTCCCGTAAGAGCTGGGGAAGGAGAAGTCTCCATTGGCAGCCCTTAATTTATTCTATTTTATTTTTTAAATTGAAGTATAGTTGATTTACTATATATATATATATTCTTTATCAGAGTCTTTTCCATTATGGTTTATTACAGGTTATTGAATATAGTTCCCTGTGCTACACAGAAGGACCTTGCTTATTTTATATATAGTAGTTTGTATCTGCTAATACCAATCTCCTAATTTATCTCTCACCTCCTTTCTCCTTTGGTAACTAGAAGTTTGATTTCTATGTCTGTGGGTCTGTTTCTGTTTTATAAATAAGTTCATTTGTATCATATTTTAGATTCCACATATAAGTGATATCATATGACAACTGTCTTTCTCTGACTGACTTCACTTAGTATGATCATCTCTAGGTCCCTCCAAGTTGCTGCAAATGACATTATTTCATTCTTTTTTATGGCTGAGTAATATTCTAGTGTATACATGTACCACATCTTCCTTATCCATTCCTCTGTCGAAGGACACTTAGGTTGCTTCCATGTCTGGGCTATTGTGAATAGTGCAGCTCTTAATTTAGATACATCTCTCTTTGTTAAAAAAAAAAGCCTCCCCAAACCCAAACCTCTACCAGTGGAGGGATATGGAGCGCAGGACACATACCTGGCGTTACCTGGCGTGCCCCGCCCCATGAGAACCATTCAAAGCACTGCTTTGTTTGCACTAGAGTCAGGGTTCTGGGAGGGGCCCAAAGGCAACAGAGGCGGCATCTCGTGTGGCTTGTGACCTTCTGCTTCAAGATCACTTCGTCTCGCAAGGAGACGAAAGTCTGGCTGTCCTTAAGGTGCCGGTCGAGATGGACTCAGAGACTCTCATTAGGACATTTGCACACACAGGACTCCCTGCAGAAGAGCATGCATTGCCAAGACCCCTGCTTCCCTCCTGCAGGCCTTCTAGCCCACGGTCTATTTGCAGACAAGTCTTCACCTTTATCACTGAGCTGCCAGCGAGGGTAGGCTTCCCTCCCATACGGTCTGGAAAATGGGGGCAGCCTCCCTTCCCGGGATGGCTCAGAGCCTCAGCCCTCCACTGCTCTGCTCTCTCCCTGGGAAGTTGCTGGTCACTTCCTGTCCCCTGATCTGGCCCTGCCGCTGGCCCAGGACGTGAGGAGGGCTCCCCTCCCCCAGTACCCCGGCCTCTGCAGCAGCTCAGAAGTCACATCCTGTGTTTGTGTTGTGTATTCCAGCCCCGAGGTCCCAAGCCCTGGACACACAGCTCCTCGTTCCTGTTCCCTTTGCTCACCGTGTCCTGGCAAGGTTGAGATCAGTCTCACGAAAAGGAAAGGAGGAAAAAGCCTCCACGCTGGCTTGGTCTTGGGATGAAATGGATGCAGAAGACAGCTTGTCAAACTGGAAACTTTTATTTTCCTTTTCCTCTTCTTTTTATCTTTCCTATCAGGTCTTCTGTCCACTTCCCACTGCCTTCTTTCAAACAGGAAAGACACTGATTAGCTGCTGGATTTTTTTTTTTTTTTAAACAACTATTGTTTTAGATTTCTTGTTGTTCGCTGAATGTTATTGTTTTTACTGCCAAATGAGCTTCGGTGGTTGATGTAGGGGGTCTCTTGGGAACTTAACTTTTTCAAGTTGAAGTGGAAAAGCTTTTTTGTTTGAACTGGCTTTTACTGGGTGCTTCAAGATTTGCTCTTAGCTCTTTGATGGGGGACTGAATAGCACTATGTTTCCTTTGAGGTCCCAGTAAATAAAGGATCCCATGTCCTCCTGGGCACTTTATCGGGATTTTGCTGTGTGTGCTCTCTAACAGTCAGATGCAGATTCCAGGAAAATGACATATAAGTGAATATAAATAATCTAATATTTTTAGAATTTGTTTTGGCCATACTCCTGGTCTCATTCTACTTCTTGTAGCAGATGGCTTTAAAGAGCATTAGCTATGCATATATTAAATATAATATACATATACCAATATTAAATATTATATTGGTGTATAAATGTAATATATTACTGTTTATATGAATGTATAACAATTATGTATTATATTAACACGTATTTTTGCATAGCATATATTGTACAAACTATATGACTAATGCAATGTATTTATATGTTTATTATGTTCACAGTATTAATATATCATGTAATATTGATTATAAAACAATTATATCATAATATAGAAATATATCATTATTATCTGATAGAATACATTATATTTAATGTATTCTATATAACACAATACATAATGTTTATAAGACAAGTATATTATATAATACTTATATAAAAGTATATATATTTTAATTATACACTACACATACAAATATGTATAACTATTTATAACTTTATTTACGAAGGAATCTGTTCATACAAATTGATGTAAAAATATGCAATATTTTAAATCAAATGGGCCATAATCTCATTACCTACACATAACTACTTTTAAAATCTTGAATCCTGTCTAAATCATGCTTACATATCTCTCAACCTGTTTTTCTACACATGCACATATACATTTATACACAATATATATGTATACTACCACTTTTCAGTTCACTGTATATACATATATGATATATATAATTATATTCCTGTGTATGTAGACAGATATAAATCAAAGGTATGTGTATAGGTATGTATTTCACATATTTATATAAATATATCATATAAATAATGTATGTGTGTATAAATACATGATTATATACATACATACACAGAAATATACTTATTTAAACAAAAGAGACCTAAATAAACATAGTTCTCAAAGAATAAAACTAGTTATGTCTCACCGTTTCAAGAACAGTTTATAGTTTTCTACTGTATGTGCTTCTATAATTGTTATGAACAATTCCCATTTGTTGAATGTTAAGTTGTTTTAATTTTTGCCATTATTAATGAAGCTCTGAAGAATATGGTGGGCAAGATTACTTGAAAAACTCTCCTAAAAGAAAAGAGTTCGGTATGCTAGGTGAAATGGAAACAACTTATTTTTAAGTGCATGTCTGATTTTTGAAGTGTGCAGTAGAAATTTCCAGGACCCCTGAAAGAAGGGGGGTACATGTGTGAGAGTTATAGCTATATTAAGAGTGGACTGAAGATCTTGATAGCTTAGAACAGAAGCTGGCAATCCTGTTTTTATGGAGCGAAATAGCAAATGTTTTAAGCTTTGTGGACCAAAGAGGCAAAATTGAGGATATTATTTAGGTACTTAAGTAACCATTTAAACTATTAGCAGTTAAAATGTGAACATTATTCATAGCTCATAGGCCATAAAAAATAGGCATCTGTCTGGATTTGGAATACAGGCCATAGTTTAATGACACACCTGACCTGACACAGAGACTTGCTGTTAAAATGGCCATGACCACATGGGAGGCAGGAGATGACTCCATCCCTCCTAGATGGGAAGTTAGAACTAAACCCATCTATCCCTAGGTTCACCTCTAATGAAAGGGTGTGCTAGTAAAAAAAAATATCTGCTGGCAAAGGGAGACTAAGACCAAATTCTCGTGGCCTCTGCTCTGGGTAGGAAACAGGTAGGACATCTTGAGAATTCTGAACCCCAGATCTGTGTTCACAGTGTTTGAGTTGCAAATTTATTTGCGGTCTTGCAAACAGAAGGGAAGAAATTACCTTAAAATGCTCCCAGATGGGTGGTATTCCAAACACAGAACTAAACACTCTCTGGAGAGGTAGACCTTCAACCCAGGCCTATAGCGTTCCCACAGATAAAGTTTAGCTAAACATGAGCTCATGATCTAAATTTACACAATAATGAAGAAATCAGCTACAATGGGAGAGAATCAGCAAAAACAATCAATACCAGAATTAGATTCCCAAGGCCATCCATTGAATGTTGGAATTATCAGGTGCAAGGCAGAAAACAGACATAAAACTAGAACTGAAACAAGGAACAGGATGTTTTAAAAGAGTGGGTAGGCTCTTTAAAAAATTTCTAAAGTACATGTCATTGATAAAGCTAAAAACTCAAAGGTTGTGTAAAACAGCAGATTAATCATGGAGAAGAGTGAAATTATGCTCTTTTTAAAAATATGGCAAATCAGATTTTCTGCCTAATTATGTAAGTAGATTTATCTTTAAAAAAGTACACATGTTTTAAAGACTTATTGGCTGTAAAATAACTAAAGGATATTTCAGAGGGCTTCTCTCCAAAGAAAAGTGAGAAGTAGCAAAACACAGAAAGTCGAGGGGAAAAAATGTCAATATATACATTGCTATAGGGTGCACTAAGGCTTAGGCCAGCAACAATGTGGAGGTGCTGACCCTTAGACACTTACAACTAAGCTGGCATCTTCAAAAAGTGCAACTATTTATAACTAAAAAGATTTATTAAAATTAAAAACCAAGTGTTTTAATTGACATCAGAAGAGCAAAACAATAAACCATGAGAACATAGAAAAAATAGATAATAAAGATATGAGAACTTAATAAAACAGAAAAAAGTATAAAATTGAGGTGATTTAGTAAATCAAAAGAATATTCTTTGAAAAGATTTTAAAAACACACTTCGATTAAGCAAAACAAAAACATAAGTAAATAATACACAGAAAGAATCAGGACAATGTTATAGCAGAGAGTACAAACAGAGAATATATGAAATGCCAGTAAATTTGAACATTTATGTAAAGTGGACAATTTCCTAGCTCCTAAAGTTTACCAAAACTGACCCAAGAGGAAATTATATAGCTGGAGTTCTTTCACCAGTAAAGGAATTAAGTCAATAGTTTACAGTCTTTCACCAAGAAAATACCAGACCCACCCAGAACGTTTGGGTGGGGAATTCTATCAAACGTCTATTAAACAGATAACATCAGTATTAATAAAGAAAAACTTCTAGAGAGTAGCAAAGGAAGAATGCTCCTTTATTCATCTTAGGAAGTCTATATAATCCTAATACTTAAAATAGATTAGGACTGTAAGGAAAAAGAAACTTACAGGTCAAATTTACTTGTAAATATAAAAGCAAACATTTTAAGCTATGATATTAGCTACCCAGGTTCACTAGAGTAAGAAAAAGCATGAGCAAGTTAGGTCATCCAATGAATGAAAAGGTAGTTTAATGTCAAGAATATATATCAATAGATTGAAATCACCACATTTTATTTCTTTCATCTGTCTCTGTAAAAAATTGATAAGTACTTATATTGACCTCTCTTGTACTAGGCACTGTCCTAAGTCATTTACATATTTACTCCTTTAAACCTTCTATTATCCCTGGGCGAAGGTTCTATTTTGCTTCCATTTCTTAGCTAAGACTCTAACCCCCAGGAAAGTAAAGCAACATTTGCAAGTTTTTGTGGATGGTCAGTGATGGGACCAGTACAGGAACATCCAAAGTCTGTGCTTGGAAACAGTGCCCCATGTTGACACTCACATTACAGATGAAAGGAAAGGAAGCATGCACTTACCATACAGATGAAATCTCACCTTACAGGTTAAAGGAAAGGAACCATGCACTTACATTATAGGTTAATACCCATATAACAGGTTAAAGGAAAAAGAAACATGTGCTTCTCTCAAAAGTTGTAAAGAGAGCATATCTATTTCTAAATATATTTCCCAATTTCTTTTGCTTGTTTTCTGACCTTTGTAGTGCATTTTGCCATGAGGAAAATTTTAATTCTTATATAATTAAATGTATCCTTTTTCTTTGTATCTTAGAAAGATGTTCCTCATGAATAATTTATTTCAAGTCTCCCAGGTTTCTGATACTTTTACAGTTTCATGATTTTTTTACTTTTAACTAGTTGCTCTATCTAGAATTTATTAATGATAGCCATATTTTCCCACTTTTGTTGAATAAGTTTGGCTACTGATCCAAAATGTCAATTTTATTTTAATCTCAAATCCCTTACGCTCTTGCATCTAATTTTAAGATGCTTCCTATTCCACTGGTTGTTTTGTCTATCTGAAACAAAATGCTACCTTAATTATAATGTAATTCTAATATAATAAGTGTAATTAGTAAACATAATACCATATATAATAAATAGCATAATATAAAATAACAAAATATAATTTACCATATAACAAGGTCAAAAGAGAACAAAACTATACAATCAGTTGAAATATCCCCCAGACATTTTATAAAATTCAATATTCATTTCCAATTTAAAATAGTAAAATAGGGATTGATGAATGCTTCCACAGTAAGAAGAAATTATATATCTAAAAGAGAAAGAGGTAAATGATAACCTTTAGTAACACTGGCAATAAATACAGGACAAGATGAAGATGCCTGATGTAACACTGTCTTTGCAGCACTGATGAGTTCAGTGAAAAGAGAATCTCATAGAAAAGAGTATCTCGTTCTTCTTAATGTCTGTACACTTGTCCATTGCATGAACAGAACAGCTTATTTAACCAATATGTTACTGATCTGCATCTGGATTTCTAGGTTTTCATGGAATTTTATTATGCACAATTGTTACAAACTCTAGGACTTCCTCTTATGTTTATATCTTTTGAAAGAAACAATATCTCCACAGATGATTTATCTGGGCTGGCTGCTAGCCGACTATGGCTACTTCTCAGTTCTTCCCTTTACATTCCTAGTCAATATGAAAACGGAAGGCAAGAAGGTCTTCTGTTTAGAGACTGTAAAGATAGGTCTTGGTGATAAAGTCTTGGTGGTAAAGGCTAAAAATATCAACCCAGAACAAGTGTTTTTCCAGCTGTAACTATGTGTGATTACCTTGGCTTGATTCTGTAGAGGATGTAAGACAAGACTGTAGGATCTGCCCTCAAAGTGCTTCCAGTAAGATGAGCTAAGTCAAGTATGGTGGCATATCTAATTCAAGACAAAATATAATGGCTCCTTTTCTCTCATAGCAAGACTTCGTGGAGTGAATGTACAAGTCACTGTAGGCTCTTAATTAAAGGAACACAATAAATCTTGTATTGGAAGGTAATTATTCTGGTCTCTTTGTAGAGGTGAATTGGAAATTGTCTAGAAGAAGGAAAATTAGCTTAACCAAAGTTAAACTCATAAATAATTGAGCATTAATTAAACATCTGTGGCCTATGTTTCTCTTTGATCATAACTTCTCCCAATTTATACACCTCTTTGATACCCGATTAATCATTGTCAAAGATGCAATTAACAATGATTATTACTGTGTATTAGGTTTTGCCTGGGCCCTGAAGAAACCATCCTAAATTACGAGCTATGATTGTCACTTGATTTTCTCACAAAGAACAATCAGAACTCCTGGTCTTAAGTGGCTTGGAATGTGAAACTAATGAGTCTCTTAGATATTATTAGAGGACCCTACAGAGCCCATTGGTGAAAGTTTGGAAAACACTGGGCTTCTTAAAATTAATTCTTGTAGTGTGTTACGGAAGATGACTGAACCAAAAGGATAACGGTGTTTCTGGTTCTGTTGTTAGCGTTCTCCATGGAAACATCGCAGAAGCTTCTGGACTCAATTTCCTTCCCCATGTGTGAATGTCACTGAAAATATCCAACTCCATTCTATCTCCATAGAACTTCAGAAACTAAGCAAAATGAAGACTCAAAATTCATTTCAAATAATGAAATGAGAATATAATGTAGAATGGAACTGGGAAAATACCTGGTTTAAATTCTGGAAAGTACTAACTTATACAACTCTGGATAAGTTGCTTAATCTTGTTTAGTCTGATTTCATGTGGATCTCACAGGATGTTATGATGATTAATTTAATACCTTTGTATAACATACAGTGTTATGTAATTTCTTCTTGTTCTTCTTGAGTCAATTCATGTCTTTAAGCAACTCACTTTAAAAAATAGTTACTTACTTGCTTAAATTACTCTTACCTTCTATTATCAGCTGAATTGTGTCCTGCTCAGGTTAATATGTGGAAGTCTTAACCCCCAATACCTCATAATATGACTGTATTTGGAGATAAGGCCCTTAAATAGGTAACTGAGGTCAAATGAGGTCAAATGGGTAGGCTCTAGTCCAATATGACTGGGGTCCTTATAAAAAGAAAATATTAGGACACAGACATGCACAGAGAGAACAAAGTGATTATTAGTAACCACGATCACGTCCTGAATGCATGGAACACGTCACCATTTGCCAACCACCGTGTCAAGTCAGCAGAAACTACAGAAACTGAGCTCTCTGCAGAAATTCACACACCCGTGCACCAGGTAACAGACCACAGGCAGACGTTCACTCAGCTTTTCACGTGTCCCTCACGGAGGGCACGCTCTCTCCTGGGCGGGGCGAGCACAGACACTTATAGGGAGTTTTACTACTTTTAAAATGCGTTGAGTCTGGAGCCTGTGCTCCGCAACAAGAGAGGCCAGGACGGTGAGAGGCCCGCGCACCGCGATGAAGAGTGGTCCCCCACTTGCCGCAACAAGAGAAAGCCCTCACACAGAGACGAAGACCCAACACAGCCAAAAATTAATTAATTAAAAATTAAATTATATAAAATTAATTAAATATAAATATATATATATAAATATAAATATATATAAATGTAAATTTATATATAAATATGTAACATTAAATTTAAAAAAATAATAAAAAAATCAACCACTGCAATTAAATTTTTTTTGTTTTTTTTTCTGGGTGAAGTAGAAAAGAATAGCTTTATTGCTCTGCCAGGCAAAGGGGCACACAGCGGGCTCGTGCCCCTCAAAACTGTCCCTAAACCGGGAGGATTTGGTGAGGAGTTTTATAGTAATGGTTCAAGGGCGGGTTGCTGATAAAGATTCCGGTGTGTGCAAGGCCTGCACTCCTTTAATCTGGCCTCAGGTGGTCTTCTCCTAATGAGCTTCTCTTGGTTCCTTTAATCTGGTCCCAGGTGGTCTCCTGATAAACTTCTCGAGATTATCAAACTGTGGTCTTCTCCGGAATGAAGAATGCTAACATCTTCCATTTGTTGGGGGTTTTAGTTCGGTGATCAGAGAAAAATCACAACGCTGAAATGCCACTTTAAAACCATCAGGATGGCAAAAGTCTCTAGAAAGCGCTGATGAGACTTCAACTTGGCTCCGGCTACGCACAACATCCGCCTGGCAGAGTCCCGGGGCCATCCAGGCGCCGCGAGCGCGGAGCTGGCAGCTCCCGGGCGGACCCCGAGGGCGCGCTGCTCCCCTGGGTGGGGGTTGGCAGGCAGGAACGCGCCCCCTGGGCACGGCTGCGGCTCGGGCGCCGGATGTGGAGCCCCAGCACGATGCCCCCTCGGCGCCCGGGGCTCGGCGCGTGGACCACGGCCCAGCACACCACAGTCCAGCGAGGCCCCTGGGGCTTTGCTTTCGAGAACCCGATCGGAGTAGGCATTTCGAAGCGGACCCGCCGCGCGGTCCATTGCCCCCCGCGGACCCTGCTGGGAGAACAGGGCCTCGGAGGAGAGGATCAGAGAGAAGCGGGGGGGGGGTGTTTACAGGGGTCCGCGGGAGCCCCCGGGCGCGGGGAGAGGGCCGCCCGGACAGGCGCCGGGGAGCAAGCACCCCCGGCCCGGACAAACCGCGCGCCCGGGCGCAGAGCCGGGCCTGCGTTCGGGGAAAGTTGCGCTCCTCCTCCGGCGCCCCTACCCGCGCCCCCGGGACAGCCGACACCCGACACCCGGGCTCCGCGTGCGCGGCGCCCGCCGCCCCCAGCAAGTTTCCCCAAGCGCCCCTACTGGGTCCCCGGCCGCGGAGGGGCCGGTTCCGCGCCGCTCCTGCAGGCACACAAAAGAGCGGGGCGGCTACGGGGTCTGCGGGTGGCCCCCGGGCACCCGCCCGGACGTAAACAAACCCCGGGGTCCGCGCTGGGCGCCCCACGCCTGCCGGCGGAGCGGCGGCGCGGTCCCCGCCCGCTGACAGCCGGGGGCCGCGGCCGGGGCCCTGGCCGGCCGGGGAGCGCGGACGCCCACCCGGCCACCCGCCCGCCTGGCCGGAGCCGGGCCGCGCCGCCGCCGGCCGCTCTGACCCTACCCCAAGCCGGCGGCAGCACAGCGCCACCAGCCCCACCTCCGCCGCGCCGGCGGCAGTGGCGGCGGCGGCTCCTCCCGGAGAGGCAGGTGCTTCACCCCCACAGCAACTCCCCACAAACTTTCCCCGGGAATACGGCGGGCCGGGGGCGCGGGGTGCGCGGCCGGGCGCCGCCGCCGGGCCGCAGCCCCCTCCCGGCGCAGCGCCCGCCGCCGCCGCCCGCCGCCCGTTCCCCCGCAATTAAATATTAAAAAAAAAATGCGTTGATACAACCATGTCTCACTTTTGCTTGGATCAGTCAGCAAACGCTTTTTGAAAACCCCAAATCCTCCACACCTCCTACCTTTCCGGCTGCCCTGCTCCTCAGGCCAGGTCCCCATGGGAGGCGGGGCTGCGTGCGGACGCACGGCGAGTGCACTGACGTCCTCGAGCCCCGCCCCCACGGGGCCGCCTGCCGGTTGGAACGGTAGCCCCTCGGCGCGGAGGGCGATGAGGCCGGCGCCGAAGTGAGCGCGGCACGGAGGGGTCTGCCTAACTGGGGCCCGTGGCCCTGCGTCTTCTGGCTGCGACGCGGGTTCTGCGCACGCTGTGGGTCGCAGCCGCCGGGCGGTGGGCGCCTGAGGGGCCGGGAGGCGAGCCGGGTCCCCAGGCGGGTGTGGGCATCGTGTCCACAGCCAGCGTCCCCGAGGCCGCGCTCGGGCCATGATGACTCGGTGAAGCTGCGCGGCCACAGCGCGGCCGGCTTCTTACCGCGCTGTGAGGACCTGTGCGCGCTGCAAGACTCGGTGCCTCTACCCGCCTAAATAAACTAATTTAGTTTATTTCTCGTATTTTTTCTTAAGGGGGAGAAGTGGGATAGTGTGAAGGCACAGAACTGAAGCCTGCATTTTTTTTTTCATTTTACCTTCATTTATTTCTTCCTTTATACAGTTCTGAGTTTCTGATTTATATCCTTTTTTTTCTTGCTAAAGAACTTCTTTTAATATTTCTTGCAAGGCAGGTCTACTGGCAACAAATTTCCTTAGTTTTTGTTTGTCTGAGAAAGTTTTTATTTCTCCTTCATGTTTAACAGATAATTGCACTGAATACAGAACTCTAGTTTGCTGGGGTTATTTCTTGCAACACTTTAAACACTTCACTCTCTTCTTGCTTGCATGGTTTCTGACAAGAGATTTGCTTCAGTTCATATCATTGTTACTCTATAGGCAAGCCCCTTCCTAATATCTTCTGGTTCCTTTTAAGATATTCTTTGTCTTTGGTTTTCTGCTGTTTGAGTATGATGTGCCCAGGTGTCTAATTTTTGGTATTTATCCTGCTTCATGTTCCCTGAGATTCCCGTATCTGTGGATTCCACCCATTATTCAAATAGACTTCTGCTTCTTTCTTTCTTGTTATTCTGGGTTTCCCATTATGCAAGTGTTAACATCTTTTGTAATTCTCCCAGATTGGGGGGCGTTTCGTTCTTTTCTTCATTCTTTTATTCTTTGCCCTTCAGCTCCAGGAGTTTCTGTTGACAGGTTTTCAAGGTCACTGATTCTTTCCCAGTCTTGTCCGGTCTATTAATGAGCCCATCAAAGGCATTCTTTTTTTTTTTTTTTAACATCTTTATTGGAGTATAATTGCTTTACAATGGTGTGTTAGTTTCTGTTGTATAACAAACTGAATCAGCTATACTTATACATACATCCCCATATCCCCTCCCTCTTGCTCTCGCTCTCTGCTTTCTTGTGGATGTGGAAATCTTACGGCTTAAATCATAAAAGTATTATTTATGGCTTTTACTCCATGACTGAACATGCCAGATTTTCTGGGACAGGGTCAATTTCAAAGGACCAGCTAAGGTTAATTTCATCCTTGGGGCTTTGTAAGAATTTCACCTAGACAAAGGAAGGAAATAGAAAACAAATACTTTGCTACACCCCTTGTCCTATTTTTTGACTCTTAATAGAGGGTCACTCTCCTTTGACCCATGCTGATATTTGGAAAGCCACTATGGAAATGACTTAATTTTTTGAGGTATATGTCTCATAAATAAAATGTGTGTCCCTCATCTTCTCATTTCCTTCCAGCGCTCGAGGGAGTAAGAAGACATGGAGTGAAGAGCTGCCTCATTTTCCAGAGAGAATAGGGGCACTGAGAGCTTGGAGGGACGGCGGTAGCTGTCACAGTGTTTTGTCCTGAATTTTTACCTCCTGGAATCCAGGATGGGCCCCTTCCCCACCCCGCCAGCTGGATGAGTGATCACAGTGGAATAATGATGCCAGGAGGCTCAGAGGTACGCTCTACGTTTTGAATTGGGTTTTATTAGTCAGCCCACTTATTGAGTGCTACGTGCTGTCACTGGAGTTATAAAGATATACATGATACCGGCTCTGCCCCTACAGAGCTTGCAATGTGTTTCGGGAAACCAGGCATATCCCCATGAAGCAGAAGCTCACTGAACAAGGCAGCAGGAACTTTTGCCTCCAAGGATGCAGATGGTGATAAAGATTGCAGTTGTCTGAGGCTACAGGGGATGAACTGGAACCATAGCCTGCGCTCAGAGACATGCGGATCCCAGAAGGAAAAGGGTGAAAGGCGAGTTCTAACTAATCTGAAATTTGATATTCCAAGAGCTTCCTTTAAAAGGCCCTTTTAAAATTCTTTTCCTTCCTCTTAAAAAATTCAGTTATCAAATGTTGTCCACTATCAAATGATGTCCTTTCCATACAGTGAAAAATATACACTAAGGAAAGAAAAAGGGCAAGACTCATGCTCTATGATTCCTTGTTGAACAAGGAAAAGCATTTGGACTGTTCTCACCCCGTGATGAGTTCCTTTTCCTCTCCTTCCTTGCTTTGGTTGATGATGTGAGTCTAAGCAATTCACTGAAGCCACGTGAGAACAAGCAAAAGTCAGGGTCCAAGCAGAATTACTAGCTTGGGGAATGCCTGTCTCTCTGGACCTCCCTGTGAGGCCAGTGAGGATTTCCAGACTTTCGCAGACTTTAAAATCAGCTCTCCTGAGACTGAATGAGGTGCAAAAGGAAACTGTCTTCTCAGGTTGGGTGGACCATGAGGGAAAGAACGGATGGATAAATCCAGGGAAGGTGCATACTCTGTCCTCCCAAACAATCTAAAATGACCTTCACATGCCCTCCAGGGTGGCCCCGGGAAACACATCACTAGATTCCTCCAGGCTTTACCTTGCTCTGCTTCCCAGAGCCTGTGTTACACAGGCAGAAACACCACCGTCATATTTCTCCCTGCCCTCAGGAACATTCACCAGTTGGGGGGAAAATAAGGCCAGAAAATTGTGGCTATGGGCTCTGTTTTGTGGAAGTTAAAATGCTGGTGCAGGAATCTGATTGCTTGATAACTCCCTCTCTCTCTCCATCTCTCTCTCTCTCCCTTCCTCCCTCTCTCCCTCCCTCTCTCTCTCTCACCCTCCACCCTTTCTCGGCTCTCCCTCTCTCCCACCCCCACTTTTTCTACTCTCCCCTTTTCCCTCCACTGGACTCCCAGGGCCGCTCCCACACCGGGTTGGAGGAGAGCCTTACAGGTTGTCAATGAAACCTGGAATTATTTCCTTTGATGGCTCAGGTAATAGTAGGAGCCAAGGCAATGAGTGAGGTCGTCTGAAACCAATGCGGTCCTGCCCGGGACCCGGGAGACAATCGCAGGAGCAGCGGGCGGGGCGTCAGCGCCAGCAGATAATTGCTAAGTGCCTCGCTCGCACAGTTGGTCCGAGCCGCCGGAAGGTCTGGTCGCAGAGACGGGGACGTGTAATCCTCAGCGTGCTCCATCCCGACAGCAGCCCTCCACGGCTCGGCAGGGCAGCGAGCCTCTGGGCACTGGCCCCTCTGCTCCACGGAGAAGTTACTCCTGCTGCATCCCGGCTGGGCTGCTCTTGCGTGTCCGTCCTCAGCGGCTTGCAGTTTAGCCTCTGTAGAGGGGTTGCAGAAAGAAAAGTTTCGGGGAGGAAATGTGACAACGGAGGGAAGTCACCGTGTTTTGTTGGGAGGAAAACAAGCTGACGGTTTGGGAAACTTCTGTGCTGTCTAGAACTGGATTGGTTTACTACTCTCTCAATTAGCCGCGCTCAGGTCTGTGGAAATAGGTCTGGTCTTGGGCTAGGGTGCCTGCCTGTTGGGGTGTAGATTTGGATTTGTTGGGTGAAGGGGGTTGAACCCTGGATGTGCTGCTTCCTGGCGGACCCATTGCTGGGAGGCTGATTCTGGGAAGCGTGATGGGTTGGTTGGGTTTTCCACCATAGGGTCTGCCCCCTTGACTTTCTCCTGACCTGCTGTCCCCCAACTCTTGTGACCTTCAGTTTGAGTCCTTCCTCAAACTTCTGTCTCCTTCCTCGCCCCTCCCGCTTGCCGACTCTGTCTGCACTCATTTAATGTGGTGGAAGGAGACATTTCCTGGGGTGTGGGCGACTGTCCTGTTTGACCTGATGGGCGTCTGCCTGTCACATAACTTGGTGAGAAAGCAACAAAACGGTTCCCAGAGGAAAAACCGTCACTCCACTGATTAGCTCCCGAAAACTCTGGAAGACTGTCTGGGCTTGGTGTGTACTGAAATAGAGGGGATGGAGTGAAATTGCAGCCCGTGTGAAGGTTACACCCTCACCAGGGGCAGGCCGTAGGGTGCTAAGGAAGCCCGAGGCTCTGGGTGCATGGGGGGCTGAGGGGCTGCTGGTACCACCATCCCTGCTGCCTGTGATGACTGTTCTTCAAGTGAAGGGCTGGCCACGGCAGCAGGCTGGGCCAGGCTTGTAGCATCCTTGTTCCTTTCTGAACAGTTAGGACCACAAGGGCCCTGCTTGCTCTGAGTCCCACCTGTGGTCCTGAGGAGAAGTCCTTCTCCCCACGTTCTGCCACCCGGGAGGTATTAGGTCAGTGGGCCTCCTAGGAAGCAGGGTCCCCATGGGAGAAGGTGATGTGCTTGGTCTTAAACTTCCTTCCTGCTTTGGTGCAGGCAGCTCCTATTTGAATGTTCCACAGCACTTGGCCAGGTGTGTCCTCCCACCTGCTGGGTCCTCAGAAGCAGCTGGTCCAGGACTGATCTTCCACATCCCTGAGTCCCTCTGAATTCTAGCCTAGACCCGAAGCTGGGAAGTTCGGTTCCCAGTCCTGGCAGGATGGGGATGTGCTGGGAGGACTCGTCCAGGACACCTGGTCCCCAGGACACCCTTCCCGCCGAGGTGTAGATGCCTCCATTCTCCGGCTCCACGAATCACATTCGCGCTTTAATTCTTGTTTTCTTTAACCTCCACAAGGGCTTCTCCTCCGCCCCCTTTACACAGCTATTTCGGGTGGGAGATGTTATTGCCTAAGCTCTACTCACAATGCTTAAAAAAGAACCAGCTGCCCGACTTTTGTTTTTCTTGGTCAGGATACAGTCAGCTTTCTCCTCTGCACATGTTGCCTGGCAGTCAACAAAACAAGCTTGCAACCCCGCAGAGGAGAATGCCTTTGTGTTTGGGAGGCTGGAGTGGAGGCTGAACTTGTCTTGCCTGTTGGGGCATCTTTGGCCCAAGACCTTCTCCTCTGTGGTCTGTCTGGGGCAGGTGACCCCCAGAGAGCCCACGAGAGAAGACATCCAGCAAGTGGGAGATTTTGAAAAGGGGCACCTTGGTTTTCATGAAGGCAGTGATAACACGAGAACATGCTTTGGAGTTGGAGGGGTATCTAGAACCGGGGACAGTTAGCAAAATCGTGGGTCCCTCCCACCGATGCCGATCTGCTAGATTTCTATCGTGATAGAGGACACTCAAAGTAAGGCTTTGAAACCGGCTCCGAAGTGGTGACTCACGCGGAGCCAGAAGGCTGGGTGGGGGCGGGAGCAGAGGGAGCTGCGAAGTGCAAGTGGGACCCGCTGGAAACACTCGCTTTCCTCCCTCCCTCTCCTCTTCCTCCGGCTTCCTTGTAGCTCCCTATTTGGAACAAAGATCATTAAAATAACAACTTCAGGCTAAAAAAAGCATAATGGGAGCTGAAGAATAATTGAAGGGTCTCAAAACACCATCACTGCAACTTCCCCTTGGATGGGGCGTGAAACCCAGGGTCCAACCACTGCGTGATCCAGTTTGGAGAATTTCACTGCTGGCTGGTGTTGGGCTGACTAGTTCCTTGTGAAGCCAGGCACCTGTTTGTGTCTGAAGGGACTGATTAGTGTTGAGGAAATTAAATTTGTCACTTGTCATTTCATCAAACGTGATAGCTTGTGCCTGGACCCCGGATAAGCACCTCCAGCTGGCCAAACAGGATTTCTCTCCTTTAGCCACTGTGCTGTGGAGGGGTTGCCTCTTTCTGCTTTCACAAGCCCCGGGTGATTTACCTGGCCAAAGTCCCTTCCTTACTTTCCTGCTACTCTTTCCCATTCTTTCATCATCAACACATCAGTAAATAATCTGTTTGCCAACCTGCTTTGATCTTGTCATTTTGTGCCAATCACGCTATTAATGAAAACTGTCCCCTGAAGTAGGGTAGAAAACATGTTAAGATTTTGATCAGAGACGAGCCTTTGAGTCTTCTATCTTAAGATTTAGTGTTGCGGTTTGGGGGAAATCAAATCAGCACGTTTATTGTGTTAAGTGTTTTTGTAAACGCCGTTGAAGCGTCTTCTTTTTCTCTGGTAGATGTGTGAACTCCCAGTTATCCTGGGGGCTGGGGTGTGTCTAGGGGTCGGAAGTGAGTCTGGAGTGGCCTCTGAAAGGTGGAGCGGTTGGAGTGTGACGCTTCTGTTTATTCAAGATGCGGTGAAGGCTGTTTTGAAATGGGTTCACTCTACTCTGTTATTTTCCCTCTTTGTTCTTCGCTTAGGACCATTTCGTAGCCCAAATTTTCAGTAACTAATTTGCTTGTCTGCCTTTTCCGTACACTCACGTGGTCCCTTCCTCTCTCCTCACTTGGGAGCGATTTCACACTGAAGCTGGGACCTGAACCATCTTACTTCATCCCAATAGATGCCTGTCCTTTCTTCCTTCCCTTCTGGTTCTTCCTTGCCGTCACTTAAGGGCACCCTAGAGGTTGAGATTTAATATTAGACACCATGCTTACCTTACTTCTGAAACAGTGAACCGGGGGTGTCAGGAATTCTGGAATGCACCTGGCGTTGGCCCTGGGGGAGCACTGTCTTCAGTCCTAGACCTCACCGGGCACCGGGGGTGGTGCAGCCGCCCTGTGTGAGGCCGGTGGCCACAGACCTGCTAGATGCACACGGATGCCCACCAGGCACGGGGTCACGCCCCCTCCTCCCACCGGCTGTGCTGAGCCCCACCCTCCCGTAGCCTCCATGCGCAGGACTGACCTTGGAAACCAGCACGCGTTGGCGTCGGTTTGGTCAGTCTCCCATTCTTTGTTTTTTGTTCTCTCCTCACCCCTAAATCTCTCTATCAAGAGTTAGGATCAATTGACTTATTCGTACTAAAGTGTGAATAGTTAACAGTGTTGTCACTTTCGGAGGTGTTTGAGCTCTTAATGGGATTCAAAGTGGAGTTTCATTTGTCTGCTAATGGGATTTGGGCGGTGAGTTTGGATCTGGAGTGTCTGTGCGATTGTGGCTCTTTGCTTTTCCATTAAGGCTCGTTCTGGTCTTACCCATGGACACGCTGCAGTTACTCAGGGCGTAGTGCTGGTAGGATCTGGGGTCTAGCAGCTGAAGCTTGATTCCTCAGATTTGACCTTGGGCTCTGCATCTATTTTCCTTTTCTGACCTTCATGTAAAGCCCGGGGCTTGGACTGTGTTCTCATCCATCCTTTTCTGCTCTGACCTTCTCTCTGCATTTTGCCACCGGAGTCCTAAATCCAGCTGGGGATGTAACAGCTCCAGAAGGACTCGGGTTTACAGAGCTGCTCTGGCGCAGGCCACAGCGCTCAGCGGTGCTTCCAGAGCCGAAATCCTGTGCAGGCAGGTCGGAAGGAATGGTGGGTGCTGTACCAGAAGGAAAACGGGCTGAGGGGTGATGTAATAACTGATTTTGGTTTAGGAGGGGATGTTATATGGAGGGTGTCGACCAGCTGTTCTCCATCTCCAGTAAGGACTGAACGAGAGAAAATAGACAGAAATTGCAGCAGATGGACTTAGATTAGGTATGAGGAAGAATTTTCCATCAGCAAGAGTTGTTAAAAAGGGAAGGTTCGGAGCCTCCGTGATGATCTTTAGGAAACGGATGAGCAGGAGATTCAGCTGGAGGACGAGGCAGGGACTGTGGGGAGGCGACAGGCAGGGACCGTCTGGTGCAGGGGTCCCGGCCCATTCCTGATGAGCGTGCTTGTTTATTTCTCTGAGACCTCACCTGTGCTCTGGGGCATCAAAGACACCGAGAATCAGTCCGAGGGACGGAGCCGACCAATCCGAGCTGCCTTCCTGCCGCTGCCTGAGGGCCAGACCCTGTCTGTGGCTTGAGGACCTCTCCTCAAGCCTAACCTTTCATTTCCAATGTGGCGAACGAGGCCCAGAGAGGTGAGAGGCCTGGCGTTGTCACACGGTGACCCGATGGCAGAGCCGGGATCAGAATCAAGGTCCTCCATCCCAAGTCAGTGTTACGTGCTTTGTAGCTCATTTATTTCCTTGCTTCCAAATTGAAGGACCGTTTCCTTTTTCTGGGCCGCTGTCTCTATCCATCCAAATGGCAGAGACAGGGAGCCCTGCAGTCTGCAGTGGTCATTGAGTGCCCATTACTGACACCGTGTAACCAACTCCAGCTTCCCTGGTTTACATGGCAGACACTTTGGTCCCTGTCATTGGATGGGAAGGGGCTTCTGCAAGGCCAGGGTTGGCAGGACGCACGTCAGACACTGGGGAGGAAAGGAGGGGATGGGGTGGAAGTGCGGGGACCAGGAAGAGAGAGAGGCGAAAAATAAAGGATGACTTAATCTGCAGCTTACGAAGGCAAGAGCCTTTAGATGTCTAGTTCCAACTCCTCATCGGATAAATGAAATAAAAGTGGTCCACAGCATGCGTGGGCTCTGGACAAGACACTTCACCAGTCACCTTTACCCAACAAAACAGAATTTTGAATTTCACTTGGATTCTCATTTCTAAGAGAAGCTTCTACAACGTGGGGCTGAAATTCTACCTTCCTTCTGGCCAGACTTGATTCACTTTTGGGCAGACGCACCTCCTGGATGCTCGAAGGCCCAGGGCAGGGTGCACACTTCCGCAGAGGGGCGCTGTCTCAGAGCCCAGAGGCTGGCTCCCTGGGGGTCCAGGGATGGGAGTGGAGGGGTGCTGTCTAGCCAGCAGCCTGGGGATGAACACAGAGGCTGGCCCTCTGGAGAGCCAGGCAGAGGCTGGGGGCTGCTTTGCCCTGTGGTGCTTTGAGCCATGTAGGCAGCAAGATGAATTGGTGAAATGAGCATCACCAAATGAATACATATTTTATTTGAAAAAAAAAAAAGGGATACAACACTGAGGTTTGTGCTGGGCTAGCTAGGGGTGAGTGCCCGGCGGGGAGGGCACGACCCTTGCATACCCACAGCCCGCGGGCATGTCTTTGGGCTGATGAAGGCTTCCTGAGCACTGAGGCAGGCACCGGGGGTCAGGGTGGGGTTCTTCCAGGAACGTGGTAGGTGTGATTCTTCCGAGGGAACCTCTGTGGAAGGACCGTCAGCCCCAGAGGCAGCCGAGTGGGATGTCTGTCCAAGGAATGGCCAGGAGAGAAGATGCAGAGAAGCCAAAGCGGGAGAGGACACGGTGAGCACCCGGGGCTGGGCTACCCTGGATGTGAGACAGCCTTGAGGGATGGCGAGAGCTTGGGAAGATGAGGAAGAGAGAGGAGGGGTGGGTAGCCGGGGGAGACAGGAAACCCAGGGGCTGCGGAGCTCGTCCGCAGAAGGAGACAGAGCCCCTGGGCCCTGAGACAGCCCCCCTCTGCGGAAGTGTGCAGCCTGCCCTGGGCCTCCGAGCACCCAGGAGGTGCGTCTGCCCAGAAGTGAATCAAGTCTGGCCAGGAAGGAAGGTAGAATTTCAGCCCCACGTTGTAGAAGCTTCTTTTAGAAATGAGAATCCAAGTGAAATTCAAAATTCTGTTTTGTTGGGTAAAGGTAGCTGGTGAAGTGTCTTGTCCAGAGCCCACGCATGCTGTGGACCACTGCGTGGAACCTGGGTCACCAGTCCCAGCCCAGGGCGCTCTCGTCCAGCCCTGCGTCCACCATGTCCTTTTTATTCAGAAGGACGTTCAGCTGACTTGTCACTTCTGCCCTCAGTGCGGGTGCCGTGCGCTACAGATACAAGGCGGTGTAGTCAGCCTGACAGTGGGGGGCCCGGATGCAGGCCGAACTGGGTGCCCTTACTTGGCGTGGTCAGAGGAGGCCTCCTGCAGAGAGGATCTCGGGGGGCGGGGGGACCTGAGAAATAAACCGGGTCCCCCCGGGTGGCTGGGGGAGACAGGGCGGCCACAGGTCAAGACCCAGAAGCATGAAGCGGCGGGGGGCCAGCGCCCCGTGGGTAACACTTGGAGCGGCTCCATCTGAGCACACGAGGGGCATTTGGGGGTGTGGGGGGAGGAGACGCCGGCGCCCCAGGTGGGGAGGGACCAGCTAGCCAAACTCAGGGGCGGAAGGGCTTTAGGCAGGGAAAGACAGTCACGTTTGCATTTAGGGAAAATGAGATGGGAATGGAGAGCGGGGGTGAGGTTGGGGAGGGGCAAGCCTGGGATGCAGAGGCCGGTTCCCAAGTCATTTGCTGCTGTTCAGGGGAGAAAGGATGAGGGCCTGGAGGAAGAAGTCTAAGAAGATGAGGGACGGTCAAAGGGTGATTCTCTGGCTTCATGAGTTACACTAGATCAGGCAAAAATGAAGAGGAATTATATTCATCCCTGGAGAAGGGGCTGACAGGTGAGAAGGAAAGTTGCACTATTAGATGAAAGAGAGGGGTGCCCCCCACTGAAGACAAGATGAGAGCAAAGGGGTTTAAACAACAGGAAAAGGGTATAAGGTAGCATTAGCATTAATGCCTTAATGGAGGGGATTTTTAAACACGGGCAGAATCATCAAAGGCGGCTGTGGACTAATTCTCTTCTCCATAGAGTATTAACAAATCAGCCTGTCCCCTGATAGAAAAGTGGGCAGAGGACGTAAAGAGATCATTCACATGCAAAGAAGGAGAAATGTCCAGAAAACTATGCAAAAGTGTCCGACCTCACTAATCACTAGAATACAAAATTAAAAACAAGATATTATTGCCCACCTAGCAGATGAGCAAAAAGGAAAATGGGTATCAGTGCTGTTAAGATTACTGGCAAATGGATGTTTTCAGACTTAGCTTGTGGGAAGATAATTTGCAAACGTAAGCGTCATGTCTTAAAAACATACCCATTGAACCAGTTAGCAATTCCGCTTCTAGGAATTTATCCTAAGGAAATCATCAGAGCTGTGCAAAATAGTTCTAATCAAGGATATTCCTTTTAGCATTACTCATTATAACAAAACATTGTATGAGGGGGGGATTAATTAAATCTAATATGGTGCATACATAAAAGGGAAATCAAGGAAGCGATTAAAATGACATTCAATAATATATAAGGATATGGGAAAATGCTAACCATATATATTAAGTAAAGAAAAGTTTAAAAACGAATAGGGTATAAATGCAATTTTGTAAAAACAAAAAGATGTGTACAGTCAAGAAAAAATAGAATGGATTACAAATATATCTCAGTGATAACAGTGGTCCTCTTCGGGTTTTAGGAGGCACCGTTTTTTATTTTGTTCAACTTTTCTTTATTTCCCAAATTTCCCACAGTAAATGTGCTATTTTACAGATTAGAAAAACACGCTAAGTCAGTTCCTCAAACCATGAATGTTCAAGCAGAGACTCCACATGTAGCAATGGATCCGGTCCTCTGTTCTCACTAAAAAGCATCCCACGGGGCGGGGGGGACCCCCCTTCCACTTGATGAGGTCAGACCAATGTGCACAGGCCTCTCAGCGTGTGCTTCTCTGCATCAGTCAGGGCGAGTGTCGAGGGTGCGGCATCTCCGGTCAGGACACGGGGACCCTGGGCGGTGGCATCCTGCTCCTTTCTCCCCACCTCAACCCCAGGCCCCGTCTATAGGGGTCAGACCCATCCTAGCATTTCAGGTGGTGTGTTGACAGGCATCATGGATACCTGCTGATTTCCCCAGTCGAGACGTTGAGGCTCAGACAGGCTGAGGCTCGTCCCGGGTCACAAAGCCAGCGAGTGGCAGAGCCGGGTCGCAGGGAACGGGGATGTCAGAGCCTGTCCAGGTGGGCAGTGGTGTAGGGCTTCGGGTGCCGTGGAGTCAGCTGGCAGATTTCCACCAGGAAGGTGTGGCGCTGTCCTCCCCGCCTTCCCGGAAGCCACGCCTTGTGCTTCACTCCCTTATTAATTAAGACTGAGTGCGTGCACTGCAGCTGTTACGCTTAGGGAAGGGACTTCAGGTGCTGAAGGCTCTCCAGAGGCCACCTCCTGCTTCTGCCTCCCGGGGTCTCATTTCGGTTGCTGCCTTTCTGAAACGCCTTCGCTTCCCGCTGTGGTTTCCTTTGTTGCCTGCGCTCCGGGCCGCCTGAGCATCCGCGCCCGGTGGAAGTCACAGCCGGGCAGCTCCGTGATGTGTGCCCGGCCACGTGGAGGCTCTGGGGTGTCTTCCCCCAGTGGGGCAGGCGGCAGCTCTGATAGGCGCATCCTCGGGCCTTCCTCGGGCTTAACTGGAAAAGCGGCTGGGCTGCCAGAAGGTCGGGCGGGGTGAGGAGGGGTGTGGGCCGCGCGGCCGATTTGCCGCCCTGTTTATTTAAATAGTAACGCGCGCGTGTGTGGTGTTCTGTGTTCACAAGCCTCGGAGGTGGGTGGGGAAGAAATGGATACCCGGAAGGGCAAAGCCACTCTCCCCAGGTGGTACGGGCAGCAGGCAGAAGGGTCAGCATGGAAAGAGCCAGATATTCGTCCTGCAAATAAATACCGCCTGACCTCGTAACCAGCAGGGCTCCTTCCGGCCTGTGTGTCCTGGGCCACAGAGGGGCGGGCAGGGTGTCCTGTGTCCCTGGCGGCCACTGGAGGGTTAGCAGCGGCACAGGGGAGATGACTTCCGGTCCGAGGTGTATTCACCCGAGACCGAACTCAAGGCCGCGCGGAGGTGCTGAGAAAGTGGGTGTCCGTGGGCGTGTGAGTGGTCACAGAGGGCTGGGGAGGTCCTGAATACCGAGCTCTGAAGTGTGAGGATGATTTGGACAGAAGGAGGGACATCCTTGGTGTGAGTGGTGGTCTCGAGCCCAGAGCCAGCGTGGGTGTCAGGGCTGCTGAGAAGCCCGGGGGTTCCAGGCTTTGCTGGGTTCTCAGAAAGCCCTTCTGTTTAATCAGCTGGGGACAGTGTGCTCTGTGAGGAGGTGGGGAGGGGGGAGGGAGGGGAGGGCGGGGGGAGGGCGGGGGAAATGGGTTGGAGGTTCTCATGTGGATTTGCTCCCTTGCACCACCTCTCTCCCTCCTCCTCTCTGTCTCCCTCTCTCTGTCTCCCTCTCTCTCTCTCTCTCCCTCTCTCTCTCCCTCCCTCCCTCCCTCTCTGTCCCTCCCCCGCCCCCACCTCGGTTTTCTTCCTGCTGATGTGAAATTGCTGTGTGGGTTTCCAGGAGGAGAGGGAGGCGGGTTAGGACGGCTCCGATTCTGCCCGGCCTCCCCGCCTGCCTGGACCTCGGGGTTTTCAGAATGTGGGAAGAGGAAGGAAAAGTGAGACAAAAAGACAAAGAAAAAGAAATGGGAGCGTATGGGCAATAGGTGGGAAAACAAGAGGGATGTTTGGAAATGAGGGAGCAGCTTACAGCACATAGAAAGCCCTAAGCACAACCTCTTTTTACACAGTAGACCTTTAAGTGTGATAAACACACAAATAAGAAGTAAACAGAGTCTGAGACCACCCTTTACAGTCGTCCCTTGGTATCCACAGGGGTTGGGTTCCAGGACCCTCGTGGATACCAAACTTCACAGATGCTCAAGTCCCCGTAGTCTCCCCCCACCACCCCCGTATCCAGGGGTGAGGAACCCGTGGACGCGAAGGACTGACTGTATTGTCACATATAGAAGCGTTTGCTCATCGCCTTCCTTTCACAGAGAGGAAAGAGACTTGGACTGGTTAAGACTCGCAAGGTAACACGGCTGGTGAGTGGTGGCGGATCCCACGCCTGGTGCATTGTCTGCCATGACCCCCCATCCGGCTCACCCCTTCTGGGTCAGGGTAGCCTGGGGGCCTGCAGGGGGGACGGAGGAGGTGGTGCTGCCCCGTGTGTCTCCACAGCGGCCTCCTGGCTTCCGGGAGGCTTGCAGAGAGGGATTTGGAAAGCAGCTGGCGGGCAGTCCCCTCGTCCGTGGGGACTGGCTTGTCTCAGTCCGGTCCCTGGGGCAGGTCAGTGACGGATGCCGCTGGCTCAGGGCTGGGAGAGCTCTGCGCTGTGGTCCTCTCTGACTTCTCCACGACGGAAGCCACGTGCTTCTCTTCCCCATCCTTTTGCTTCCTCAAGATGGGAGGGGGCTTCTGAAATGTCTGTGTCCACTTGTTCATTGCTCAAAATGCTGAGGATTGACAAGCACAGTTCTCAACGTTGAGAAGACAGAGGGGACAAAACCGATGCAGTGCCTGTCCTCTCAGAGCTTCTGCTCTAGTGGAGGGACAGATGCAAGCAAGTGAGAAAGTACGTAGGAAGGTCAGGCAGTGCAGTGGGAAAAAGAAAGCAGAACAAGGGGATGGGGGGTGTGGGGAGGGTGTGCCCGGGGGCCCTCGGTAGTAAAGTGACCCTGGAGCAGGGACCCAGTGCAGTGGAGGAGGGTCCATGCGGCTGTCTGGGGGGAAGCCGTCCACCCAGGAGGGGCCCTGAAGCTGGAGACATTTTGAGGTGTCAGGGGTAGCCCTGAGGCCAGGCTGCCCTTCTTCAAACCACTGGAAAATTTTGAGCAGAGGACTGACATAGTTTCAATGGAAACGGATCACTCTGGCCGCCGTGTGTGCAGCAGTGTTGAGAACACCTCCAGGAAGTCTGCCTGGAGGCAGTGACCGTGGCGAGACAGGGGGCGCCTTGGATTAGGGCGGGAGCAATGGAGGGGTTAGTGGGCAAATTCTGCATATATTTTGAAGGTGGAACCAGCAGGATTTGCTCATGAGTTGAATGTGGGGTTTGAGAGAAAAAGAGGTTCTAGAATGACTTCCCTTCCAAGGTTTTTAGCGTGAGATGGGAAGGCTTGTGGGGGGAGCAAACTGGGGGAAAACAGGAAGGGAGGCGTTTGTCTGGGGAGATGCCAAGCATCTAAATGCAATCCACCAGTCAGCAGGATGATGGGTCTGGGGTTGAGAGAAGAGTTTTCTATGCTGGAGAAAAATCTTGGGAGTTGTCAGTGTCCTGATAATACTGAAAGTGTGGGACCAGATGGGATCACCTGGAGAGTGAGTGTGGATAGAGAAGCTCTAAAGACTGGGTTCTGGAACTCCCGTATTTAGGGGTCTGGGATAGGAATTGGCCACGTTTTTCTTAAAGGGCCAGATCATAAAGATTTCAGACTTTGCTGCAATGACTCAATTCTGCCCTTGTAGCACAAAAGCAGCCACAGATGACACATGAACGTGTGTGTCTGTGTTCAATAAAACTTTATTTATAACAGCAGGCAGCTGCCCGAGGGCCACGTTTGCTTACCCTGGATCTGGGCCATGAAGATGAACCAGCAGGGAGCAGCCCAGGAGAGAAGAGGGGAACCCGGAGGGCATGTTTCTCAAGGGGAGCAATTTTCAGGGAGGGAGTGATCAGCGTGGTCAGATGCTGCTGGTGTTAAGAGGAGGATGGAGAGTTGACGCTGGCCACGTGGAGGCCATGGGGGAGCTGATGGGAGCACGCTGGATGGGGCAGGTTGGAGGAGAGGCATGGCGGAGGACGGGGGGAGCACGGCTTGCTCGGTCTGGTAGATGACTTTGTGGAGGAGTGTGGTTGTAAAGGGTGCAAAGAAGTGAATGGTTAAGTGTAGGGCTGTTTGGTCAAAGTCAGTATTTCTCCCTTAAAATGGGAAAAATATCAGGGTGTCTGTGTGCCGATGGAGATGGTCCAGTGGAGAGAGCACAGAGGTGATGCAGGGAAGGAGGCGAGCACTGCTGGGCGATGGCCTGTGGGGGAGGGGACGGGATGCAGGGATGCAGTGTGCAGGGCCAGGCGTGGCCTTCGCTGGCGGCTGAGGGAGGATGGGTAGCCGTGGTCAGAGGCACTGGCGGGGTGGGGTGGGGGAATCGTCGAGGGCACTCTCTCCTGTAGCTTCATTTCCTCTGTGACTAGGATCAAGAGCTGTGACAGAGGCAGGGAGGGACCTCAGCCCGTGGTCCATTGAGAGAAATGCCCCCGGAGCCCCGAGGGAGGGGACGGGAGACAGTGACAGAGAGAGTTTGAGTCTCTAAATCAAAGTTAAAAGGTTTCTGCCCACGCTCTCCCTGTAAAAGGGGCCTTGTAAATTCTCAAGAGTTATGACTGAATTAATAAGGCCAAGAGGAGGGTGTGGATTGAGGGTCCTCAAAACTTAGTCTCAGATTCCAACAGGCCTGGAGCTGTCTGCCCAGGTGGCTCTTGTATGACTGTATTCTTCAAAACTCGAGATGTAACTGACATATAAAATTATATGTTTCAGGCATACAACATAATAATTCAGTATTTCTATATATTGTGAAATGACCACCACAATAAGTCTAGATAACATCCATCACCACTCATAGTTACCTTTTTTTTTTTTTTTTTTGCTACAATTGCATTTTGAAGAAATGGAACGGCTTGCCCGGAGTAATGACAATCCTCAGAAATCAGACAGTTGGGTGAGGCACCGAGAGCCCCTTGGCCAGAGATGGAGGAGGGCTGGGGGATGCTTACTGCACTTCCTGCTCTCTCCTCCTAAAGCTTGTTTTTTTTTTTTTTTTTTTGAGACTTCTTGTTTTTCTTTTTTACATCTTCCTATAAGGCAGGAGGGAGGCAGGAATGAGAGGAAGATTCCTCTCTCTAGTTTTTTTTAAGATGTTCTGGGGAAAGAAGGTGGGACCCAGGTCACATGATCTGGACATGGGGTGGGGCTCAGGGTGGGCTGAGCACGTGGTATCTCCCGTTAGGAAAGGAGGCCTTGGGAAGAGTGAAATGCAAATATAAACTGTGAAGACACAGAATATCTTCTTCGCTCTCCTTAGATGTCCCTTGGGAAAGAGACAGGAAAGCAGCCCAGGCAAGGGGTGGGATTACAGGGTGACCTGGGGCTTTGGCAAAGAGAACAGTCCAAGGTCACAAATCACCAGAAAAGCCGGGCAGATGAACTTGACCCAGGCTGTGCTGAGAGGACCGAGGACGGTCACAGCAGTGGGGGTGGCAGTGTTTGCTCAGGGAGCTTCAGAAGAGGTGCCTTGTGTACTGTCAGTGCAGCCAAGAAGGGGGGTGGCCTCAGACGGGACACGTGACTGGCCCTGGGTCCGTCGGTTTTTCTGAGGGGCCACTCTTCTTGGATGGCAAAGGGTCCAAAACGTCGTGCTCACCTAGGGGACAAAGTCCTTTGTGGGAGCGATAAAGATAGTAAGGAATTTGTGGTTCAGGGCTGATCCAGGAAGAGGGACCACCCATCTTTTCTCCAAATCTTGTTCCTGGAGGTTCTGTCTGAGATAAAATAGAGGATCTGGAAGCACAGAGGTGTAGGAACCCCGAGTTTATCTAACGCAAGGCATCTCTGCAGACACAGCTCACATCGTCCCTGTGGCTCTGCTCCAAACCTCAGTTTCCCCAGCTCTGCATGACCTCCTGGTACCCACCTTGGAGGTGTGTTGTAGGGATTAAGTGAGTATTAGCTGTAGAGTGTCCAACACAGCACTGTAATGCAGCGAGGGCTCAATGAGGCCTGGGAAGTTATACAAGGTGATGATGGTAGTAGGGAGGTAGTTTCTCTCTAAGGATGGCTCAAGGAGAGCCAGGGTAGTGGGCTGGGGTCAGGAGAAGCCAGGCGATGGATTCTGTGTGGTTCCACTACCGAGATCCCAGAGTGCTTAATAAAAAGTTTGGAATACCTGTTTTAGGGTTTCAGAGCTCAAGCCCTTTCTCCCAAATATTGCTGGTCAAGGTACCAGAGAAGAACACTGTAGCATTGCCAAATAGTGTAGTGCCTTCAAAAAATAATCCTGGGCAGGAAACTCTGAAAAGCTGCAAGAACCATAATATTGAGAGAGATTTAGCAGAACCAAAAATCCCTGCAATGCTTAGAACAGCAGGAGCATAGATTTCTCATACAAATCAAGTGATTTGTGTGAAAATCCTATCCATCTCCCTAACCTGAGCTGAATCAAGCAAATGATCGCTGTGAATTGCAGAGTGAGCTCTGAGGCAGGCGCAAGGCTGGTTTATGATCCTGCAGAACTTTTCTGCAGCATGAATTCCTGGGTGAGCAGGTGACTTTGAAGGAACGAAGCTTCCCCATCCCGGCTGGCCTCCCTTCCAGCTGCTTTGGTGCACGGCTCTTTTTTTGGGTGGAGGAATGTCCTCTGACTGCCTAGGGCAGAGCTTCCTGGCTTCCATCCTTTGAGGGGATTCAGCCCGTGGAGGGGGACTGGCACACATTTCCCTGGGCCTCTGAGGAGTGGCCGTGGTGGGCAGGTGCTGGCCTGGCTGTGAACTTGAGCATCACGGGAGCAGTCTGGCCAGGAGATACTCCTACCTCTGTGTGGAGAGACACATCGATATCTCCTTGCCTCTGCAAGGAAAGGAATGGATGGTCCAGTAGAATGGGCCCTTGTGAGTGCTGTGCTTTCAAGCTGGTCTATGTTATGGGTCCTGTAGAGTTGATCCTTCTTTGACTGTGAAAGGATATCTCCCACTCGAGATTAAGTTCCATTCCAGGGCATTCTGACTAACCTCAAGAGGGCTCAGGTGAAGCCAGTTTAAACTCTTTTCTTTCCTTCTTTTTTTTTTTAACATCTTTATTGGAGTATAATTGCTTTACAGTGGTGTGTTAGTTTCTGCTGTATAACAAAGTGAATCAGCTATACGTATACATATATCCCCATATCCCCTCCCTCTTGCGTCTCCCACCCTCCCTATCCCACCCTTCTAGGTGGTCACAAAGCAGGAGCTGATCTCCCTGTGCTATGCAGCTGCTTCCCACAATCTATTTTATATTTGGTAGTGTATATATGTCCATGCCACTCTCTCACTTCGTCCCAGCTTGCCCTTCCCCCTCCCCGTGTCCTCAAGTCCATTCTCTACGTCTGCGTCTTTATTCCTGTCCTGTCCCTAGGTTCTTCATAACCTTCTTTTTTTGAGATTCCATATATGTGTTAGCATACAGTATTTTTCTCTGACTTACTTCACTCTGTATGACAGACTTTACATCCATCCACCTCACTACAAATAACTCCATTTCATTTCTTTTATGGCTGAGTAATATTCCATTGTGTATATGTACCACATCTTCTTTATCCGTTCATCTGCTGATGGACACTTAGGTTGCTTCCATGTCCTGGCTATTGTAAATAGAGCTGCAATGAACATTGTGGTACATGATTCTTTTTGAATTATGGTTTTCTCAGGGTATATGCCCAGTAGTGAGATTGCTGGGTCATATGGTAGTTCTATTTTTAGTTTTTTAAGGAACCTCTATACTGTTCTCCATAGTGGCTGTATCAATTTACATTCCCACCAACAGTGCAAGAGGGTTCCCTTTTCTCCACACCCTCTCCAGCATTTATTGTTCCACAAACTAATTTTCACACTGACACATACACATCAATGACCTTAGTGACCAACTGCTTCATTTACTAATCACAAAAGCTTTCTCTCTCTCTCACTTTTTCTCTCTCTGTGCTTATCAGTATTTGGAGAAATCCCTGCTTCTTACTACTGCCCTAGAAAAGAAAGGGCAGAGTAAGAAGGTGACATTTACATCAATACTGCTAAAAAAAAAAAAAAAAGTCTGATAGAAGCTTAACACAAGGTTAAAACAATAACAGTGAAAAGATGCAAATTTCCTATAAATCTCTACGACCCACCTTATTCTGACTCCTAGATAACTGAAAACAGAACACAGAGATCATCCTTCATTTCCATCTAGAAACAAGAGAAAACAAAACACTTAACAAGAACATAAAAACAATAAGGAAGAGCCATTCTGAAAAAGAAGGGAAATTATTCAACTCTTAATCCTAGGAAATAACCAAGGGTAGAAAAGCTACCGTACCAAAGGTCTATTTATGAAGCTGTAATTCATATAACTCTTTATTTTTAAGCTGAAAAAATACAGTCATCAGATTTTCGGTCCAAAAAACTGTGCAAGAAAAAAAGCAGGCACACACAGAGGCTGAGAGGAAGATAAAGGAAGATGAACCTAAAGCCGCCAAGCTTTGACAATCACTGAGAAGAAGCAGTTTCTCAACATCCTGTGCCTTGAGGAATTCTTCAGTGAAAGTCAATTTCTGCGGGCCAACATCCTGTTATAAGCTCCCATTTCTCCTATTGTATCTACTATTTCTCTATCCACACAGATTGAAACTCTGATCGTAAGCAGATTACCAGCTTTAGCAGCAGGGAAAAAATAACTCAAATATTATACACAAAAGCAATGGGTTAACAAAGACAATGTAAGAAACATGTAAAGAAATATGCTAGAGTCTTGTTGCTCATATTTGCAGAACTCTCTTCTTTCAGCTGCTCAAAAATCCTAAATGGCATTGGGCTGATTCTTGAAATTTGCCTTTTCTTCAGTTTTGTTTTGTTTTTTTAAACCATTCTTCCATGAATATCGCGACGGGGCACTTGGCCATACAGTCCATTCACAGGCATCTGACATGATTATTTACTTCTGGAAACAGCTGCTGAATTCCAAGGCACTGGGACACTTCTTGAAGGAACAAACCTGGTTCTCTGGTCTCTACTGAGGACACGGTGAAACTAGGATTCTCTGAACTCAGCGATGACACGGAAGCCAAGCTGTGCTGTTTCCAAGGTAAGATGCCTTGAAAAAAAAAAAAAGCTAAAAATCAATCAGATTTTAAAAACAAAAAGACTCTAATAAAGTAGACAAAATTCTCACACAGTGTTACATTTTCGCTAAGACTGAAAAATAAGTAACTCAGATAAAAAATTTCAATCCTTCACTTCAACTTTCAATCTATTTTCAAAAAAATTTTATAGGGCATCACAGGTTATACAATAAAAAATACTGCAAATAATTGACTGTTCCTGAAATTAACAAAAAATATCCATTAAAATTGTAAAGAAATTCTGGTGACTGACGTTTTGATGTTTACCATGGCCAGGATAGAAGATGGGCTTTGAGAAAACGCTATTTCTCTGCGTTCATATCTTATTTGGAAATGGTATGAACAAGCATGATTTATACTGAGCTATAAAGTGAGCTACAGAACTGATGACCTGGAAAATTTCTTCTAGCCATAAAATTCTGAAATTGCATACTATCTGGTGATAAAATCTTGACACCACTGAACCAGCTGTAGGCAAGCCATTTGACTTTGCCCTGATTTTCTCATCTATAAAATACAGGGCTGGTTCTTCTTACATGGGGAGATGGGTACTAGGATCACCTGAGGATGGCTTAAAATACAGATGCCTGCCCAGCTCCAGCTCTAAAGAGCTCTAACCTCTGGGATTAGGCTAAGGCATCTGTTCCTGTTACTGTATAACGAACCCTGGGTCATTCTGTCTACACTCATACTTAGAGAACCACCACACTAGGTCACGTTCAGGATGCAGCTCTACAGCCCTGAGAGTCATAAAATAGGGCAGTAGGGATGCCATTACTCCAGCTTGACAGGTTTAAGACAAACGAATCACTGTGTCATTTTCTCCTTCCCTAAAAATCCCCCGTTCAGAGAAGATGCCAAAACTAAGATTAAGGCTAACGTGCCAATTGGTTAAACACGTCAATGGAGATTATTTTTACCCCAAATTGTCCCAACTATATCCTCGGATATTTAAATAGAACACAACTGCAGGACGATATTCATAGTCATAAGCTGCTGCTCTGACAGGCCATCCCAAAATATGAGCTGATGTTAAAATGATAGCAGCAACATGCCATTTCTTACTCAAATTATAAAGCTGCCCCCAAGACAAAGGTCACACCCCCCTCCCCAGCAGAAGCGACATGTCATGCAGAACACCGTACCTGCACAGCTGCTAACCGGGGCTGTGGCCCAGGCTTCACCCCAGGGCACCTCCTCCTCTGATTCCTGGACAGCGGGTATGGTGACGTGTGTGCTCCCCTATCGGCCGAGTCACGTGGATTCAATGGGCTCTGTTGGTGCCCAACACCCCCAAAATAATATTGTCAGCTCCCGACTAAAGGGACACAAAACTGGGCTTTCAGAGTATACCACTTTCCTTCATCTTGCTGGATTTTGTTTGCAGGCCCTCATCCAAGTCCACATGGCTTCAAAGTGACCTCACTCCAGGTTTGTCACCAAACCAACAGTGCCGTTGGTTTTTTTCCACCAAAGAAACATTACTTGGTTGGAAGAGGCCTCTGGGCCCCAAGAGTGTGCTCTACTGTCCAAGACAAGCTGAAAAAGTGGGTCAAGATTTCACAAAAGGATAAGGCAAACGGACAGATGGGCACCGGAAGCCTTCAGTAATGCTCCCATCCTGGTAAATTGCATTCACTAGGGATTTAAAAGTGTTGAAAAAAGAAGAGTTCTTTCACATGAGTTATTTGACACTGAATTAGTATCTTAAGCAGTCACTGCCCTTTGTCCTGGTGAATCACTGCCCTAGAATTCAACACCTACCAAGGGTCCTAGTCCCCCTCAGCTTTGAGGTTCAAAATTTGGTTTTTCTCCTCTTGCCTTCAGTCATTTCAAAATATAGTCCCCTCAACCATTTCATTATCAACCTCTTCTGCCTGGAAAATCCAGCATTGTTTCTGCAGCTCAGAGTCACTGCCACCGTGTATGCTACCTTGAAATTTTTAAAGAGCTTCCTTTACAGCTGAGAAACTAGGGTCAACTTTTAGCTCTCTTTTCTGTCTTTGATAAAGTAAAACTCCCCAGAGAACCCACACTGATTCAAGAGCCAGGCTGCCTGGGTTCATATCCCACCTCCCTGCTTACTACTCACATTGTGGTCTCGGGCAGGTGAGTTAACTACCTCCCTGTGCCTCAGTTTCCTCATGTGAAAAATGGGATTATAACTGTACCTACGTCAAAGGACTGTTGTGAGAGTCGAATACATTTACATGTAAAAGCACATTTTAAGCACTACATCCATGTTAGCTATCATTATTTGCTTTATGTAACTCCAAATTCTCGTATTGTTCCACGTGTGTACACAATGTTTGCCCAACTGAAATACTACCTATGCGAGGACTGGGACCACAGTTTGAATATTTCTGATGTTCCCCCCATGGCACCTAATATTCACTCAATAGGTACAAATAAACCTACTCGGTACAAATTATTATACTGGATGAACAAGGAAGTTCTCAAACACAGACCTGGGTAAACATGTATCCCCTGCCCTCGAGTAGCCTGTATTTTGGGTGGGGAAACAAAACACAGGAAACGCTCATGCAACAATACA
This sequence comes from Balaenoptera acutorostrata, assembly GCF_949987535.1. Lineage (NCBI taxonomy): Eukaryota > Metazoa > Chordata > Mammalia > Artiodactyla > Balaenopteridae > Balaenoptera > Balaenoptera acutorostrata. The sequence goes on along the minus strand of NC_080084.1, from coordinate 5,346,013 downwards.
AAGCCATAAAAGATTAAATGCCAAAGTATGTGGTTTAGACAGCTACCATTCAAAGGGCTCACTGTGAGCTAGGACTCTGGAGAGGGCAAGCCTGCAGTGGCCCTGCCCCTAGAGGGGACTTGGATTTCCACGACAGGTGGGAACAGAGAGAGGATTCCAGGGTATCTGCTCATTCCACAGATATTTACCGCACACCTTCCGTAGGCCGGCCTCTGTCCTTGGCTCTTGGAATACGGCCATGAGGGACCCAGAAACGGTCCCTGCACCCCGGGACCTAAAAGGGCACTCATTCCACGTGAGAGCCAAGTTCTGAAGTAAGGAAGAAGGGCCTGTCCTCCAACCCGATGAAACACAACATCCCTTAAATGTCTCGTGAACAGGAGCCAATGCTGGCATTACAGTCACTCCGGCTTCCAACAATGGCAAACATACAGAAATTAATAACTTTCCATGTACTGTATTCTAAATATCTTCCATTGTTTATGAAGCACATTAAAGAGATACTCTCCATATTTTGGATACAACTAACATATAAGAGATTTACAGACACACACAGTCAGTATTACTGGAACAGTTTTCGTAATAGAGGCTGTGGAGGCCCAGCTGCTCAATTTTGCCCAAATGAAAGCCTATTCATTAAAGCCCTGTGCTTGGTCTCCTCCCGCCCTTTTCCCTTCTTCTTCTACTAGTGGCTGCCCACAGATATCAAATATCTACTAGAAAAGTGCCTGAAGATGCATGTGTTGGCAGGAATCAGTTAGTCACGATGGGTGGAAGTATTAACACATGCATCTTTTTCTTCCTACATCTGTCCACTCATCTCCTCCCAGAAGAGAACGCCTTCAGGGAAAGGAACCCTCTTATAAATACCGACTGGCAAAGCATTCTCACTCCCTTCTTCTCCGATGACGGACCACTATCTGAAGATGCGTGAAGTCCAATACGCTCTAATCACAAATATGACACATTTCCAAGCGCTTCGCTCATCCTCTGCAGGCCTCTCACCCGATCCTACTCTCCCAAGATGCAAAGTGCTGGATCCCACCATCATTCTCATCATTGTTACGCCTACACAAATTATTACATTGTAGCTTTGGAAACACAGAATCAACTTCTTGATTAAGGAAGTCAAAACTACTCAATTAAATCCAGTCAAAAACTTCTTCATGCACAAAGTACTGGACTCAAATATGTTTAAGACATGTAAAGGCAAACTGAAAAGTAAGGTAGAACCCCTACAATGTAGATTACTTAACATTCTCAACATTTACATACCCATTAAAGTTAGACTCATCAACAAAGTAATAGCCAACCCAGTTTTTTATTTCCTTGGTTTGGTACTGGAAAATCACGTTCCTGTTTGACTGTCATTCGTTAACCCTTAATTAGGAATGTTGCTTAGAAACTATATATGGAAAAAGGGCACCTTTCAGAAGGGACCATTAAGGCTTTCCCAACATTTACTTTTTTCCAACATCCAAGCACAGCCTGTTCATTGGGTGACAATGACATGTAATGGGAACTCTGATAAAGAAGAGACACAGGGCTTTGGAAACTATTGAATACCCCAATAAAGGGACTAATTGCAGTTCTGTGCAAATGTAAAGCCTTCTTCCAACTTGAAAAACACATTAAATTACTCTATGAGTCATTTTATATTGCCCACACCCTTATTTTACAAAAAAACAGAAGCAATTAATGTACATATTCCACATTTGGACACGTTCAAATCAAACTCGTGTACTCAAGTATTTCTAAGCAACCTATGTTTATGCAAAAAGTTATCCGGAAGATTAAATGAGATAAAGCATGTAGACCATTTGGCAAAGGCCTGGCAAGCAATCAGTACTCAACATTGCACATTATTATCGTTCCTAATTTTCCAACTCTGTAATCATACTAAGCAGTTATAAAGTTATGCACATGATTATGTATATATAATATACATAAACTGTGTTACTACTAGAAATAAAGCTTTTATGTTATGTACCAAGCAATGCTCTTCATCTAGACAGAGGTGAGTTTAATTTTAACAGAATGATCCACAAAGAAGCAGAGAAAGCTGGCTAAGGGGTAGGATGTTAAATGTTACCTCGAATCTCTGCTTATCAATTAAGGATACAACCTCTACATGGTCTAGTATGAATTATAATCAGCAGTCAGCTGATCCTAGAGAACTCGCTCAAAATGAATAGTTAAGATGTCAAGCACGTGGACAAGTGGCCATTTATTTGCAAGGCTGCACCAACCACTGAAATCTGATTACTTCAATACTCATGCTGAAATCCTCCATAAATTCATTACCTGTCTCATGCTAGAATTTTACAAGTCCTTACACACAAAAATTTTAAATATCCAAAAGTCACTTAAACTGACAAGACTACAGCATCCTGGGCACATCCAGTTTTCAGAACACTTCAATAGCCTCGGCCACGCATCATTTATTATGACAGGGAAAATGCAAAGCCAGTGAGAGCACGTGCTTTCCTAAGCAAATATTAATAATAACCCTATGCCCTCATTACGAAAAAGAAAAATCTTCGCGTTTTCAGCTTAATCTCGACCCGGGGCCAATGCACACTCCCACCTCCCACGCCGAGACGGCGCCCGGGCGCGCCGAGGTGGGGCTGGAAGCTGCTCGCGCTCTCGGGACAACCCGTCCCCTCTCCCCGCGCACTCGGACGCGGCGCGGCCAGACCCACGTGGACTCCAGGCGGGGGCCGCCGGGGTCGCCGCCCGGGGTGGCCAGGAGGGGCCGGGGGCGGGGCCAGCGCCGCGCCGCGAGGCCGGGGAAGGGAGCCGGGCTGCACTCACGCGCCCGGGGGGCTGCACCAGGGCCGTCGCGGCCTCCCTCCGGTTCCCACACTGAGATGGGGGCGGGGGGGCGGGGGGGGAAAAGACCTGGCTCCTCGTTCCATCCGGAAGCCGCCGGGCCGGCAGGAAATGACGAAGCAGAGGTCGTCCGGTCCGTGCGGTAACCGGCTCCGCGCGTCCGGCCGCGACTGCAGGGGAAAGAGCGCCGAGCGAAGCAGCCGGGCCGCCTGCCGCCTGCAGAGTGAGCGGCGTGAGTGGCCCCGCCCCGCCCCGCCCCGCCCCTCCATGCGCGGGGAGGGTGAGAGGGAGGGGAGGGAGCCCGAGGGCGCCCCCAGCCCGGCGCCCGGCCGTCCCAGCTCCTCTGCCGCCGCGCCCCAGGCCGGAGGGAACAGTGAGGCCCGCAGCTCCAGAATCGCGGATCGAAAGGCGGAAGCCGCCGCCTGCGCAGCGCAGGGCACCCGGGATGGGAGGATGGGGGAATGGGGGAGATGGGGGAGATGGGGGGATGAGGGGGATGGGGGAGATGGGGGGATGAGGGGGATGAGGGGGATGGGGGGGTGGAGCGGGCGCGCTTCAGGATCGCACCGCGCGCAGCCCGCGGAGGCCGAGCCCTGGCGGCTCCGGCCCCCGCCGCCTGCCGGGGTGGGGGTTACATTGTCTGCCCGCTAGACTGCTCCTCTTTCCGTGACTGGCAGGTCTCACGAGTCTGGGCAGGGCCGGAAGCGCCCACGTTTGGGAGTCCAGCGTGCGACTCGCTAGCCTGGGTGGTTTGGGGCGAGTTGTGTACCCAGCCCCCCACCCTGCGTCGTCTGCCAGGTGGAGCTTTCGTGCCTCCCAGCAGGGTGATGGTGACAATGAAATGCATATGTGGACTGCCCAGCACAGGCCCCTCAGATGTTAATTGCCTTCGTCTTGCTTGTTGAAGGCCTGTGACCTTGTACCCTCCCGCTTCAGCAACCCAAGCCTTTAGCGTTTCAGAGGACTGAGGGAAAACCATATTGATGCGATGGGTTGTGTTGTAAGGAGCTCGTAGACCTGTATGAGTGACTCCAATCTGAACTTGTTTCAAAATAGCAAAGCTCTAAGTGAGAGACGAAATGGATAACATTCAAGACATGATGACAAGTGATCCTCAAAAGTGAACCACCTAGACATGGCATCGGGAACCCCAAATACGGGAAAAAATTTTAAAACTTAATGATACAGCCGCTTGATCCCAAGAAGAGTACTAGTTCTCTACTTAAAAGTTTGTCAAACTGAAATCAAGCCCCGGTTGTCACATTTTGCCAACTTTATCTCTGGATAGTTAAGTGCAGCTCATCCTAGCAACTCCTTACTGAAATAGTTCAAGCACTAATTTACAGGAAAAATATGTGAAAAAGGTGCAGTTTTCTCAGAAAAGCCCTGAATCCAAGCACATGATGGTCTTGCTGAAACATCCATTAACTTGCCAGGAAGGAACCACTGTAACGCCCCTGGGTGCTTTACACTTAGAGGGAGGCTGTGAGGTGTGCAGTAGCCGCTCAGCAGGTGTGCGTGTGTACACTTGGTTAGACTGTGGCGAGCTGGGAGGGCACCGGTCATAGTTCAGGCCACATGGGAGCCGTGGTCTGTACTGTGGCTTTGTACAGGACCATTCCTTATTCCTGGCAGTCTTACAAAGGCATGCCATTGGTCATGATGGAGGACCAGGCAAGAAAGACCTACCCTCGGTGCAAGTCTTTCACAACTATACTACTAAAAATAACTCAAGTGCGTGTCCCAGAACAGTAGTGTCATTGCGTACCAATCAAGTTGTATAATTCACAGTAAGATTTCACCATTCTTGGTCAGCAGAATTTCAGAATCCTTCTCTAAGTATAATGAAAAACTGGCATATTTGTAGGAGGAGGAAGACAGCTTTGTAGGAATACACCATTTATCGAGTGGCACATGAACAGAATTTTGTGGAACACTGAAGCAAGAAATTCACTTGGCTCAGATCCAGTCAGGTGTTAGAAAACAGGTAGGAAACATTTTCATAGCGTGTCAGATAAAGGGCACCTGCAAAATGTTTCAGTAGCCATTGTTAAGTCTGCTCCCCTTTTCTTCTCCAATTTGTTAGTAACTCCCAATCCTGAAACCTGCCACCGTCACTGCATGGCCGTGCCGGCCCTTCCGCAGCACCTCAAATCAGACCTCTGAAGTCATCTCTTATGGCCCAAAACAGTCATCGTTATTTTATGTTTTGGCACCAACGAAAATCTAGAAAAAACTTCTAGATTCCGTAAATCGTAAAGACAATTATAGTCTTTGATGTTCCAAAAGTTTCCATTCCTAAAGTAGGCTGATTACTTACTATGAATAATGTTACATCCAGAGAAACTCTGGAGTTCAATTTTAAGGAATAAGAATTGAAACTCTGAATAATGCCAAATCCCCCTGCACCTCCCACTCTCTTAAAAAAAAAAATCCATAGCCAATCTTTAAAATCTAGGAATTGGGTATGTTTAATTATTTAATAATATTTAGATCTTGCATCTATAAAATTTTAAGTTCTGTTTTTATTATTCTCTGGCTAATTTTTAAAAGACCAATCTTAATGCTCATCAGACACCAATAGATGTTTCAGAGGAATGACTCTTGCCCTCAGTGTCTAGAATTTAAGTTAAATGGCCATTCACGATACTCACTTTAATACAGTCTGTCCGCAAACGTCTGACAGAGACTTCAGGTGTCAGAACGGGACCAACATGCCACCTGGCCTGGGAGCAGACCCCAAGGAAATTTCATTCATTTTATGCAGAGGCAAACTGTAAGAAAGAAAACAGACTCTGCCCTTAATATACACTGATTAACTTACTGAGCCAAATCTACACTAAAGAACATTTTGGGGACTTCCCTGGTGGCACAGTGGGTAAGACTCCGCGCTCCCAGTGCAGGGGGCCTGGGTTCGATCCCTGGTCAGAGAACTAGATCCCATATGCATGCTGCAACTAAGAGTTCGCATGCCACAGCTAAGGAGCCGGCGATCCGTAACTAAGGAGCCCTGGAGAGGCAACTAAGGAGCCCACCTGCCGCAAGTAAGACCCAGTGCAACCAAATAAATAAATAAATATTTAAAAAACAAAAAGAAAAAGACCATCACTCTCCTTTAAAAAAAAAAAACATTTTGGAGGCTCACAGGACAGATTGCAAGATACTTCAGTGGAGGAATTTCTGCAACGCCTTCACTGTTGTAGGATGTCTAGAAAAAGTTGCAAAACAATTTCTTGGACATTCCAGGTACTTTTTTTCCTTGGTATTAGAAAATGACTATCTTAGTAGAAACTACAGTACAGTTATCACCTGTCATTTGTTCACTGTTTCTCCTTTTGATAGAGTATCTAAAACAACACTTCTGAATTTCTTTCACATATTAGGTCATTTTACTTAGACTTACAAGAGCAGAACTTTCTCTTTAAGGAAAAATTCAATGAACTTCCCAAATGCAAATAAGAAACCAGTAGCTGTCCCTTGCTACTTGATACACTTGCTGTTACCATTCATTTCCTGTGGGAATGTCCAAAGAATGCATTTCCTTGAATAGAAGTCACAGCTGTGTAAATAGCAAAAAGTAACTTTTTATCCCATAGCTTCCACAGTGGGCCAGGAGGCCAAAACTAGATAAAGCTCCAGACATGTTCGTTTTCCAGGTGTGTCAGGGGCCTGTGGAAGAGTGCGGTCCTGGCTGTCGCATCTCATCCCGACTGCTGTCACGAGTCTCACGCTGTCCTTCTCTCTCAGCACCCCAGCCAGTTGTGTGCACCTCTGTTTCAAGCATTCAGTTGCTTTCGTCTGGGTGATGGTTACAGTTTGGAAACCGTGCAGTGACATTTCAACCCATATCCTTTTAGAAATATGATTTTTTAATCCCGAGTTTGAACCTTTATGTAGGAGCTGTGGTGTTTCAAAGTCAGAAATAGGCGAAAATGTGTTCCATGCCTTAGTGATCTAGACCAGGGTTGGCCAACATTTTCTTAACGGGCCAGATGGTAAACATTTTAGGCTTTGAGGACTGTGAGGCAAAAATGGAAGATGCTCCGTTTAAAATGTATCCGTTTAGAAATGTAAAACCATTCTTGGCTCCTGGGCCATACAAAGACAGGCAGGGGGTGGGAGCTGGCCAGCAGGCCCTCTGTTTGCCAGTCCTTGTCCAGCCGTCACACCATCACTAACTGAAAGAAACCCTGCCCTCTTTGCTGCCTTACAGTCCCATGCCTGGCGGTTACGGAGTGATGGGTGACGAGGGCTCCATCGATGACAGCGTTCACGAGGCCTGGAATGAAGCCACCAACGTGTACCTGGTAGTGATCCTTGTCAGCTTTGGGCTCTTCATGTATGCCAAGAGGTAAAGGCTTTAGAGTCTCAGGGTTGATAAGAACCCGGGCATTTATAAGTTTTGCAGGTTTGTTTGATCTAAGTTAAATGCACAAAAATAATTTCATCAGCATTTTTGTTCCTGCTATGAAATCACTGTCTAATCGGGTCAGCCCTCACATACTGGACACCAGGATTTGGCTTGGAAAACCCAGTTGCTCTGAGAGATGGGGATTTAAGTGCAGCTCTTGGCACCCAGGCCAGCTGCTGTATACTCCTATTCTATCATTTCTGGTACAGCTCAGTTTTCTCATTCAGCCAGCTTCACTGTCACCCTTGGATGAGCACGTATTTGGGGCCAGTGTCCCTGAAGTGCACAAACTCTAACTCCTATGTGTTCAGCAATTCTGTCTTCGCAAATTTCAAGCCCTCCCTTCTGTTTCTTGTGCGTAATATTGGTATGATCCAATTACTCGTCCGGCCGTCCCCCAAAACTCAGTCCCCCGAGAACAAGGACTTCTGTTTAACCTTTGTGTCCCTGATGTGCCGCGTGGTGTAAATCCTCAATAAATATTTCTTGCTGTGATTCCAGATGCTGCAGCGCAATCCAGCTGTTCTTTTCCACTCTCCCTGGCTCCTCTCCTTCAAGTACAAGTTAAAAAAAAATGCACGCTGAGGGGCGTGCTTTGAAGCGGAAAAACAGCAGTAGTTGGATTGAGCTGCTCCTGCCCGTAGCCATGTGCTTCGTGGCGTCCTCTGCCAAGGTCAAAGGCATTAGACAGCTCACGATAATTAGTCAACCAAGAATAATTGATGCTCGGCCCGGGGAACAGTTCAGACCCACACTTGCCACGGGACCTGCAGGCTCGCCCTTCCCGACCCTGAGACCCCTGAGCCGCTGGCCCACTGGCCGCCTGGACCCTCGGGGGAGCGGGGGGGGCGGGGGGGGAGGCGAGAGGAGGCCTCCACAGAGCACGGGGGGGGCCAGCGGCAGGTAACAGCCTTCCCCTAAGAATAGCCACCGTCTCCTCCCCACCCCACTGTTTTAAAGGCAGAGACAGGCTGTTGTTAATTTTAACTAGATGACCCCACTAAGGCCATGCTACTCTATTTAAGAAATCGTTTATTCATTGTTTTTCAAAATTAAGGTCTGCTCACATTCTGTTTATTCTCTGCCCGCAATAACGTAGCTTTATTTGCATGACATGAGAGGGAGGGAAAAAAAAAATCATACTTTTTTTGTCTGAGCATTTTTCCGTGCAACAGGGCTCTTTTGCGGGGATTGAGGGGAGACACTTTGTTGTATGAAGTGGGCGTGTTCAGCTACTGCCTTTTCTTTCTTATAACCCTGTGACTGTACACGTACAGCTTCATACTTCTAGTGAAAGAAAGAATACTTGAGCCCAAGAAGCATCTCACGGGGACAAAATAGAAGATGGACTCATGGCCACTTAACGTCCTTTTAATGCAGCTTCTGGTTACTACGATCGTGTGAATGTTACAGTCCTACAGCTATGAATACAAATCTCTTTTCTGCATTGGTTTCTGTTTTAGAAATAAAAGGAAAATTATGAGGATATTCAGTGTGCCACCTCCAACAGACACTCTGTCAGAGCCCAACTTTTATGACACAATAAGCAAAATTCGTTTAAGACAGCAACTGGAAATGTACTCCATTTGTAAGTATATTCTGTGCTTAATTACATACGTAAGCCTATTTAAAATAGACTCTTTGGGGTTGAGTCTCATTGGCAAAGGTTATCAGAAATAGCTGATAATGACACAGGGAACTATACTCAATATCCTGTAATAAACCATAATGGAAAAGAATATATGTATGTATATCTGAATCACTTTGCTGTACACCAGAAACTAACACAACATTGTAAATCAACTATACTTCAATTAAAAAAAATTTTTTTTTTATTTTAAGAAAGAAATAGTTGGTAATGAAAACATAGGGCCTTTTTAGATGCTCAACACAGTATCAGCAAACCCGGTTTGCATGAAGTTAGTGTTTCAGGACACTTCACTCATTTGGGGCCCTTCCAAGACCCTGAGAAGAGCCCTAGCAGCGTGTTTCACGTTTTGAAAATTTGGCAGAAATTAGATGCCTTAACAATCGGTGAGGCTGCTGTCTCATCCTTCTCTAATTTCCCTCCTTTGCACTTCCCTCGTGTGCAGTGGCGTCGAGGTGGCCAAGAACATTTTGGGGATCTGGCTGAGGGGACGTTGAGTTGAACCTACTTTAGTTTGGGTTTGAAATTTTGTGTTTATAGAGTTTGCAGTCACTTCTATTACAATTAAATTACTATGTGCTGCAGCCATAGCAGTATAGGAACGGCTTCCAGGCCAGAGGTTATTAACATGTCCTGTGGTACTAAACCCTGTGAGTTAAGTGGTGGAGAAGAAACAAAGGTTAAAGGGTAGGGAGCCAGGATGAATTGTACATCCAAACCACAGCCTTTGATGCCACCATTTAAAAAAATGGGGTGTGGTTTCCATGGTGTATCATTAAATGAGAAAAGGCAAGATGTAATTATATGTATTCTAGGGTACTGCTCCTTTACAATCAAATGACAAAAACATCCCTATCTACGTGTAATAAAAATGTTCTATAGAATTTTTTTTTACTGGAGTATAGTTGATTTACAATGTTGTATTAGTTTCAGGTATACAGCACAGTGATTCAGCTATATATATATATATATATATATATATATATATATATATATATATATATATATGTTCTTTTTCAGATTCTTTTCCCTATAGGTCACCACAAAATATTGAGTATGGTTCCCCGTGCTATACAGTAGGTCCTCGTTGGTGATCCACTTTATATACAGTAGTACGCATATGTTAATCCCAACCTCCCAATTCATTCCTCCCCAACTCCTTTCCCCTTTGGCAGCCACAAGTCTGTCCTCTATGTCTGTGGGTCTATTTCTGTTTTGTAAGTAAGTTCATTTGTATCTTTTTTTTTTTTAGATTCCACATGTAAGTGATATCATATGATATTTGTCTTTCTCTGTCTGACTTACTTCACTTAGTACAATGATCTCTAGGTCCATCCATGTTGCTGCAAATGGCATTATTTCATTCTTTCTTATGGCTGAGTAATAGTTCATTGTATATATATATATATGTGTATATATATATATATATATATATCACATCTTCTTTATCCAGTCATCTGTATATGGACATTTAGATTGCTTCCATGTCTTGGCTATTGTAAACAGCACTGTAATGAACATTGGGGTGCATGTATCTTTTCAAATTATAGTTTTCTCTGGATATATGGCCAGGAGTGGGATTGCTGGATCGTATGGTAACTCTATTTTTAATCTTTTAAGGAACCTCCATACTGTTTTCCATAGTGGCTGTATCAATTTACCTTCCCACCAACAGTGTAGGAGGGTTCCCTTTTCTCCACACCCTTTCCAGCATTTATTATTTATAGACTTTTTGATGATGGCCATTCTGACCGGTGTGAGGTGATACCTCATTGTAATTTTGATTTGCATTTCTCTAATAAATAACAATGTTGAGCATCTTTTCACGTGCCTGTATGTCTTCTTTGGAGAAATGTCTATTTAGATCATCTGCCCATTTTTTGATTGGGTTGTTTCTAAAAATGTTCTGTATAATTACACAAGCCTGGAGGAAGGCTTGGAAAGATACACATCAGATTATTAACATTCATTACCTTGATGGGAACACTGTGGGACTCGAGGGAAAAGACTGGATATTTTTAAAAGAAAGATGTCTGTGTGTTTGCGCGCACGCATAAAAAGAAGCAAGAAAGAGTGATCAGCAAGATGTTACTGGTATATGTCTCGGGTGGAGTGTAATTTCAGGTGAAAAGTAGAAAAACCATATATATATTTTTTACACAAGTAGAACCTCTAGAAACTTCTTCAGCATAAATTTTATCCTGAGAAGTAGTAACAGCAGTTCCTTTGAGGAAAGGAGCTGCAGGACTAATCAGGTGGCAGGAAGGTACACCTTCCCTGTTTCCTCTGTTGTCCCTTTTGCATTCATGTGTTACTAGTTCAGAATAAGAAGTAAAACTGAATGTAACAGAGCAGCATTATTCACAGTAGCCAAAAGATGGAAACAACCCAAGTGTCCTTGACTGATGGATCCACAGAATGTGGTCTATACGTGCATAGGATGTTATTCAGCCTTTAAGAGGAAGGAAATTCTTTTTTTTTTTTTTTGGCTGCATTGAGTCTTCTTTGCTGCACGCGGGCTTTCTCTAGTTGCAGTGAGCGGGGGCTACTCTTCGTTGCAGTGCACGGGCTTCTCATTGTAGTGGCTTCTCGTTGTGGAGCACGGGCTCAGTAGTTGCAGCACGTGGGCTCAGTAGTTGTGGCTCGTGGGCTCTAGAGCACAGGCTCAGTAGTTGTGGCGCACGGGCTTAGTTGCTCCACGGCATGTGGGATCTTACCGGACCAGAGCTCGAACCCATATCCCCTGCATTGGCAGGCGGATTCTTAACCACTGCGCCACCAGGGAAGTCCCAAGAGGAAGGAAATTCTGACACATGCTACAACACGGATGCACCTTGAAGACATTATGCTTCGTAATTATTTTTATTGTGAACTGAAAGAAGCCAGTCACAAAAGAACAAATATTGTGTGATTTCTCTTCTGTGTAGCAAATTCACAGAGACAGAAAGCAGAATCGTCACCAGGAGTGGGAGAGGAAGGAGTGGGGAGTTACTGTGTAATGAGGACAGAGGTCAGTGTGGGGTGATCAAAAGAAGGGTGCTGGTGGTGGCAGCACAACAGTGTGAATGCAGTTAATGTCCCTGAACTGTACACTTAAAAACGGTTAAAATAGCAAGTTTTATGTTTTTGTATTTCACCTCAAAAAAAAATTTCCTTAAGAAAATTTAAGTATTTAAAAAACAAAAACAGGGAACCAGAAGCTCTGTATAGAAAATTATAAGTAAAGAGTTAGGTTTTCATTGATGCCTAGTCAAAGCAGAAGTTTGTGGGAGTTCCCTGGTGGCCTAGTGGTTAGGATTTGGTGCTTTCACTGCAGAGGCCCAGGTTCAATCCCTGGTCAGGGAACTAAGATCCCACATGCCTGGCGGCACAGCCAAATACAAAAACAAACAAAAATCAGAAGTTAGATCCTATCAAAAAATATTCAGTAGTATAGCATATACAATTATAAAGCCAGTGTACAGCTGTTTTTCTTCTTTGATGAGAATGGCATAAAATGAAATTTATCAGAACACGTGTGTTTGTAAGGCATGTTAGGTTTTCTGTTGCTGCTGTATTACCACAGATTCAGTGGCTTAACTTCCCTCTTAGAACTGCTTTTGCTGCATCCCGTAGGTGTTGGATTGTCGTGTTTTCATTGTCATTTGTCTCTAGGTATTTTTTGATTTCATCTTTGAGTTCTTCAGTGATCTCTTGGATATTTAGTAACGTATTGTTTAGCCTCCATGTGTTTGTGTTTTTTTCCCTGTAATTGATTTCTAATCTCATAGCGTTGTGGTCAGAAAAGATGCTTGATATGATTTCAATTTTCTTAACTTTACTGAGGCTTGATTTGTGACCCAAGATGTGATCTATCCTGGAGAGTGTTCCGTGCACACTTGAGAAGAAAGTGTAATCTGCAGTTTTTGGATGGACTCTCCTATAAATATCAGTTACATCTGTCTGGTCTATTGCCTCATTTAGAGCTTCTGTTTCCTTATTTATTTTCATTTTGGATGATCTGTCCATTGGTGTAAGTGAGGTGTTAAAGTCCCCCACTATTATTGTGTTACTGTCGATTTCCTCTGTTATAGCTGTTAGCAGTTGCCTTATGTATTGAGGTGCTCCTATGTTGGGTGCATATATATTTATAATTGTTATATCTTCTTCTTGGATTGATCCCTGGATCATTACGTAGTGTCCTTCCTTGTCTCTTGTAACATTCTTTATTTTAAAGTCTATTTTATCTGATACGAGTATAGCTACTCCAGCTTTCTTTTGATTTCCATTTGCATGGAATATCTTTTTCCATCCCCTCACTTTCAGTCTGAATGTGTCCCTAGGTCTGAAGTGGGTCTCTTGTAACAGCATATATATGGGTCTTGTTTTTGTATCCATTCAGCAAGCCTGTGTCTTTTGGTTGGAGCATTTAATCCATTCACGTTTAAGGTAATTATCGATATGTATGTTCCTATGACCGTTTTCTTAATTGTTTTTGTAACTCCTTTTCTTCTCTTGTGTTTCCCACTTAGAGAAGTTCCTTTAACATTTGTTATAGAGCTGGTTTGGTGGTGCTGAATTCTCTTAGCTTTTGCTTGTCTGTAAAGCTTTTGATTTCTCCATCGAATCTGAATGAGATCCTTGCCAGGTAGAGTAATCTTGGTTGTAGGTTCCTCCCTTTCATCACTTTAAGTATATCATGCCACTCCCTTCTGGCCTGTAGTTTCTGCTGAGAAATCAGCTGTTAACCTTATGGGAGTTCCCTTGTATGTTTTTTGTCGTTTTTCCCTCGCTGCTTTCAGTAATTTTTCTTTGTCTTTAATTTTTGCCAATTTGATTACTATGTGTCTCAGCGTGTTTCTCCATGGGTTTATCCTGTATGGGACTCTCTGCGCTTCTTGGACTTGGGTGGCTATTTCCTTTCCCACGTTAGGGAAGTTTTCGACTATAATCTCTTCAAATATTTTCTCTGGTCCTTTCTCTCCCTCTTCTCCTTCTGGGACCCTTATAATGCGAATGTTGTTGCATGTAATGTTGTCCCAGAGATCTCTTAGGCTGTCTTCATTTCTTTTCATTCTTTTTTCTTTATTCTGTTCCGCAGCAGTGAATTCCACCATTCTGTCTTCCAGGTCACTTATCCGTTCTTCTGCCTCGGTTTTTCTGCTATTGATACCTTCTAGTGCATTTCTCATTTCACTTATTGTATTGTTCATCTCTGTTTGTTTGTTCTTTAATTCTTCTAGGTCTTTGTTAAACATTTCTTGCATCTTCTCGATCTTTGCCTCCATTGTTTTTCCGAGGTCCTGGATCATCTTCACTATCATTATTCTGAATTCTTTTTCTGGAAGGTTGCCTATCTCCACTTCATTGAGTTGTTTTTCTGGGATTTTAGCTTGTTCCTTCATCTGGTACATAGCCCTCTGCCTTTTCATCTTGTCTATCTTTCCGTGAATGTGGTTTTTGTTCCACAGGCTGCAGGATTGTAGTTCTCCTTGCTTCCGCCTTTTTAAGACTGTTGATACACATTGCCAAATTACCATCCAGAAATGCTATGCCAATTTGTAGTCCACCCCAACAGTGGGTGTGAAGCCTGCCTCACACAAACACTGGCTTGTAGCACTTTTTAAAAAGTGTAAAACTACAAAAATGAGTACCTCTCCCTTTTTCATGCAAGTGGATTACTCCAAATTTCATAACTTTTTTCAGTTAATTTAGCAAGTCTGTAAATTTGCATCTACTGCATCATTTTTTGTGACTGTTCAGTGTTCCTTTATATGAATATGCCACAGTACACATAGCTTCTCCATTCTTGTATATAAGCTATGTCCAGTTTTTCAGTTTTTCCAAATAGTACTCTGATATGTATCCTTGCCTATATCTCTGGCTATTTCTTTTGGTTAAATACTTAGAAAGAGAGTTGTTGGATCAAAAGGGTATACACATTTTAAAGGCTTGGCTTAATCTGATAGGAGAATAACCACATTTTGTTTTATTTTGTATTCCTTTGATTTACTGGTGGGTTTACTGGCTGTTTGTATTAATTTGGCAAGTTGGTTAATTATACCCTGTGTCCATTCTTCTGTAGTGAGAGGTTGTAACGGTTGTATCCTATCCTGTCAGATCCATATGTCTGACTTTCTGTTTCTGTGTGTCATGGGGTGTTGAAAGACTCCAGCTATTTTAATGTGATGCTCCACACAACACTTAAGAAAATGACTCACGATAGTTGCCTTTCACGTAATATTTTTTAATACCTGCGCTTTTGTGATGATCCCTTTTTAAGTGAGTAGGTTGTTCAGCCCCAGAACTACTAGAATTCATGATCATTTGTTCTAGTTTTTGTCTGACCTTTTACTGAGAGAGTTCTTGACCATCATACTTTCATGATAGGTTTTTAGTATGTAGTGTGTCTTCACACATTCTTTGAATTTGTTATTATTTGTATCCTCCTAGACTTGTCTTTTTTGCTCTAAATCTAACAGTTATTACATTTCTTCTCTTTCGTTTTCCCCTTTTAACTAGTTTGAAGTGTGATTTGAAGCTCAAGATCATGATCAAAAGAATGCAGTGCCTTTCTCAGCTCCACCAGTTTTTGCTTCTGAGGTTTACATGCCACTGCTGCCCTTGCTAATTATGAACTGAGATTCATTTTGTGATGTTTTTTTCTCATAGGTTATATACAGTTATTCTTCAGTTCTGTAATGGTAGAATATGTTGGATGATTTATTGGTACTGAAGGCAGGGTTATCATTGCACATCCAAAAAGTGCTTTTGTTTTGTTTTGTTTTGTTTTTGTTTTTTGCTTTATTGGAGTATAATTGCTTTACAATGGTGTGTTAGTTTCTGCTTTGTAACATAGTGAATCAGCTCTACATTTACATATATCCCGATATCTCCTCCCTCTTGCGTTTCCCTCCCAGCCTCCCTATCCCACCCCTCTAGGTGGTCACAAAGCACCGAGCTGATCTCCCTGTGCTGTGCTGCTGCTTCTCACTAGCTGTTGTACATTTGGTAGTGTATATATGTCCATGCCAGTCTCTCACTTTGTCCCAGCTTACCCTTCCCCCTCCCCGTGTCCTCAGGTCCATTCTCTACACCTGTGTCTCTCTTCCTGTCCTGCCCCTAGGTTCTTCATAACCATTTTTTTTTCAAATTCCGTATATATCTGTTAGCATACGGTATTTCTTTTTCTCTTTCTGACTTACTTCACTCTGTATGACAGACTCTAGGTCCATCCACCTGACTACAAATGACTCCATTTTGTTTCTTTTTATGGCTGAGTAATATTCCATTGTATATATGTGCCACATCTTCTTTATCCATTCATCTGTCGATGGACACTTAGGTTGCTTCTATGTCCTGGCTATTGTAAATAGAGCTGCAATGAACATTCCAAGAAGAGGTTTTTAAATTGGATTATGCATTATGTATGTGCGTATACGTTTCTGTTTTTTTCCATACCCAAAATTACAAACCTGCCATGGCTGGTCTTGTGCAGGACTCTTCCACACGTGAGAAAATGAGAGTTGTCTATATGTTAAATCTGTATAGACTTCGCAAGTGACCTTTTGTCTTTCATCGAAAGCACTTGACCTGCGGCAGTGTGGCCTCACCAGTGAAGGAGCAAAGGCTTTACTAAAGGCCCTTGAAAGCAACAGAACTCTGGTCGTTTTGGATATAAGAAAAAAATCCACTTGTTGGTATGTGGTCACTTTTTTTAAAAAATTGATTAACACATAGCAAAACAAAAAGAGTTTGTTCACGTATTGACAGTTTTAAAAACTTAACGTGTTTCTCTTTCCTCATCGTATACAGTTGGCCCTTGAACAGCTTGGGGGTTAGGGGTGCCGCCCCCCACACAGTTGAAAATCTGGGTATAAGTTTATAGTCAGTGGTTCCGCATCTGTGGATTCAACCAACCTTGGCTCGTGTAGGACGATAGTACATATTTATTGAAAAATATCCGTGTGTCAATGGACCCGCGAGGTTCAAACCCATGTAGTTCAAGTGTCAACTGTACTTTTCTAATGTTGCACTTCCCTTATGTTTTTAGCAGATAATGTACTAATTAAAGTGAGTTATACCTTTAAATTGTTCTTATCTCTACTCTGAATAGAGGTGAACCTAGATACTAAGCCTGCTTCCACCAAGAGCCTTATTTCCTTGTTGTGCAGCCTCTGAATTCTTGCAAGGAGTACTTTATTCATTTGTCAGTTTCACAAGTAATTTTTTTAATAGCTTCTGTGTGCCAGATACGGGTCAGGCACTAGGGATAAAGCAGTGAACCAGACAGACAAAAGTCTTGCCCTCGTGGAGCTTACATTCTAGTGAAGGGGTTCAGATAGAAATGAGTAAACAGATAAGTAATATAATTTTAGACAGTAGGAAGTGCAAAAATATCTCAATGTAAGGAGAGTGAGTGGAGGCAGGTAGGACTCCATTGGATAGGTTTGTTAGGGGACAGCTTCACTGGAGAAGTGGCATTTGAATGGAGACTTGAATGAAGAGAGGAGCAAGCCATGGAAGATCTGGGGTAAGCACACTCCAGGACAAGGAGGCAATGAGTATGCAGGCATGTAGGTGGGTGGAGTATTTAAGGAAAAGCAAGGAGGCCAACATGGTCAGAGTACTGAGTGAAGAAGAGTGTGGTATGACGTGAGGTCAAGGAGCTAGCCAGGGATCTGATCTTGTAAAGTCTTGAAGGCCAGAGTAAAGATGTGGATTATTCTAAACGAGTAGAGGGTTTTGAACTGGAATAAGGCATGATCCAAATAGTATCTGAATAAGATGACTTGGTATAGAGAATAGACTTGGGGGGATAAAGAAGAGAAACAGGGAGACCAGTTAGGAGACTATCACAGTGGTCCAAATAAGAGATGTTTATGGCTTAGCTTAGGTTGGAAGTTTGGAGCAAGTGAAAAGTGGTTGAATTCAGGTTGTGGTTTTTTTTTTTTTTTTTTTTTTAATTTTTATTTATTTATTTATTTATGGCTGTGTTGGGTCTTCGTTTCTCTGCGAGGGCTTTCTCTAGTTGCGGCAAGTGGGGGCCACTCTTCATCGCGGTGCGCGGGCCTCTCACTATCGCGGCCTCTCTTGTTGCGGAGCACAGGCTCCAGACGCGCAGGCTCAGCAATTGTGGCTCACGGGCTTAGTCGCTCCGTGGCATGTGGGATCTTCCCAGACCAGGGCTCGAACCCGTGTCCCCTGCATTGGCAGGCAGACTCTCAACCACTGCGCCACCAGGGAAGCCCCAGGTTGTGTTTTGAGGGTGTAGCTAACAGGGCTTGCCGATAGATTAGATGTGGGGTATGAAGGAAATAGTAACAAGGAGGCAAGTCGTTGATGATTATGTGTGCAACTGGGTGGTATCACTTAGAAAAAGGGGGCTGACGGGAGGAGCAGCTTTTGAGGGAATATCAGGACTTTGGTTTGTTATCTTAGATGCGCTTTAGGTATCTAAGTGTCTGGACAGTGCTCAGACTGTACTTTCTATCCAAAGGTATCCAAAGCCACTTTAGATGCAAAATGTTTAAAGTTGACCTTTGCTGCTGCCCAAATCGTAACCACTGGGGGCAGTCTGCAAGATGGCATCTTACGTTTTTGAGGAAGAAATTAGAATACACAAAGGGGGAAATAAGTGTATAATTACATAATGTAGATATCATATTTAATTTTATGGGGAAAACAATAATTAGTTGGCTTTTGGTTTTAAATGAAAATAGCCACTCACTGGGAAATAATTCCTCTAATTTCAATTTATTTTACTTTAGATCATTCTGTGATGAAAGCAGTTATCAAAAAAGTTCTCCAGATGGAAGGAGTGCCAAGTCAGAGGTATATAACATGTTTTAGTTCTCTCCGAAGGATTTCTCTTTAATGGCTTGTTTTTCTTTCTTTCTTAAAAGAAAATTATCAAGGTACTTTCTGCCATCTTAAAACTAAGTTTTTAGTCAAATTAAATGGCTTTTCTGTTTTTGAAAATGTTGTGTGATGCCTTAATTTAGGTTCCCAGAAATGCAGATTGAAAACCTTTTATTAACTTAAAGTATCTTAATTTCCAATGAAGATCAAACCCTCCTAAATTACCTGTAACTTAAATGGCATATTTATTATTTCTGTCTCAGTACCAGTGGATAACTTCTCCATCGGTGAAGGAACCATCCAAAACTGCTAGACAGAAAAAGAGAACTATAATTTTGGGAAGTGGTCGAAAAGGAAAAGCTACTATTAGAATTGGTTAACTCTTTCTTGTTTCTAATGCTACTAGAACTTATACCCCTTATGTTTTCCGATGTGCTAAAATTAAAACAGCCAGTATTAACCACATGCACATTAGGAGGCCTATATTAGGAGTCGCCAAGTGTGTCGGGTGCCGTGGACAGCTGAGGCACGTTTAGCCCAAAGGAAAGTTCCAGCGCATTGCAGAGAGCAGACGAAATACCCCGGTGGTGAAAATTCACTGTTGCTAAGGGTTGAAACGAACCAATAATTCCTCCTGTTTCTCAGGGTGTTCTGTTTGGCTGTTAATGAAATGTATTTCCAAGGAATGCAGGCATGTGGCTGAAAAGGCCAGCGGTGCCTGGGGGTCACAGCGAGACCCTCCCATCTCGCCCCCCTCAGCCATCCTGTGCTCTGGGAGCAGAGCTCTCAGCTACAGGTGAAACATAGTAGCTTCCATATCCGGATTCTAAGATTTTCTAAAGCCCTTTAAAGGCCCCCTTCTCTGAGTGGTGCTTGACCTGCTGGTGTTTGGGGCGGGAGGGTGGGCTGGGTGAAGGGTCTGAGCGCCATCCTGAGGGAAGGGCTTTGGAGGCCTGTGTGAGCCTGAGACCGGGGGCCCAGTGCCCGCGTCCGAGGGGAGGCTAGCGCTGACTCCAGCCGTGCCGAACCAGACGTCGCCCTCCTTCCCGACAAGCCAGCAAAGCCTGTCGCTCACCTTCCTGGCTGTGCTGCTTACACGTGCCCTCTGGGAAGGCCAGCCTGGCAGAGCTCTGTTCCTGCCCTTCGGGCTGCTGGTAACTGAGTACCTAGCCTGGGTGCTGGAGGGGAGGATCCATAGATGGTGGAGGCCCAGTGCCTGCCCAGGGTGCTGCCCCTCTGCTGAGGGGCGCTCGCCCAGCTGGTTAGACCTGTTCGCACCCAACTGCCCACAGTCAGCACCCAGGCTAGGAACAGCAGCCTCCCCATTTCCTCGGTGTCTTCTAGTTTTGTTCCTTTCTTCTTTTCGCTGCCTTCCTCCCCAAAGAGGCAAGATACTAATCTTCAAGAACCAAATCAGGCCATGATTTTCCAGCTAAACTCATGACAGTTCTGCACTTCTGAATGACTGGGTACAAACATTTGCAAGGATGAGCTCTTGGGTGAGGCGCCAGCCAACTTTTCTAGCTTCATCTCTCCTGCTCGTGTGTGGGCACCGCCTGCTGCCCCAGATGCCTTGACTCCTCCATTTTCCTATATTCCTCCTCAGAATGCTGCCACCACCCCATCCTGGCCTTTGCGAATGTTAGCTGGCTGTTCCCCACAGCATCCTGTCACCCTGGTCCACTCTTGCTAACCTCTGTATGCCCTTCTATGAAATCTTGTCAGGTCCAACTGGAGGAAGACCACCGTATAGGTCAGTTAGCTTGGGAAGGAACCCAACTGTGTGACCTGCTTCCCCTTTCCCAGTGTCTTTAAAATAACGTTAAAAAAAAAAAAAGAAAAAATGTTGTTCTAGAGCTCCTATACCATCTCTTACCACCATCAGAAAACCATCCCCCCAAAGGGGGACCTCATTCATATTGAAAATAACTTCTTAACGTGTAGGCATTACCTTAGGGCATTCTAGACACTGGGGGAGGGAAAAACCATTGTATTTTTTTCTAACATGCATGTTAAACTTCTTTCCAAAGTTCTTTAAACTGTGGTATTCTTACAGGTAGACAATGTTGCTGATCAAGCGCTTGTTTCTTCCCTTTTTCTTCCCCCAGGCTCAAAGATTTGGAAAGAGATAGTTTAACAGAAAAGGTAAGGAAATCTCCACCTTAACAAAATTTATGATCAAATGTGACCATTTGACAGACACTATGTAGTTCCTAAAAACAAATTTAAGTGGAATTGGCTCTCTTTTCCCTGAAGTTGAGGATAACGTGGATGTTTTTGTCTAACGTGCTGGACTAATAGGCCATTATTGGTTAGCTTTTGGTAACTCATCGAGTTTCCCAGTCTGGGTTCTGTACCATCAAGTCTGGATTATAATTTGTCCTGGTCACACTGTTTTTCAAAATCAGGTTTGTTCTAGTATGCTATTATGTGTCTGTTTCACCTTTAATCTTTCCATTTTTCACCACTCTGGAGATGGTGTGATATGATCTTAACGAAAACAACAGGAACATGTCTTGTGAATATTTAGTTTTCTTTTTGGCCGACTCAGCATTGCCTGCCATTCAGTCATTGTTATGTGACCAGGCAGTGTAACTATTTGTGTATTAGTCCATTGGTTCATAGCTTGGGAATGTGGAGACTTCTAAACCTATATCCTTCCCTTAGGAATGCGTGAAGGAGAAATGGAATCTCTTGCCTGAATTTCTGCAGACAGAAATAAAGAATCAGTTATGTGACTTGGAAACCAAATTACATAAAGAAAAATTATCAGAGGTTAAGTCGTCAGCATCTCGGCGGCTAGAAAACGTTTCCTCCCATGTAACTTGTCTGTGACCAGGGAGGCAGGATAATCCCACCTCTCCCTGTTACCTGATAGTTATAAAGGAAGCGCATGTGTTTCCTTATTCTCTCATGGCCACTTGTTTACATTCACTTCTACTTAAATTATCCTTTCCTGCTGTAGGAGGTCTACCTGGCTAAAGTCAAATCCCTTTTAAATACAGATTTGTCCTTGGAGAACGGAGCTCATGCTTTGAGTCGGGAAGTGAATGGATGTCTAGAAAACGGGAGCCAGACAAGTGGTGAGGAGCACAGAGTGGAAATAACAGAGAAAAAGAAGTCCCCCAAACCTGTTTCCAAACTTTGCATGCCCAGGAGAAGCAAGTCCGATGGAGAAACAAAATGTAAGAGCACTTGACTCGTTTGACCTCGTTGGAGTCTGGTACCGCCTAAGGGGAGGACAGACTCGGTGCCATAGGGTCTGTCTGTTCCCCACACACACAACCCCTCCACCGGCAGTACTTGTTTTTTGTGTATCTTTTGGGGGGGGGGGTTGGGGGGGGGTGGCTGTGTTGCTCGGCTTGTACGATCTTAGTTCTCCAACCAGGGATCGAACCCGGGCCCTCGGCAGTGAGAGTGCCAAGTCTTAACCACTGGACCGCCGTGGAATTCCCTCTTGTGTATACTTCTAACTAGCTTAGATATATACTTGAAATTTTTGTCTTCGACCAAGTTATAGAGCATTAGATCCCCAAATGTGGTTGAATTTATGAGGTATAAGAAAACAAGAGCTGCTGATATTTATGACTTGTAAGTTACACGCCTGTTGAAGCTAAACATTTATTCTTAGACTCCTTCCCCGCTTGTAGTCAGAGTAACTCTTCTGGAATTTTTAAAAATAAGAGCCTGGGACTTGAGCTCAGGTCAGGTGCTTGGCCACTTCATCGTTTGACGAAATAAGCAGAGGCTCTGTTTCCTTGTCCGTCTCAGGGTTGGGCCCTTCATACGAGAGCTTGTGTTAAAATGGCCTAGCACACTGGCAGGTGCTAATTTGATGACTTTATGAAGACGGTGGTTGCTTAGAATCAGAAGAGAAGGATGCTTAATCCTCAGAACCTGGTCTCTGCACCAGCTTGGTGATGCTGAAGAACTGTGCCTTGGCGGTGAACTCTTTATTCATAGTGGCTTTGTTGTTTCTTTTCTGTAAGCAGCTGAAGTCTCATGTAGCCCCAGGATTACAAGGCAAACTACCAGGCAGACCACCATCACATCTCATTTCACAAGGGGGTCAGTATATAATGAATGGACAGCCCCCATTTTAGGGGCCAACTGTTTTTGGTAAAACACATATAGAATTAGTAGGATGTAACTTAGTAATTCTGACTTCCACATTGCTTAGGTTTTCCTTTTGATATTCTGTTTTTAGACATTCATGAACAGCATTTCTGAAGACCTCATCCATTTTTACTCTTAGCATCGGAAACTTCAAATGTACATACACAAAATACCAAGGATAGTAAAATGAACCCCTGTGTACCTATCACCCAGTATCAACAGTTAACAGCTCCTGGCTGTTGTTTCATCTATACCCCCATAGGCTCCAAGTGAAAATTATTCCAAATGGATTACAAGTCCATACACACCCATGTCCCCCCAGTTGGATTACTTTGAAACAAATCGGACATGTCATCTTATCCACAAATACGATATTTCTAGATGACAGGGTCTCTTTCTCTGACAAGTTTTTTATTCATATTTTGCTATAATTGCTAACATCTAGCAAACAGTCTTTTGAAGAAGACAAAACATGCCTTATAAAGTGTAACAGTTGCTTACTAACAAATATTTAGCAGTGTTCATACCTCCCCTTGTGTAACAGAGTTTGGTTGATTTGTTCCTTAAGCCTTTCAAGTGATAGATTCCTTATTTTCTTGCCATTTATTTAAAGAAAATAGGTCTTTTGTCTAATAGCTTCTAGGTCTGGCTGACTGCATCGTTTTGGTGGTTAATGTGTTCCCTTGTCTCCAGTTTTCTGTCAACTGGTAGTTAGGTCTAGAGTCCTGATCAGATTCCAGCTTTATTTTGTGCGGCTTCATTGACGGTATGGGGCTGTCCATCAGAGGCATGTGATGTCTCTTCGGTGATTCTAGCAGCCGTTGATCAAAGTCTAGATCCATTATTTCTTAGGGTTTGCAAAACGGTGGTATTCTAAACCTGTCATCCAAAGAAACATTAAGCTTGAAGCTTATTTTAATGTCCTGGCAAAAAGGTCTTCTCCTTGGAGGGAAGAGGGTGTCCATGCCCTGAATCTTTCCAAACAGAGGGTACTCTTGGTAGGGAGGAATATAAGTTGTTTTGTGCCCACTGCAAGTCTAGGGTCTGGCTGAGCTAACAGTTGGCCTTACTGTATGTGACAGCCCTGCCAAACAGAAACCTGAGGAAGACCCTGAAAAAGCAAAATCAGGTGATTCTGTCGGTGAAGAAGAAAAAGACCAGGTAGGGCTCGCGTTTAAGTTTCTTAACTCTGCCTTATTTTGGTACACTTGCTGGTAATTGTGAATTTACACTTGGTCTGTCTATGGACCATAAGTGACAGAGAGGGTGTTAGAACATACCCCTGGACCCAGGGCAGTACGAAGTGTATTATGGTTAGACCCGAGGACTCAGCAGGCCCGTAACTTTGGTGTGTTCTCTCCTGTCTACCTTCCTACCTCTCCATCTGTCAAGATTTGACAGTCAAACCGCAGATATGATGCATTTAAAGCATTTCCTTCTGATGTCAGATAAGCTCCTTTCCCACATCTAATCTCTCTATAAAAGCAGAGTTGTCGTGTTACTATGTGTATTGTAATAATGCTGCTTCGACTTTTTAGGTTAGAAAACTGGTGGCTTGCCAAAGGCCTCCAATATAGAAAATGTCAGTCTCTAGCACTGTCCCATGTGACTTGAGGGGCAAAGCTAGATAATACCAGATGGTCACACGCTATCTATTTCATTCCTGCCACTGGATTAGCTGTGTAAGTCGGGAAGTCTGTAGGTTTACAGGTGGGTAGTAAATGCCCTGTTACCTGCTAAAGTTGAGTATCCGTGGTTTGCTCTAAGGCAGGGTTTCTCAAGCAGGGCATTGACTTTTGGGACCAGATAAACCTTTGCTGTGGGTGTGAGTCCTGTGCATCGTAGAGTGTTTAGCAAGGTCCCGACCTCTACTCACTAGATGCCCGTAACATTCCCTCTCTCTCCTCCCAGTTGTGACAACCAAAATCACCTTCAGACTTTCCCAGATGTCCCCTGGGGGGCACAATTGCACTGAGCGAGAAGCACTGGACTCAAGGCTATTAATATCATTGAAGTAGACTTGACGTCCTGTTGTAAAAGACATACTCATTCTCCTGTTTTTATTTTGGAAATTAGATGCCACTGTTCATGATCCTTATTCAGATGTCTGTCATTAAGTTGAGTCAGACTACTCACTCACAGGTGGGACACTGAGACAGAGGGAAACAGCTTGTCCAAGTCACATGGCCACATCCCTTGCCTCCTAAGAAAACGTGTCACAAGGGAAAGCAAGCTGGCTCTTGTAATATTGACAAGTGTTTTTTTTAAACAAATGTGCCAGTTTTAGAGTTGTTCTTTGCCCTCTAACCTTTTGGAGGGCTTACATAGCCTTCAAGCTTCTGAAGAAATGAACTGGGGCACTCTTTCCCAAGCAGGAAGCAGTTTCACTGGCAGTGTGTGAGAGGCCTTGGGGACCTGGAGGATGAACACTTGTCGCAACAGGGTTTATCCCGATATGCTAGAGTAAGGCTCAGTGCACCACACCGGTGTTATCAGGTGGTGTTGGTCAAATAAGTAGTACTACAGAGAGAATCTTACTTTAGTCAATTTAAAGTTTTGAGATCTCACTATGTTTTTTAAAACAGGTATTAAATACATGCATTTGGTAAAACAGTACAAAAGGCTGTTTGGTACATAGCAGCCAAAGAAAAACAATGTGGCTATTCCGTGCTGAGCTATGCTGTGAGCGTTGTCAAATAGATACTGGATTCTGAGGCCTTTGTTCAGGAACAAAAAAGAATGTAAAATATCCGATTACCACAACTAAGGAGCTGGCCTGTGGCAACTAAGACCCGGCACAATTAACTAAGTAACTAACTGACTGACTATTTTTTAAAATCTCATTAATAGGTTTTTAATATGTTTTTTTTTAAATTTATTTATTTAATTTATTTATTTATTTTATTTATTTTTGGCTGCGTTGGCTCTTCCTTGCTGCGTGCGTGCTTTCTCCAATTGCGGAGAGCGGGGGCTACTCTTGGTTGCGGTGCGTGGGCTTCTCATTGCGGTGGCTTCTCTTGTTGCGGAGCACGGGCTCTAGGCACGCGGGCATCCGTAGTTGTGGCTCGCGGGCTCTAGAGTGCAGGCTCAGTAGTTGTGGCGCACGGGCTTCCTTACTCCGCAGCGTGTGAGAACTTCCCAGACCAGGGCTTGAACCCTTGTCCCCTGCATTGGCAGGCGGATTCTTAACCACTGCACCACCAGGGAAGCCCAGGCTCCAACCTTTTAAAAAATGTGTTCCTTCCACCTTCATGGAGCAGGCGTAGGGGATGGAGAGGAGTGAGAACCCGATTGGCAGGGGTCCGGTCGCAACCCCGGAAGGGGACGGGGGAGGATCTAAGAGGTGGCGCTGGGCCACAGTCGAACCCCAGTGACAGCTAACAGCTGCACTGCTGCTCCTTCCTGCCCCAGGACCTGAGCTCAGGTCCCAGGGCGGCTGGAGAAACGCACTGTTTCTGGTGAGATGCTCTTACTTACTGTGTGGAGCTGCTCCGGCTGCCCCGGCGACCACACCCCTGCAGGGCCCTGTGCCCGTCCTCCCTGCCCCCTGCCCAGGGCTCGGGGAACAGCAGTCTCTGTGGGGCAACCTGCCTCCCAGGCCTTCAGTGACCACGGAGGAGTGGGAACAGGCTGGGCTGCCGGGGAGCCTGGGCATGCAACACCTGAGCTCAGCCCTGGGGGCTCACGTGAGGGCAGGGGCTGGGGGGTGCGGGCGGTGAGCGGAGGGGCCTCCAGCCGGCGTCAGTCTGGGCCCTGGACCCAGGGAAAGGCCTCACCCTCTCAGTGCTGACCTGTCGCTCAGGAACCCTGTGGCCCACCAGCCCGAGGCCTGTGGCACCCGCCACAGACTGCCCGGCACACGGCTGGGGTGCCAACGCCACACCTGGATTTTGCACGGGGACCATTGGGGGGCTCGGTGCACGGGAAGATGAGCAGCCCCCAGGCCCTGACACGCCCCTTCCACGTCCATCGAGAAGTGCCGGATGGAAGGCCGGCTGTGCTCCTTTTCGAGCCCCAGGGAATTCGCAGGAACAGCCCTCCCGGCCACGGGACGCCTGCCCACCGGCTCTGGGCCAGCGACCAGCCCAGAACACAGAAGGCACAGAAGTGGGTGCAGGGAGCTGAGCCGGGTCTGCAGAAGGGCAGACACCACAGCCTGGTCCACAGCCGACTGGCCCAGGGTGGGTGAGAACGGGCGGGCAGGCTGAGGGGAGGACAGAACGTGGCACAGCCTGCCCGCCTGGGCCACGGGGAGAAGGTCGGGGCGCCGCCCGCGCCCTCGCTCCGCTGCCTGGCGTCCTTTGTGGGGGCGAAGGGCCGGAGGCAGGGCTCCCGAGGAGCTCAAAGGCCAGGGAAGGACACACGGGACTGTCCAGACCCACCCTAGCGCTCCAGTGGGGCAGCACCCTCTCTGAATTCCTACTGCCACCAAACCACTTCCCTAAGGCCTTTGGGAAGAATCGCTAGGTCCCAAGAAGGCGGCCCCTTGCTGTGGTCCAGACTTCACCAGCTGCCGATGCCCGGAGGGAGCCAGCCGGCCGGCCACGGGGACAGGGACAGCCACAGCAGGGCTTCCCGCAGCTGTGCCCACCGCCAGAACCAGCTGCAGCTGATCACAGCCCCCGATATGCCAAACAGTGCCGGGCAGGCAAGAGGCCGGCAGGAACCTGACACCCCCTCACTGGAGAGCCGCCCGGCCAGGTGGGGGGAGCCATCCCCGTCTGAACTCACCCCACAGCTCAGCCATCTCCCAGTGACCTAGACGCTACACCAGCAGAGAGCAGCCTGCAACGGCCGCAGGGCTGATCCCCGACCAAGGTCAGAACTCCCCCCAGTGTGACGGCCCCCATGCCACTCCTGTTGTGGGAGGGACCGCAGGCAGAGACCAGGAGTGGAGTCTTTTTATTAATGGCTGCGTTTTCAAAGAACCATTTTGTAAGCAGGAAAGCTCCCCAGGAAGGGATTGCATTAGTGCAACAAGGGGGAGCCTTGACGCCAGGCTCTCCAGACATGTCCAGGTGGAGGTTTCTGGCCGAGGCCGGCCGTCAGGGACTCAGGGGCTGGGAGGACACGTGGCCCCTCCCCCGCCCCGGCGGGGCGCTAAGGCACCGGGCCCGCCTGGGTGGGCAGAACCCCGTGCCGTCAGCAGGCCGGCAGCTTGCAGCCCTCAACCTGCAACCCTTTGCTCAGGAGGAAGGCATCCTGCGTGGGGTCGCAACCCAGGAAGAGCTTCCCCATGCCCTTGGCATCCTTGGAGCCGCCTGGCCTCAGAATGCAGCTTCTGTAGTCCATGGCAACCTGCCGAGAGGGGGCGGGACTGCAGGAGGGTGGAGCACCCCCTTCACTGAGGGTGTGGGTGTGGCCACCTCTGCTGTGACTGAACAAAGGGCAGGGGAGCAGGAGGTCCAGGGCAGGGCCCTCAGAGCCTGGCAGGTCCAGGCGGGCGGCACAAGCATCTAGGTCCAGGCCAAGGACCTCCGTGTTGGTCTGCGCGGCAGGACGGCCTCTCACCTTGCCACTCAGGACGCCCTCCTGCTTGAAGTGTGTGTGGAACGTGTCCGCGGAGTACACCTTGCTGCACAGGTAGCCATAGGACTGGGCGTCGTAGCTTCCTGCCAGGCGGCCGAAGGTCGCAGGCAGGTGGGTCCCTGGGACACACGCGGAGAGGCTCCTGCCCGGCCCCCTGGCCGCTCCGTGCCCCTTCCCCAGAGCGGGGGCCTCAAACAGCCCTGTCTGAGTCCCCTGCCACTAGAGGGAGTATTGGCCCAACACTTCTAGAAAACGGGGACCTTGCGGGCAACTCAGTGGAGGGACACAGATCAATCTTTGCCGACTTTCTGCTGAAGCTCACGAGGGTTCATCCCTGAGCCTCTTACAAGGACAGCTGCCCGAGGCTCCAAGGGATGAGTCAGGGCTCGCCCTCCAGCACGGGGAGAGTGCGGGTTAAAGCGCTCACGAGGGAGTGAACCGCGTGTCCACACCGACACACACGGGCAAACCTCGTCGACGTGTTCCGTCCGGGCTAAGAAGCCCTCTCCTGCCTCTTGCAGGCTCTCCAGAAAGCACGTGCAGATACGCCCACCCCACCCTCGGACTCCGCAGGCCACAGCTGGAGGGACCAGCCAAGGAACCGAGGCAGGAAGAGGCCAGAGATCACCGGGCCTCGGCCAGAGCCTGTCAGTCGGTCCCCTTTCACACACCACCAGACGATCCTCTTGACCTGGGCAGTAGCCGCCAACCGACCGCTAAGGTGGGCCCGGCTCGCGCTTGGCTGCCTGGCATGGCTGGGCCCCCGAGGATCTCCTGGCAGAGGCGGGCATTCTCCTGGGCCGGGTCCACGGGCGTCTGCGTGTGCAGGGCCTGGTCCACCTCTGCCAGGACGATCTGGCACAGGTTGAAGAGGCCTGGGGGGCGGGAGGAAGGAGACGGGGGGCTGGCACTGTGTCCAGGCTGCGCTTTCCAGCCGGGCGGTCCGGGCGCCCCCTTCCCTTCCCTCGGCCCGGCTGCACCTGCGTTGGCCTGCCGGGACTTGATGAGCTTGTCCCGCAGCCCCTTGGGGACGGCGTTGCCCGTGCCCCACCGAGACTGGCAGCAGCGCCAAGGCCTCACAGGGCGTGGCGCTCCCGGCCCCAGAGCCTTCCCTCTGGTTCTCATCACCGGCTGTCACCAGACTGGCAGGCAACGTGCCTTTCTTTTCGTTTGTCTGTTTTCCGTCCCTCAGCCACGCAAAGGTGTGAAGCCCTGACATTCGCTGCCACGTGGATGCACCCTGAGAACACGATGCTCAGCGAGAGAAGTCAGACACAGAAGGACACACAGGGTGTGACCCCACTGAGGGGAAACGTCCAGAACAGGTAGATCCACAGAGTCAGAGTGGGTTCCTGGTTGTCAGGGGCAGGGGAGGGGAGGGAATGGTAACTAAGGGCGTGAGGGACATTTCTGGGGTGAGGGAAATGTTCCAAAACAGGGCAGTAGTGACGGCTGCACAGCTCAGTAAAGTGTCCCCACGCGCTCCGGTGCAGCCTGTGAGAGCATCGCTCTCAGGACGAAGGGCTGACCGCAGGAAGACTGAACGAGCACTGGGTCCTGGGCCCAGACGCTCAGCTGGGGACCCCCCCGCCGTGGGGAAGTCACTGGGACTTGCTGAGCCTCCACCGAGACTGGCAGCTTCACCAGGGCTTCAAAGGGCGCGGCGCTCCCGGCCCCAGAGCCTACCCTCTGGGTCTCATCACCGCCTGTCACCAGACTCGCAGGCAACGTGCCTTTCTTTTCCTTTGTGTTTTTTGAAGGCAACTCTTGAATACATGTATTTAACATGCAGGGAACCAGTCCTGACTCCTTGATCTGGGGCTTCCAGCCTCCAGAATCTCGAGGACATCCACTTCCGTTGTTTACGCGCCCAGTGCGTGGGGTTTGATGATGGAAACTGACACTGAGGGCGTCGCCACGTGCGGGGTGACATCAGCGGAAGAATCCCGTGGCCAGGGCCTGCTGGAGGACCACGGGAGAGCCCGGGCCCTCCCCGCCCCCTGCCTGCAGCCCCGCGCCCACACCCTCCTGGGAGCGGAGCTGGTGCATCGCTTGCCAGAACTCATGGAAGTAGGTCTCCAGCTCATCATGCTGCAACAGGGAGGGTGGGTTGGGCGTAGGCTTGGTGAAGTTGGCCACCATGGCCGCGATGGCGATCTGGCACCTCCCATCCTGCTGCAGGCAGCCCAGCTGCAGGCCAAAGCAGGCCATGTGCCCGGACTTCCCTTCCCTGGACAGGGACGTGGGTGAGGCCCTGCTTCCACAGAGGAGCCCCGGCCCATGGCCGACAGGTTCCCCCACGCATGCACCGAGGGTAGAGGTCCAGGTAGAACTTGCCGATGGATGACCTTGCCCGAGGCCACGTCCCGGATCGTGTAGAGCCTCACATCTTCATGACACATGTTGGCGCCCTCCTCCAGGTCAAAGGTCAGCCCCAGCAGCTCCTGGGAGATGCCCAGCCGCCCGCGCGTGACCACCTGCATGGGGAAGGACTCACTGAGCAGGTACTGGTCCACGTGGTAGCGCGTCTCCTCCCCCTGGTTCATGTAGTAGCGCAGGTCCCAGGCGTTGATGGGCCCGTCAGAGTGCAAGCCCCACCTCTTGCACTCGGCCTTCTTTAGCTCCAGGATCACGGCCGCCCCTGCTCCCCGAGGGGCTTCAGCTTCTGGGCCAGCTCATCTGCGGGCGGAGGGGAGAGGCTCGGCTATGTCCCTGTGGCAGCCCCCCCAGCCGCCCCCCACCCCACGCCCCTCGAGGCAGAATGCAGGGTTGGGGAAGGCGACCCCCAAGGGCTGACACAGTGGGGTCTCAGGCAGCACCACATCCAGTCAAGGTCCGCCTGACCCCCGTCCCCACTGGGACTCAGGTGGAGGCGGGGTTACCTAGGAAAGTGGCCACCACCTGGCTGGTCTTGGCCATGTTCATCTCCAGCACGGAGTCGGCACGCGTGCTGAACCCCAGCAGGCGGGACTCCTGAGCCTGCAGCCTCACCAGCTCCCCGAGGATCACGCAGTTCTCCTGGAACCCAGAGACGGCCAGCCCTGGGGACCGTGGGCCACGCCCTCCCCACGGGCCCCGGGCCAGGTCTCTGTGGGCGGGCAGGGCTCTCAGGCCACTGGCGGGCCTCCTCCTCCTGGCCCGGATTTCTAGACACTTTGGTGCTGTCCTAACACGTGGTCTTTATGAACACAGGTCCTTTTGGAACCAGAAACGGCGTGAACCGTGATGAGCTCTAAGGCCAAGGGCAGGAAGAAATGGGGCCAGGCTCTCCAGGAGCCACCCAGGGGCCTCCCCGGGCTCAACAGTACAAACTCGGCTGCCGTGCAGACAGCAGCTCATCCCCACGGCGCCCGAACACCCAGACCCTGGACGGCGAGAGGCCTGTTGCTGCAGGTGGCCCGTGGCTGGCTGGTGAGGCCCGGCCCCAGGCGTACGCCTCCTTCTCTGGGGCCACCTCTCCGGCTCTGCGGTGGGGTTCTCCTGGGAGCCCCCAGTCACCACAGGACCAACGTGGCCTGTCTGCAGCCCAAGAAGGTGGGGACACAGGACTGTTCCCCATGCCCCCCGCATCACCCGTGAGGCCGAGCAAGCACCAGTGGTGTGTGCGGGGAAGATGAAGGGCTCATGCACAGCCCCCATCTACTGAAGATGCTGAAAGGGAGAAGCACAGACTGCAGCCACACGCGGTATGGACCAAACGCAAGAGTCCTTGCAGGACCCGATGTCTGAATGTCAAGGCCGTACCCGGGCCACAGTGAGAAGGCCCAGACCCAACGCAAGGCACAGAGAGGGGATGGGGGGAACATCTGCGAATCTGAGCTCATCGGGCATCACCCCAGAGGGAGAGGGAGAAGGAGAGGGAGAGAGGCAGAAGGAGATACGGAGGGAGAGGGAGAGAGAGGGAGGTACAGACGTCTCTCCCTTCCCTGGGGGTTCTGTAGTGCAGCCAAGGCTGAAAACCACTGCATTTCGGGAAATGGGTCCTCCTAGAAAAGTTAAATAGTAGCTCATGGAATTATCGACACATATTAAAAAAGCCCCAAATGTTGGGGAGTCAGGGAGGGGAGCTGGCGGCTGCCTCGTAAAGGAGGAGAGATTGGGCGTCAGAGGAGTTGTCTGTGCAGCCCGCCGCCGCCGCCCAGGGCCCCGCAGACTTCATCTCCCAGCTGTGGTCCTGGGCTGGAAGGCAGCAGGGAGGTCAGGCCGTCCAAGCATCAACGTTGACTTCAGGGCTGATCTAAAAGGCGCCTGGTGTTTGTTGAAGCAGAAAAAAGAGAAAGCAGTGGGGAGAGGATGGGAGGAGGAGGGAGCCCCCATCAGCCCTTCTCCCTGTCTCCCTGTCTGTCTCCCTGTCTCTCTCCCTCCCTCCCTCTACCTCCCTGCCTCTCACTCTCCCTCTCCCTCCATCTCTCCCTCTGCCTCTCTCCCTCCCTCTCTCCCTGTCCCTCTTGCCCTGTCCCTCTCTCCTTCCCTCCATCCCTGTCTCTCTTTCCCTGTCCCTCTCTGCCTCCCTCTCTCCCTCCCTCCATCCCTGTCTCTCTTTCCCTGTCCCACTGTCCCTCTCCCTCTCTCCCTCTCCCTCTCCCTCCAACTCTCCCTCTCCCTCCGTCTCTTCATCTCCCTCACTCCCTCCCAGAGATGGAGAGACGGAGGAAGAGGCAGAGACAAGGGAGAGGGAGAGAGGGAGAGGGAGAGAGGGGGGGAGAGAGGGAGAGAGAGAGAGGTCTCTTCCTCCCTCCCTTTCCCTCTCTCCTCCTTCTCTCCCTCTCTTCCTCTTCCCTCTCCCTCTCCCTCTTTCCCCCCTCCCTCTCCCCCTCTTCCTCGTCTCTGCCTCTCCCTCCATCTCTCCCTCTCTGGGAGGGAGTGAGGGAGAGCGAGAGACGAGGGAGAGGGAGAGACGGAGGGAGGGAGAGGGAGAGACAGAGGGAGGGAGAGGGAGAGGGAGGGAGGGAGAGGGAGAGAGGAAGGGAAAGGGCGAGGGAGGGAGAGGGAAAGAGGGCGAGACTTCTCTCCCTCTCCCTCTCCCTCCCCCTCCCTCTCTCCCTCTCCCTCCCTTCCTCTTCCTCTCCTAGAGGGAGGGAGGGAGAGGGAGAGACAGAGGAAGAGGAGAGGGAGGTAGCGAAGGAGAGGGGGAGTCGGAGAAGGAGGTAGGGAGTGGGAGAAGGAGAGAGGGTGCCTGCTTCCCTCTCTGTCTCCCTCCCTCCCGCTCCGTGTCCCTCTCTCCTCCCTCTCCCTCTGTCTCTCCCTCTCTGGGAGGGAGAGAGGGAGAGGGAGAGGGAGGGAGAGTGAGAAAGAGGGAAAGTGATGGAGGGAGGGAGAGGGAGAGGGAAGAGGGAGAGGGAGAGGGAAGAGGGAGAGAGCGAGAGGGAAGAGGGAGATAGAGGGAGAGAGGGAGGGAGAGAGGGAGAGACAGATGGAGAGAGAGAGAGGGAGAGAGAGAGAGGGAGAGGGAAAGAGGTAGAGGGAGAGCGGAACAGGGAAAGAGGGAAAGGGAGAAAGGGAGGGAAAGAGGGAGGAGAGGAAGCAGGGAGAAAAGAGAGAAAGAACACACCGTCTACATTTCTGTCAAATGACACCGGGGATCCTTACACAACCAGGAGAAAATAACACAGGGAAGCTCTTTCTCAGCTGGAACTGGAACTGCAGACGGGGCCAAACACCACCAGGCTGGCCACACTTGTCCAGCCGCCGCTCCAGCCCTGTCAGCCGTGAGTCTGGTCACCAGGGCTCTGAGTGTCTGCTCCAGGGAGCTGGGGTTCACCCTCTCACCCGGGAGGCCGGGCCAAGACAGCAGGGCCCCAGGCTGGACACATAGGGGGCAAAGCATCCCCACAGGACAGCTTGTGCGAGCAGATTCAGCTGCCAGATTCTAGAGGCCCGGGACCACCCTGTGGCCCGTGAAACCCGGGAGCCACGAGGGTCTTGCATCGTGATTCCTGTCCCTTGGACTGTAAAGTTTATGTAGGGAATCTTGGAAACAGTGGTAACAAGGCTGAATTGGAATGAGCTTTAGGCTATTATGGACCACTCTGAAGTGTGTGGGTTGCTAAAAACCCTCCCGGCTTCGCTCTCGTTGAATGTGAAGATCCCCGAGATGCAGCCGATGCTGTCCGAGAACTGGATGGGAGAAGACTATGTGGCTGCCGAGTAAGAGTGGACCTGTCGAATGGGGAAAAGAGAAGTCGAAATCGTGACCGCCTCCTTCTTGGGGTCGTCGCCCTCGAGATGATTATCGTAGGAGGAGTCCTGCACCTCCCACACATCTCCGAGATGGAGAGCCTTCTCCGTCAGCCAGAGCAGGTCCCTTTCTAGATATAGGAGAAGAGAGAGATCCCTGTCCCAGGAGAGAAATCACAAGCCGTCCCGATCTTTCTCTACGTCTCCTAGCCGATCTAGGCCAAATGAAAGGAAATAGAAGACCACTTTGCAAGAGGAGTGGTGTACAGGGAATAACTTCATTTGGCAGGAGTATGTACAGAAAATTCAAGTTTTGTTTGAGACTTCCGAAGCTTGGTGCACTTTTTAAATGTTTTAGTTGTTCACATTTGTTTGTCTCTTGGGACAGTGACACATAAAGGTGTCAATCTCTATAGTTTGAAATGGGTTATATGAGGCTTGTAATATGAAGAATTTTTACCTTACAATGTTCCCTTAAGCAAAATTGAATTTGCTTTGAATTTTTGGTCTTGCCTAGACTGATAATAAAACTCTAACTCCTGCCCACCTAAAGTGTGATGTTTACTATTATGGAAACATTGAAAAGACTTTCTGTAGCTGGGATATGGTATGCAGCTGTAGTTAAGCAAGCAGTCTTTAAAAGGTGCTGTGAACACAAGCCAGCAGGTAAAAATGAAAGCCGCACCCTTACCCTAGATTAGAGGTTTAGAAATTCCACTAGTCTTCACACTGGACAAGAGGTTGTCCAGGGAGTTTAGAATCTAAGAAGTTTCAAGGAAGTTGGTTTACCTTTGAGTTAGGTCATAAGTCCCCTCTGTGATTGCTGTACATGAATACATAGCTCTTTGTAATATTTTTTGGAAATTTGAGATTATCAAGATACCAATGTCCTGCCAGATTAAGAGTATATTGTAGAGCTGAACTTTGAGTTACTGTGCAATTTTTTTTCATGCTGTCATTTGTAATATGTTTTGTGAGAATCCTTGGGATTAAAGTTTTGGTTGCAAAAGAAAAAAAGAAAAGAAAAGAATCCGCCTGCCAATGCAGGGGACACAGGTTCAAGCCCTGGTCCGGGAAGATCCCAGGTGCAGCAGATCAACTAAGCCTGTGGGCCACAACTATTGAGCCTGCGCTCTAGATCCTGGGAGCCACAACTACTGAGCCCCCGTGCCACAACTACAGAAGTCCACACGCAACGAAGACCCAACGCAGCAAAAAAAAAAAAAAAAAAAGACGATACTGGCCAGGTGATCAAGGGTAAAATCGTTTGTCATAAGTCCCGTTGATGGTGTGTATCCTTGATGTGACCTGAGGAGAATGGCATTTTTATCTCTGTCTGGATCTTCCGCCCCAAACCCCATAACTCCAGACCAACCATAAGAAAACATCAGAAAACGAACAGACAAACAAATTGAGGGACAAAATACCTGACCAGTCCTCCTCAAAACTTTCAAGGTATCAAAACCCAGGGACGTCTGAGAAATGTCACAGCCCAGAGGAGACTGGGACAGAAAAAGGATGTTAGGGGAAAACTAGGGAAATTCTAATCAAGTGTGGACTTTAGTTAATAACAATGTATCCATCTTGGTTCCTTAGTTGGATAAACATGTCGTACTAACGTACTAACGTGTTGGAAATAGGGATACTGGGTCAGGGTCCACTGCACTCTGTACACTCTGTACAGATCTTTGCAACTTTTTTTTTTTTTTTTCTTTGCAACTTTTTTGTAACTCTAAGCTATTCTAAAATTAAGCGAGTACTGAACAGATATAAGAATGTTATTTCCCTGCTTTGAACATGCCTCAGTTTCTTTTCATGGTCACATTTTTGCTGTCTGGATGTGTCTTGGAATCAGTAGCAAAGGAGAGTTGCCAGCCCCTGGGACGATGTGGGTGGTTTGCAGGTGGCTTGCTCTGGAGCTGAAGACCACGGTGGGAAGTCTGCAGCCTCGGGCTGCACTTAGAACCATGGGAGGGGATGGGCCAGATCAGTTCGGGATGGAACCTATAAATAAAACTTTTTTCTTTTCCATTATGGCTTATCACAGGATATTGAATATAGTTCCCTGTGCTAGACAGTAGGACGTTGTAGTTTATCCATCCTATATTTAATAGTTTGCATCTGCTAACCCCAAACTCCCAATCCAACCCTCCCTCACTGTTTCTCCCCCTTGGCAACCACAAGTCTGTTCTCTATGTCTGTGAGTCTGTTTTTGTTTTGTAGACGAGTTCATTTGTGTCGTATTTTAGATTTCACATATAAGTGAGATCATATGATATTTGTCTTTCTCTTCTGACTTACTTCACTTAGTATGATAATCTCTAGGTCCATCCACGTTGCTGCAAATAGCATTATTTCATTCTTTTTATGGCTGAATAATATTCCACTGTATATATGTACCACATCTTCTTTATCCATTCATCCATCAGTGGACATTTAGGTAGCTTCCATGTCTTGGCTATTGTAAATAGTGCTGCAATGAACATTGGGGTGCATGTATCTTTTCTTTCTTTCTTCCTTTCTTTCTCTCTCTTTCTTTCTTTGTCTCTCTCTCTTTCTCTCTTTCTCTGTTTCTCTGTTTCTCTCTTTCTTTTTTCTTTCTTTCTTCTTTTATTGTCACACGGCATGTGAGATCTTAGTTCCCTGACCAGAGATGGAACCCATGCCCCCTGCACTGGAAGCACGGAGTCTTAACCACTGGACCACCAGGGAAATCCCAGGGGTGTATGTATAGTTTTGAATTAGAGATTTCTCCGGATCTATGCCCAGGAGTGGAATTGCGGGACCCTATGGCAGCTGTATCTGTTCCTGCACGTCTCACATCAACCACCTGCACTCCAATCCTTGCTCTCAACGTCATCTTTGGGGAACCCAACCTGCGACAGGGACCTTGACAAGAAGAAATGGCTCAGGGAAAAGCTACCTGCACAGGGAGGAGATAGAGGCCATCGCCCCTGGGGTGCGGCGGGGAGAGTGGGCACAGAGATTTGTCATTTCACCCCCGATACTCATCTCAGCCCTCCTGGCTGCCCCACGCTAGGTCACCTCGGGATACAGAGGTGACCCGGTTAGAGCCCCTGCCTGTGCAGGAAGCTGGGGGCACCAGCGGGTCTGAATCATATTAGTGCAGGGCCTCCCCCGCGGCACTGGGGTTATTCGGGGCGGGTCACCCTCTGCTGAGGGCCCCTCCTGGGCACTGTGTGGGGTTCAGCAGCAACCCTAGCCGCACCCATTTGATTCCAGGGGCCCCTCCCCCCGAGTTGTGACAACCACAGGTTTTCCCCATACATCACGGAAGAACTGGGTGAGGCGGGGGCAGGATGGCCCTGGGCGAGGACAGTTGTGTGGAAGCAACCAGCCTGGCCCAGGGCAAGGTCTGCCCCAATCCCGTCAGCGCCTGCATTTAGAACTGCCCCTTTCCTCTCCCACCTCCCCTGCCCTGCAGTGGTCTCCGAGACATCATCCCCATGTAATAAATCACACCTTCTCAGTTTACTGTTTGCTGCCCTCGCTAGAACGTGAGCTCTTTGAGGACAGGGATGCGGTTATGTCCCCAGCACCTAGAAGAGTGTCTGCTGTGTAGTAGATGCTTCCTAAATACTTGCTGAATAAAGGAGTTGAATAAAGGGATGAGTGGATGAATGAATGAAGGTTACAATGGAAGGAGGGGGGAGATTCCCTTTCTAGTTCTCGGGGGTTGGGAGATCAAGTGAAAGATCCGTCCTAAATAGGCTGGCCAGCCTTCTGGGGTTCCCCGGGATTGAGGGTTTCCCCAGAGTTCCAGCGCTCAAACCTGAGCGGTCCTGGGCAAACTGGGGGCGGGTGTTGGTCACCCTATCTAAACACAGTAACAATTCCAGCTGCAATAGCAATGGCCAATGACCTCTACGGTCTTATCGACCATGCACAGTTCTTTACCTGGCGGGGAAGGGTGGGCCGGGATTGGAATTCTGGCGATCCAGGGCGGGTGAGGGCACACCCGGGCTTGTGTAGGGCAGTCCAGGAAGGTTCTGGAGGAAGTGACAGTGACACAGGAGGGAGGGAGGAGTCGAAGGAAGAACGTCCCACATGACAACGTGTGCCAATGGCCCTGGGCCCAAGGTCACACCTGACCAGGGCTTGCTTTTTTTTTTCTAATTTACTTTTTCCCACATGGATATGCAATTGTCCTAATGCCATTTATTGAAAACTCCTTAATTTCCCCACTTTCTGTCATAGCAAGTTCTCATATATCTGTTTCTGGACCTTTATTCTATACCATAGAGCTATACGTCCCATCCTTGCACCACTAGGGCTGTCTCATCACTATAACTTTATTTTTTATTCATTTTTTTTTTTTGGCCGTGCCGTGCGCCATGTGGGATCTTATTTCCCTGACCAGGGATCGAACTCGCGCCCCCAGCAGTGGAATCTCGGAGTCTTAATCACTGGACCTCCAGGGAAGTCCCCAGGGCTTGCTTTGACATCCATCGAATGGTGGCAGGTGGGCGCGGGGAGCAGCTGTCCGTGAGCCATCCTGTGTAGAAATGCAGGGTGGAGGGGAGGACAGATGGAGCGGGAGGGGAAGAAGCAGAGGAGGGAGGGAGGGAGGGCGGGCGAGAGAGAGAGAGTTTCCGGAGACTACAGCTCTGGCTGTGTCCTAGGGCATGAAAGCTGAAAATAGCTCCTAGTGCCGGAAGCCTTGGAGCCGGAGCCTGGGAGCCAGGGTGACTGGCTCTCCTCCCTGGTGTGTGTGTGTTGGGGTGGGGGGGGGGGTGGCTCTGGGCTTCTCAGGCTGGGAATGGGGTGCACAGAGCAGGGACGGAGCGGGGACCCTTCTCTCTGGGACCTCGTGGGCCATCCTCAGCTCACAAAGCTGAGCCACTCCTGCCCTACGAGTGAGGGGCTTCTCCTCCCTGTCCCCTGGATCACACCCCCTCACACACAACTTCCCCGTGTGTGTTCCCAGCAATCAAGAGAATCTGTTTTTAAAAGATTTGGGGGAGGGGGGTAAACATACAAACAAGAGCAGAATGGATACTTTTTCAGAATGTGAATGGCTCTGTGTAAGCCCACCCCCAGGGTAACCACAGTCCTGACCTCTAACACCCTTGACGAGTCAGCCTTGGTCTGGGCTTGCGGACCCACGGAAGCTTCCTCATCCCCTCCTTCAGATCCCGTCGCTCCCTCGGCGTCTTTGTGAGAAGCACCCGGGGAAGTGGGACTGCTAGGCTGTACTGCTGCTAGAACTCCACCTGGGCTCCACCAGGCTCCAGCCCCCCGCCCTGTGCACCTCTCTGACCCTGAGGCACCTCAACTGGTAGGAGCGGCATCGCCTTCCCTCCTGGGACTTGTGACACTTAAGGGAGACACCGAAAGGACAAGCCTTTGGCTCCCTGGCTGGCAAAGAGCAGGTACTCAATTGTCATAAGTGTCCGTATCAGTGAGGGTACTCCAGACAAACAGAATCCATAGGGTGTGTGTGTGTATATACACACACACGTACATATGTACACGCATACAAAAATATACAGCTGTGTATATATGCCGTATGCATACACACATAGACACATATAGTATATACAATACACACATACATATATACACACATATAAAATGCATAGTTTGTATATATACAGTATGTATACACACATATACACATAATAGATACAATACACACAGACATATACACTATACATACACACATATAAAATGCATAGTTTGTATATATACAGTATGTACATATACGTATAACACATGCAATATACACACCTAGGTACATATATATCATACATATATACACACATACAAAGATATTTAGGTGTGTATATAGACAGTATACATACATACACATATAATATAGGCAATACATACACGTATATACATATAGACACACATATACACCTACATATAAAAGCACATAGCATAAAAATATATATGTACTGGATATATAAATTCATTGTATATATACATACATATATCATATATATAAGATATAGACACATACATATATACAATGTATACACACACATACACACCTATATGTAAATATGCGCATGTACATACACATATAAATACATACGCAAGTGTGTATATAATAGTATATACAGATATACATATAATACCTAGAAACATATACACATACAGGTATACAACATATATACACACCTATATATAAATATACACTGTATACATACATACATACAGTGTACATATACTGTATATATACACACACCCATATATTAATATATGGGTGTGTGTATATATACAGCATGTTCACATTTATAATATGTATTCTATATATATACACAGACATGCATGTATACAATATATACACACAAATATATAGGCTTGTATGTATACTGTATATAGTACTTACACATATACTACAAACGCACGCACATATAAACATATGTGTATACATATATATAATATGTATACACACATATACAAATTAATAGGCTTGTATATATTCAGTATTTTTACATATATAGTTTTGTTTTAAGGAGTTGACTCATGTGACCGTGAGGCAGGCAAGTCAGGGCAGGACTCTAGGCTGGAGACACAGGCAAGAGCTGATGTCCCAAGGCCATTGGAGGAACAGTTCCCTCTTTCTACGGAACCTCATTTTTCTCTCCAGTCCTTCAACTGATGGACGAGGCCCACCCACGCCGCGGCATTGACAATCTCCTTTACTCAAAGTGGACCAATTTCAGTGTTCATCTCTTCTGAAAAATACCTTCCTGGCCACATCTGGAATAATGTTTGTGGCTGCCGGGGCCCCACGCAGTGCGCACATGAGATTAACCATCCCCGTGGCGATGATGACACTTTATTTTCTCCCTTGTCACTACTATTCCAATTAAAATGGCAGCGCCATGAGGGCAGGGCATTTCCTTTTTTGCCAGTACTGAGCGTCCAGGGTCTGGGGCCTAGCATAGGCTAAATACACGGCATTTTTTTGAACAGAAGCCAGGATTCCGGCTGTCATACTTAATGAGGAATTATAGTCTTATTATTGGGGGGGGGTGTCACGGTACGTCAAGGGCGGGAGTCGAACCCGCCACCCCAGGCCCCGAGGGGTCTCCCCGGGTCCCCACTTCGGGCCGGTGGGGGTGGCCGGGGGCAGCCGAAGACGTGCGTGCGTGCGTGCGTGCGTGCGAGGGGGCGTGTCCACGGGGCGGGCGGCGCCGCCACGAGTGAGTGGTTCAGCTTGGCCCCGGCTCGTTGTGCTCGCCTCACACCGGCCGGAGTTGGCAGCAGCGCTGGAGGCCCCGGGCCGGTGACCACAAAGAGGGAGCCGGGGGCCGGACGGGAGCGCGGCGGCGGCGGCGGCGGTGGCGGCGGCGGCGGCGGCGCCGGCTGAGGCCCAGGCCAGGCCCCCTCCCCTCAGCCTCCCGCCGGCCCGCCCGCCTGCCCCGCCCCCGCCGGCGGCGCCCCGCCCCTCCCCTAACCGCCAGACTAGCCTGGTGCGGGGCCGCGCGCGAAGACATGGGGGAGAAGCTGAGGCTGGAGTCGCCCGTGGGGGCCGAGCCCGCCGTCTACCCGTGGCCGCTGCCGGTCTACGTGAGTGCCGCCCGTCCCCTCTTCCCGGACCCCCGCCCCTCTTCCCCCACGGCGTGCGCTGAGCCCACCGAGAAACGGAGCGACTCGAGTCGCCAGACCCTCTTTGGAGCCCCCCTTCCCGCCCCGCCGTGGTTCTCCGCGGCCGTTCCAGCCCCCGCGCTCAGAGTGGGCAGAGGGGAGCCGGGGCCGGCCGGGGGCACAGACTCGGCCGCGGGGACCCCGCGCTTTCGAGGGGCGCCCGAGCCGGTCTGCCGTTGGCCCTGTAGGGCTGGGGACCCCGGTCCCCCCCGGCCTGGACTGCCGGCGGGCTTGCCCTTCCGTACTTCATGATCTGACACGTCGGGTTTCTTTTTCCTGACCAGCTTTACCAGACTTTACCTGACCAGCTTTACCAGCGTCCCCTGATAATGTGTTAGATATTCGAGTTTTAGGGCCCGGTCCCAGCCCTATGGAATCAGCAACTCTGGTGGGGCTCAGTGATCTCTGTTATAACAGGCCCTCCAGATGATTTTTATTCACCTTAAAGTTTGAAAATATCTGCATTGTCAGCTGACCAAAGCGTCCACCAGCAGGTGAAGGGGAGTGGCGCCTGCAAAAGATAGGGACTGGCCAAGGCAAGTACAGGAGCATTTGCCGTGGTAGTAATGGAGAATGCCTTTTCTCCACTGGTTGGCACAGACTAATATCTGGGAGCAGTGGCAGGGTTATTTAGGATGCTTTACATTTCAGTGTAGAGTGACCGCTGTCCTGGTTTGCCAGGGACTTCCCCTGTGTGAGCACTTAAAATCTCATGCTGGCAAACCCCTTAGCCCTGGGTTTGAAAAGCTTAGGGAATAACATGAAATTTAGGGGAAACAAGATGTAGGTTTTGGGCAAGTCACAAGTGCTAATTAAAGCTAAGCAAGTATGGACAACATCTAGCCTTCTATATACCCCTTTGCGGGGAGGTAAATCTGATTGGGTGAAAGGACTTATTGTTAAGAGATCTTTGTAGAAACATCCCCTTCTGCTTAGTCCGCTGGTTCTCAGTTCTGGCTAGACATTGGCATCGTCTGAGGAGATTTAAAATGATTTTATTGGTCTAGGATGACCAACCGTCGGTGTGAGGGTTTTTAAAAAGTGCTTCAGATGATTCTAATGTGCAGCCAAATTTAGGTGCCACTGCTTAAGCGTTTGAACCGCTGCTACATATTTTCACCTCATCTTCCTATGAGAATATCCAACTGTAGTTGAGGTTTGTTATTTTTCTTTTTCTTTTTTTAACTGTCTTATTATAAGATTTACTGTCTTAAATAAGATTGAATGTACAGAAAATCCTGCTAGTCCATCTGGTGTAGCTGGATACCCAGAATAATATCGTTAAGATATGTACCATTTAAGTATTGTGACTGGCCTTTTTAAAATTAACATATGCATTAAATTAGTGTTGATAGTATAGATCTCTTTCGAAGTTGTCATGTTGGGGAGCTATACCTCTAATCTGCTGCCATTGCTAAATATCTGGACACCTCTTATTAGGAATTGCTTTTAAAAATCTTTAGGGATTAAAACCAAGATTGCTGTATTATTTGTACTGGGACCACAAAAACCTCACAAAGTTCCCCCGCTGTACCTTCTACTCCCATCTCTAACCCTTGGCAACTTCTAATCTGTTCTCCATCTCCACAGTTTTGTTATTTTAAGAAT
This sequence comes from Balaenoptera acutorostrata, assembly GCF_949987535.1. NCBI lineage: Eukaryota > Metazoa > Chordata > Mammalia > Artiodactyla > Balaenopteridae > Balaenoptera > Balaenoptera acutorostrata. The sequence goes on along the minus strand of NC_080084.1, from coordinate 5,302,229 downwards.
AATATGTAAACATAATCATGAATTACTTCATCTTCGGAGATTGGTTTTTTAAAATTTTTCCCTCGGCATCATTCCCTTGAAGTTCATTTCAATTTTTGCATATATTAATAATTTGTTCCTTGTTGTTGCTCGGTAGTATTCTATCATAAGATTTTATCACAATTTGTTTCAACATTCACCCATTGAAAGACATTTGGGTAGTTGCCAGTTTTTGGCTATTATAAATAAAACTGCTATGAACATTTATGTGTAAGTTTCTGTGGGAACTTCATTAAGTTTTTGTTTCTTTTGGATAAATGCTCAAGAGGACAATTACTGCATTGTAGGGTGAATCTACTTTTAGGATTAAAAGAGACTGTCAAGCTGTTTCTCAGAGTGGCTAAACCATTTTATATTCCCACCAGTGATGTGATATAATTTTTCTACGTACTCGCCAGCATTTGATGTTGTCACTATACTTTAATTTTAGTTATTCTCTGATATGTCATTATGGTCTTAATTTGCATTTCCCTAATGGCTAACGACGTTGAACATCTTTTCATGTGCTTCTTTGCCATGTGTATATTCTCTTCCATGAAATGTCTGTTCCTGTCTTCTGCCTATTTTCTAGTTGGATTTTTGTAAGTTGTTTGGAGAGTTCTTTGTATATTATAGATACAAGTCATTTGTCTCATATGGGATTTTCAAATATGTTTTCCCACTGTGTAATTTGAGTTTTCATCCACTTAAAAGGATCTTCTATGAAGCATTTTTAACTCATTTTGATGAGATCCAATTTATCAGTTTTTGCTTTTATTGATCATACTTTTGGTGTCAAGTCTAAGAATTATTCACCTAGTTCTAGATGCCAAAGATTTTCTCCTATTTTTTTTTTCTAAAAATGTCCTGCTTTTACATTTAAGATTATGATCCACTTTGATTTAATTTTTGTGTAAGGTGTGTAAGGTTTAGGTTAAGGTTCATTTTTTATTTGTTTGTTTTTGTCGAGGGATGTCCAACTGTTTCAGTACCATTTTTTGAAAAGTCTATTCTTCCTTGATAGCTTTTGCACTGCTGTCAAAAACAAGTTAAATGTATTTTTATGTCAGTCTCTTTCTGGGTTCTCTGTTCCATTCCATTGATCTATGTATCTAGCCTCCATCATTACTGCAAAATCTTGAAATTGGGTAGATTAATTCCTCCCATTTTAATCTTCCTTTACAAATTGTTTTAGCTATTCTTCAGCCTCTTCTTACCATATAAATCTTAGAATAAGCCTGTCTATAGCCACAAAAACCTTGAGGGCATTTTAAGAGTAATTGTGTTAAGCCTCTTGGGGAGAATTGACATCTTTATTATGTTGTGTTTTCTAATCCATGAACAAGGTATGTCTCCCTATTTGTTTGGGACTTTTAAAATTTTCTTCATCAGCATTTTGTCATTTTCAGTATAGAGGTCCTGTAAATGTCTTATTGGGCTTATATTTAAGTATTTATTTAGGTCAGTTGTAAATGGCATCACATTTTTATTTAAGCTTCTACACATTTGTTATTAATACATAATTTGATAAAATTGTGTTGATCTTGTACTCTAAAACATTTACAAACTAATATTATTTCTCAAGCTTTTTGTGGATTCCTTGGTATTTTCTCCATTTAGATTGTCATCTCATCTTCAGATGTAGACAGTTTTACTTTTCCTTATTCAATATAATAGGATATATTACTATTCAACATTCAGTAGGATATATTCCTTCCTATTCAACATAGTAGGAATAGTCCTTTTATCTTTTAAATAAACTTTTTAAAAACTTAACTTTTGAATTTATGTATTTCTTTATTTTTGCTTTATTTTCTTACTAGAACCTCCAGTAATATATTTAATAAAAGTGGTGAGCGCAGATATCGGTGCCTTGTTTCTGATCTTACAGAGAAAGCATTCAGTCTTTCACAGTTAAATGTAATGTCGGTATAGGTTGTAGATCATCTTTATGAGTTTCAGTATGTTCCTTTTCTATTCCTAGTTTGCTTGGAGTTTTCTTTCTTCTTTTTTTAAAATCATGAATGGGATTGGATTTTGTCAAGTGCTTTCTCTGCATTAATGGATAGGATTACATGACTTTTCCCCCTTAATCTATTGGATATGATGGATTACATTATTTGATTTTCAAATATTTAACCAACTTTGCATAACTGGAATAAATACCATTTGGTTATGGTATATTATTCTTTTTATATATTTCTGGATTTAATTTGCTAATATTTGGCTGAGGATTTTTACAGGCAATTTCATAAAAAATATTGGTCTGTAGTTTTCTTCTTTCTATACTATCCCTGTCTGGTTTTGGTATCAAGGTAATACTGGCTTCATAAAATTAATTAGGAACTGTTCCCTCTACTTCTATTTCTTATCAAGTCATGTAAAATTGGTGTTAATTCTTTAAGTCTTGAGTAAAAGTGAAACATCTAAGCCTGAATATTTCTTTTGGGAGTTTTAAAATGAAAAATCAGTGTTTCTAATGGTTACAGGAAAATTGAGATTATCTATTTCATCTTGGCTGAGTTTTGGTAGTTTTGGGTGTAGAAGCATGGGTCCATTTCATCTACATTTTTGAATTTATAGTGTAGACTTGTTCATAATAACTTGTCCCTTATTAACCTGCAGGATATGTCATGGTATCCCCGGTTGCATTTCTGATATCTGTGATTTGTGCCATCTCTCTTTTTATCTTGATCAGTCTTGCTACATCTTTATTGATAAGATTGTTTATTTCCAAGAACCAGCCTTTTGTTTCATTGATTTCCCCCCCTATTTTCCTGTTTTCAGTTTCATGGATTTTTGTTTCATCTTTATTATTTCCTTCTTTCTGCTTGTTTAGTGTTTTTTCCTCTTCCGTTTTTACTATTTTAATATAGAAAATTAGATTATTGCTTTGTAATATTTACTTTCCCAATTTAGTGCTATAAACTTCCCTTTCAGCATTGCTTTCACTTCATTCCACAAACTTTGATCTGTTATACCTCCATTTTCTTTTATTCTATGCATTTAAAATTTTTTCCTTGACTTTTTACCCATGAGTTATTTGGAATTGTGATGTTTAGTTTTCATGTGATTGAAGATTTTCCTGTTGTCTTTCTGTTATTGACTTCTAGTCTGATTCCATTATGGCTAGAGAACATACTCTCTATGATTTTAATTCTTTTAAATCTGCTAATGTTTTTTTATCACCCAGTATATGGTATATGAGTGAATGTTCCATGGACACTTGAATATGTATTCTGCTTTTATTGAGTGTGTTCTTTAAATGTCAGTTATATCCTGTTGATTGATGATGTTTTCAGTTCTTCCATATCCTTGCTGATTTTTCTCTCTGGTAGTTCTATAAATTGCTGTGTTGAAGTCTCAAATAATAATTGTAGATTTAAAATGTTCTCCTTTTACCTTTTTCAGTGTTTGCTTCATGTGTTTTGAAGTTCTTTTGTTTGGTGCACACACATTTAGTATCACTAGGTCATCTAGGTGGATTATTCCTGTTATCTTTATGTAATGACCCTCTTTGCCCCTAATAATTTCCTTTGCTCTGAAATCTACTTTATCTGATATTAATATAACCATTCCTGCTTTTTCTGATTAATGTTCATATGATATATCTTTTTCATCCTTTTACTTTGAACTACCTATATCATGATGTTTAAAGTAAGCTTATAGACAGTATATAGTTGGATCATGCTTGTGATTTTTTTCATCTACTCTTCCAATCTCTGTCTTTGACTTGGTTACTTAGATCATTTGCAGTTAATGTAATTATTGCTATGTTAAAGATTAGGTCTACCATTTTATTTTTTGTTTTGTCTTTTACCTTAGTTTCTGAATCCTATGTTTCTCTTATTTTGCCTTCTTGTGGGTTACTTAAACATTTTTTAATAAGTCCATTTTAATCTAATTTACTTATAATCATTTGTGTATACTGTTTGTATAGTTTTCTTAGTGGTTGCTTTTGGCATTACACTATACATATGTAACTTATCATAGCCTACTGGAATCAGTGTTTTATTACTTCAAGTGAAGTTTCAAAATTTTACTTCCATTTAGGTCTCTTAATAGTCCCCAGTTTTAAAGTATGATTTTCTGTAGTATTTCCTTTATATACATTGAGAACCACATCAGATGGTGTCATAATTTTTGCTTTGACCATCATATAGGATTTAAGAAACTCATGAAGCTAATGAGAGTCTCTTATATTTACCCCATTTGTTTTCACCCATTCCATTGTTCCCCTTTTCTTTCTGAAGTTCCCAGTCTTCTGTTATTGTTTTTTTATGTTTTCATAACAGTAGGTGATATCTGGGCTTTCCAGTGCCATTGGATATGAGTTTCAGGAAACACTGAGCCTGGCTCACTTAATGCTGCTGAGTTGGAGGGTTTGTATATGTTGGGCCTGTTGGCACAGCAGATGCTAGCAGATTAGACTAATGCTTATGGGACTAGTGCCCCAGGAGGATGCATTCCCATTCAGGCTATGCTGCTGCTACAGTTGATCAAATCCCCCTCTACCCCAGGTGTGGGGCAGTGACCTGCTGCTGTCACTGCTTCTTTATTAGGCTGCTTTTGCCTCAGGTGTGTGGTGGGATCCCTTGGAAGCTGCTGCTGCTGTCAATCACAAGGTTAAATTCATTTTAGAAATACTTAAATATAAATATGTAGCCTGGCTCTTGTAGGACCTCTGTATTTGTTTTTTATTGCTTTCATACGAATTACCACAAATTGAGTGACTCAAAACAACGTAAATTTATTACCTTACAAGTCTGACATTGGTCTCAATTGAGTCAAGTAAAAGTGTTGGCAGGATCGACAGATGAATGGATAAAGATGTGGCACATATATACAATGGGATATTACTCAGCCAGAAATGAAATTGAGTTATTTGTAGTGAGGTGGATTGACCTAGAGACTGTCATATAGAGTGAAGTAAGTCAGAAAGAGAAAAACAAATACCGTATGCTAACACATATCTATGGAATCTAAAAAAAAAAGAAAAAATGGTTATGAAGAACCTAGGGGCAGGACAGGAATAAAGACTCAGCCATAAAGAATGGACTTGACACAGGGAGGGGGAAGGGTAATCTGGGATGAAGTGAGAGAGTGGCTTGGACATATATACACTACCAAATGTAAAATAGATAGCTAGTGGGAAGCAGCCACAAAGCACAGGGAGATCAGCTCTGTGCTTTGTGTCCACCTAGAGGGGTGGGTTAGGGAAGGGAGGGTGGTAGGGAGACGCAAGAGGGAGGAGATATGGGGATATATGAATATGTATAGCTGATTCACTTTGTTATGAAGCAGAAAGTAACACACCATTGTAAAGCAATTATACTCCAATAAAGATGGTTAAAAAAAAAAAAAGTGTTGGCAGAGCTACATTCTTTTCTGGAGGCTCTTAGGGGTGTTTCTGTTCCCTGGACTTTATCAGCTTCCAGCGGTCACCTGTAGTCCTTGACTCAGAGTCCCCTTTGTCCACCTACAAAACCCAAAATGTTGCATCTCTCTGATTCTGCTTCTATTAGGACATCTCTCTCTTTCTCTTTCTACAGTTGGGAATGATTTTCTGCTTTTACGGACTCATGCAATTAGATTTGTTCCATGAGGTAATCCAGGATAATCTTTCTATCTCAAGGTCTATAACTTCAGTCATATCTGCAAAGTCCTCTTTACCATGTAACAACATATTAATAGGTTCTAGGGATTAGGGTGAGGGCATTTTTAGGAGCCATTATGCTGCCTACCACACCCTTAACAAGTGACCTTGAGAAAGTTACTGAGATTTTTAAAGCCTTACTTTCCTCAAACATAAAATGGAAAGAAAGATATCTAGTTAATATCATGAAAGTGAAACAGTATATATGAAATCAACTAATTCAAAAAGTAAGATTTCTTCTTTTTCTTTATGATTTACGTGATTCTCAGAGTTCAGGTACTTGAAGAGTTACTTTTTTTAAAACAGAGCTAAGGAATTTCAGGGTTCAGGTGCTGTAAGATTGTCTGAATTATCTGAGTAACAATTAGCTAAGCACAGGTGTAAAGCATTTGATTTACTCCCTGGTGTTCTTTATCTTCTCATCCCACTAAATCCATATCCCTTGTCTAGCTCCAGCCAGTAGAGTCAGAGCTTGTTTTACTGTTTAACTAAAGTTCAATTTAAATTCTCTCTACATCTCCAGATTCTCAGCCCTGGTTGCATATTACAGTCACCTGGGAAGATTTCAAAAACTACTGATGCCTAATTTCTACCTATCATGGATATTTGAGGAGGGACCTGGCATGAAGTGCTCTAGCTTATGGTTTGTGGAGCCAAATCATAGTCTACACTGAGCCAAATCATTTGCGGTATCACCTCTAAAAAGGAGTTTATCTGTGGTGACTAATGCTCTTCCTTTGTCAGTATGCTTGATTTGTCCCTCTTTGGAGGAACAAAAAAGGGGGGGGGGAAACCCCAGCAGTTTGGCTCCCTGAATTACAACCTGATGCTGTGGAATTAGTGTTGGCTCAGAGCGCACATCTTCGGATACCCATTCTCTCTCCTGCTCCCTTGCGTGAACTTATATCCTTGGGCAGTTTTTCATCCACCACCCTCTTTTGCTTCTAATCTTAGCAAGTAAAGTCTCCCCTTAATGAAACAGCATTTCATGAGACTTGCTGGGAGCATAGGTCTGTTCCAGACCTATCAAATGTTAGCTAAAGCAGATATAAGTGATGTGTTTTTGGCATTCATCCTTATGGGTTGGAGAGAGAAGACAGCATTTTATCCTTTTAGGTGTCATCTGACTGGGCAAATGGGTTCTTTCCCTCTGCTGCCTACCATGTCAAAAACTGAGGGTGTTACCTCTAGAAGGTATCTTCTAGGTATCAAAATAGTTCAGATAAATCAAATTTCTCAGTAAAAGATGGCAAAACTATGGCTTAGGTGGTTAATTTTACATGTCAATTTGTCTGGGCCACCATGCCCAGTTATTTGGTGAAATATTTTTCTGGATATTTCTGTGATGGTGTTTTTGTGTTTTTTAAAATTTTGATTTTTATTTATTAATTTATGCTTTTGGCTGCGTTGGGTCTTTGTTGCTGCACGTGGGCTTTCTCTATTTGCAGCAAGTGAGGGCTACTCTTTGTTGCGGTGTGCGGGCTTCTCATTGCGGTGGCTTCTCTTGTTGCGGAGCATGGGCTCTAGGTGCACGGTCTCAGTAGCTGTGGTGCACGGGCTTAGTTGCTCCACGGCATGTTGGATCTTCCCAGACCAGGGCTCGAACCCATGTCCGCTGTATTAGCAGGCAGACTCTCAACCACTGCGCTACCAGGGAAGCCCAGGTTACTTTTGAACTGCAATCCCCACACTTGTAAAATGACATTAAAAACCACTCTTTCTGTGGGTTCTTAGAATTAATTAAGCAGGTTATGTGTGTAAAGTATCCTGGCACTTGAATGAGTTGTCAGAACCAAGGGCTGCTGGAGACGATGCTTATGCCCTAGGTCATCTCCCCTTCTACTGGGCGGCAAGTAAACACAGACACAGTAGTCAGTGCTCTGGAAGAAGTGAGTTCTGGTGCTGCAGAGCACAGAATCTTTTTTTTTCTTAATTTAAATTTTATTTTATATTAGAGTGTACTTGATTTACAATATTGTGTTAGTTTTAGGTGTACAGCACAGTTATTCAGTTATACATATATCCATTCTTTTTCAGATTCTTTTCCCGTGCAGGTTATTGCAGGATATGGAGTAGAGTTCCCTGTGCTATGCATTAGGTCCTTGTTGATTACCTATTTTATATATAGTCGTGTGTATATGTTAATCGCAAACTCCTAATTTATCCCTCCGCCCCTTCCCCTTTGCAGAGCACAGAGTCTTGGAAGGGAGAGTTCAGGCTTCTTGGAGGAGGTGCCATCCTTTCTCAGGATGTGTAGACGCTCCTGGGGTGGCAGGAGGGAGCAGTGTGTGTCAGAGTTTGAGAAGTATAAGAAAATATGGCAAAACTAAGGTACAGGACTGGACCTCAGGGTTTGGGAAAGAAATGAGAGTTGATACTGGAAACCTACTGGGGCCAAACAGAAAAGGGCCTTCTTTGTCCTGTCAGAGGTTTTAATGTTTATCCTGAAGGCTGTGGGAAACGCTGAACAACAGTGAGATGGACTTCTGGTTTAGAGGCTCACTCGGACCTCCGTGTGGAAAGCACTTGATGGGGTGCAGGCTGAATTGTAATCTAAGGGTCCCACTTAAGTTGTAAAAGGTTGGACTGGATTTCGGAGATCCGAGAGGGAATGGGTGGGGCCTGGTGACCAGTTAGAAAAGGGAGGGCAGCAAGTGTGGGTGACAGTTTATAGCTGCATCTTTTTGTGAGATACAGAGCACAGTAGGAAGGGATTGGGGCTGGGGAGAGGATCTTACTTCATCTTCAGTGCTTTTGAGGGGCCTGGTAGACAGGTCTGGGCCCAAGGTACAGATCTGGGCTTTTTGGGAGGACAGGTGTTTGAAGGCATGGGAGAGACTTAGGTTACCCACAAGAAGGTCCAAAGAGTCATAGGTGTGAGAGCTTTTTCAGTGGGTATATTGAGGATGCTTATAAGCTGAAAGAAAGTAGCCAGCAGAGGAAGGGTGTGAAGATCTAGGAGAGGAAATGATTGCTCATTTGTTTTCAAAAAGCTGAATGCTTATTGTGTGCCTGGCCCTTTTCTAGGATCTGGGGTTCACACCGTGTGTTATCTCTTCTGCAAGGACAGTTCAACTCATCCCCTGGTGAAGAGAAGTCAGATTATTCTTTGCATCCCATTCAGGTGTAGGAACTGTTCTGTCCCTCTGAAGGGACTTTACTTAACCAGAGTAATAAGTTAGAAATCAAAAGAAATTAGAGCTGGAAGGGACCTTAAAGGCCACTGTACTTAATGTTGCCTAATATTTTACCTTGATTGTAAGAAAAATTTATTGCAGAGCCCATTCTCTTCAGAGTTCCTTCACTGAACTTTCTTTGTGTTTTTCATCCAGTGGGTCTAGCTTGTAGATTTTGGCCTCCTCGTAAATTTGCTTCTTCATCCACATTACATTTTGCCCGGACTATGGCAGAAGCTCCTGGGTGGTTTCGCGGCCCCTGGGCTCATCAGTTCCTCTAAGTTCATCTGCCTACTCGGGTTGAGTGATCTTCTAACATAAAAAGATACACTTAAAATAATGCTGCTAATGGCTTGCCCACACAGAGTTAGTGCATACTAGCCGCCCAGCGTGTGCTCTGCCCAGAGGCGTGTAGTCTGAACTGTGCTTGGCCAAGCCTCCTGGGGCTCTTTGGCCCTGAGGAAGGGGAGCTTTTTGTGATCACTCCCTTTATCTAATCAGTCCTTCAGCAGCGGGGCGCCTTTTTCTAATCAGCGGAGGCACCCTTACTCAGCCTGTGGTAGCCCCAGGGCTCATCACCTGTGGGATACAAGCCATGCTCTCTCCCAGGCTTGCTTCGACCAACATCTCTATTCTGTCCCTTCTCACACTTGGACCCCCCGGCGTTTAGTCATCCCCACCTGCAGTATTTACAGTGCCCAGCAGGTGTCAGGCTTGAGTGTCTTTGCACAGGTGCTCCCTCTGCAGTTACTGCACCTCCTCCTCCACCTCTGCAGAGCCTCAGCTTTCTCGATTGTACTTCAGGGTTATCATGAAGCCATCACTTAGATATAACTTTTTGCCTCCATAGGAACCTCTGTGCATAAAGGTTATGGTTCTTTATCTCATGTGATTGAAATTTTGAGTTTATACATGTCCCTCCTTAACGAGGCTTTAAGGGCAGGAGTCGTTTCTAATCCTTAGCACAGAGCAGATGCTTTTTTTTCTTTTTAGATGCTTTTTTTTTTTTTTTTTAAGAAGTAGATGTGTCTTGGGGTTCACTTGGGATAGGTAGGCAGAGAGAACAGCATCTGACAAGGCACAGAAGTGGCAATCAGCCCAATGTCTGGACAAGGATGTAAGCTCTGAGATTTTTTATTTATTTATTTATTTTTGGCTGTGCTGGGTCTTCGGTTCGTGCGAGGGCTTTCTCTAGTTGCGGCAAGTGGGGGCCACTCTTCATCGCGGTGCGGGGACCGCTCTTCATCGCGGTGCGCGGGCCTTTCACTATCGCGGCCCCTCCCGTTGCGGGGCACAGGCTCCAGACGCGCAGGCTCAGCAGCTGTGGCTCATGGGCCCAGCTGCTCCGTGGCATGTGGGATCTTCCCAGACCAGGGCTCGAACCCGTGTCTCCTGCATTAGCAGGCAGATTCTCAACCACTGCGCCACCAGGGAAGCCCTAGATGCTTTTTAATGATGATAAAATGTACGGTTTAAATCACTCATTTTACAATAATTTTGCTTTAGGTTGTGACAGAAATAAAGTTTCCAGAAGTTGTGTTCCTGCAATAAGAAATAAAGATGTGACCTTCCAGTTGTGTAAAGCTCATGAATGCTGTGTAAGTGCGTCGGGTGCAATAAGGAACCTGGAGCTAAATGGGCTAGTTCTGAGAGAGAGAGACTTAACTATGTTAACAAAGGTAAGCCTTCATTGTGTCCTGCCAACATTTGATAGTTGCTTTTGGGGCAAACTAAATGGGTAAAATTTTAAACTGTTCTCCCCATTAAAGGGATTGAATAAATAGGCCACTTTGGTGCACCTGTGTCTTGCGAATTGTCCACTTGGAGATGGAGGTTTAGAAAGTGAGTTTCAGTCTTGTTTAAGTCTCTTCCCATCAGACTGGTCTCGTGATTTCCTACACACCATGTTACTTCCTGTCTACCTTTTCTTGGTGTTGTTCATGCCTGGATTGTCTCCTGTACCTGCTCAAACCTTGGTCCATTCTCATTTGTACCATGGAAGTTTGTCATGCTGGATGCTGTCAGAACGAATTTTACTTAAGTTTGTGTTAAGCCGCAAAGCACACATTTTGTATAATTTCTGTTTTTTGTGTTTGTTTATATTTTTATGGTTTCTCTTCAAGAAATATTATGAGAAGGGAAATAGCAAGATGTAAAGACCAAAAAAGTCATCATTCTCTTTAAATTGTTAGAACATGTATCTGCAATCATAATTATAATGCACTGTGGTATGTGTTAAAATAGGAAATATATGTAATGTCCCGTAGGAGCAGCAGAGTCAGTGGTGTTAGTGGGGGTGTGTCACGGAAGTAATCACAAAGCAGGTGACTGTTGGTTGGGGTCCTGAAACATTAGTGTGTGTTCCCTGTGTCCGGTAGTGGTCTGGAGGGGTCAGGAAGCCTGCCTTTCAGTTTGAGGGAACAGAGGGTTTGAGGTCCTCTCTCTTCTATTGCTCCAGTATACTGCATAGCAGCTAATAAAATACTGGGTTTATAGTTGACATTTAAATCGCTGATTGATCATCAAGATTGGGATGTATCATTGGAAATGAAAATAGGAAGAGTCTTATGCTTTTTAGGTTTTTCTTTTTTTTCCTATGTCTCAGAAGGCTCTTTGACGGGAGACTTTTTATTCTCCCATACAATTCCATGAATACTTTTACCCTGGCACTTATTTTAATGGCATTTTCAATTTATAAATGTCTTTGAAACACATATTGTAAACTATTTGAGGGTAATGACCATGGCCATTGGTGGCACATTTTAAATGTGCATCGTGTTAAGTTTTTTTTTTTTTTAATTTTATTTATTTATTTATTTATTTATGGCTGTGTTGGATCTTCCTTTCTCTGCGAGGGCTTTCTCTAGTTGTGGCAAGCGGGGGCCACTCTTCATCGCGGTGCGCGGGCCTCTCACTATCGCGGCCTCTCTCTCTGCGGAGCACAGGGTCCAGACGCGCAGGCTCAGTAATTGTGGCTCACGGGCCCATTTGCTCCGTGGCATGCGGGATCTTCCCGGACCAGGGCTCGAACCCGTGTCCCCTGCATTGGCAGGCAGATTCTCAACCACTGCGCCACCAGGGAAGCCCCATCGTGTTAAGTTTTGAGTGTCATGTGGTCTACCATCAGTGCTTCCCTCTTTCACCCAGTTTTCTTCCTCATTTCCTTCTCCAAATTTGTCTCATTTTTCTACTTTCCCTTTTGCTTCTCTATTCTTGCTTTCTCTTTCCCATTGCATCTGTCATTCTTCTTTTCCTTCTCCTTCTGACTTCATTATGGCCAACCGAAGCTTTTTCTAGTCTGTTCTCTATCTTCCTTGCCTCTTTATTGCCATCCACAAACTCTTACAGAATATTCTTGGTTGACTCCCTTACTTCCTAGCATACCCATGTACTTCATGATCACTTTAGAACATTGAAAAGGGTTGGAATTTTTAAAAATAGGTAATTCTAATCAGTCTTCTTTCACCTCTGGTATAAGACTCTTCTTCCTCAATCTGACCATTCTCAAATCTAGAAGTACTCCAGCTCATTGGTCCTCCTTACCCCCATGTTTAGGCCAAAGAACTTGTGAAACCTTAGCCCTGTTTAATACTTGAATTTATCAAAACATAAGAGAGCTAATTCTGCCTAAGGGCACCAAAGAAGAATAAAGATGCCACAGATAAACGTTTAGTCCAGATTTATAATGGACTCTAAGTGCCTAGTTGAGTGCTGACCATTAACTCACTTGAACAACAGGGAGCTCATGACAGAAACTAACATGTTAATTGTATAGACACTTCACCATTCCTCAGTGTAGCTGATAAACTGCATCCAGTTAGCTTAAATAACATGAATGATGAATTTCCCTGTGTATATAAATTGGGAGTTTGTAAAGTTATCTTTTTCCCTTTGTACAACTACTGACTACCACCTCGCTTCGTCACGGCAATAGAAAATGATGACTAAGAAACACATTGTCTCTGGGCTTCCTTGGTGGTGCAGTGGTTGAGAATCTGCCTGCTAATGCAGGGGACACGGGTTCAAGCCCTGGTGTGGGAAGATCCCACATGCCGGGGAGCAACTGGGCCCGTGAGCCACAACTACTGAGCCTGCGCGTCTGGACCCTGTGCTCCGCAGAGAGAGAGGCCGCGATAGTGAGAGGCCCGCGCACCACGATGAAGAGTGGTCCCCGCTTGCCACAACTAGAGAAAGCCCTCGCACAGAAACGAAGACCCTACGCAGCCAAAAATAAATTAATTAATTAATAAAAAAAACAAAAACAAAAAAAACCCCACATTGTCTCAGTATCAGTGGACATAATGTCTTAGTATTCTACAAAAATCTCTAAATTCTTAATCTAAAAGATATATCTGCCAATATCTTATATCCTTATCCTTTGTTAATATAAATATCCAATCTATGAACGTCTCAGTTTCCTTACTTAGAATATGAGGTGGATAGATTTGCTAATATCTAGGGACCTTTCCAATTTTAACATTCCCTGGTTATAAGGGCTGAGCCAAATACAGTGGCTCCTGAATCATTAACCTCGCTCACGATGAAAGTTATCAGCAAGATCTGCATGCAAGAGATCAAATATTCATATCCGTATATACTGTAGCACATTGACTTTTACAGAACTCAAAGTAACACAACATAGTTACATTCATAGACTTAAGGTCACTGTGGTATACTTTACAGTTTTTCTTTTCCCTAGGAAGGAAATGTAGATCCCTGGGAAGGGATTTCTTTCTCTGCTTTTTAGTAATGTAAGCCTTTATTATCTCTTGGATCCTAAAAATGGGTAGGGTTTTGGCAGGTGGAGCTTAGGAGAGACCCATCAGGTGGCAGGGACAATATGAGAAAGGGCAGAAGGAAGAATGGATTTTGAGAAGGACCTGATATCTTACATGATGAGAGCAGCGTTTCACAATGTCTGTCCTGCAGAACACTGGTTTTAGATGATGTTGATGTAGTTACAAGACAGAAGCATATGGGAAGAGCCGTACTCTACATCCCGACATGAAATTCAGGTTTCACTTTGTTACATTATGTACTCTGAAAAGTTTTGGAGGAAGGAAGTGATTTCATTTTTTTAATTCAGTCTTACTCACAGTTACTTGAGAAACCTATATTCAGCTGATGGGACTGTATTTTGTGAAAGGCCAATCGAGAAATGCTGAGATGGAGCTTAAGATATTTCTGTGTGGGGACAGGCATGTGATTATTTTTCTTATAATTCTTTACTGTTTGTCCTAACAGTTGTTACTTCGCAGGGTTTTTTTTTTTTTTTTTTTTTTTACATCTTTATTGGAGTATAATTGCTTTACAGTGTTGTGTTAGTTTCTGCTGTATAACAAAGTGTATCAGCTGTATGTATACATATATCCCCAGGTTTCAGTTTTAAGCCTTCTGTTTTTACCTGAGTCATTGGGCCTCTTAGAAAGCTCAACAATTCTGCGGTCTTCATCTCTTATGTAGTTTCCAGAAGCTCCTGGCACTTACCAGTATTTCCTCTTGATTCTTTTCCTCCGACTTCAAACTTCTTACGATTATGAGCTGATTGTTTTCTCAGCCTCTAGTGTCAAAACCAGCCACCTCGCTCATCTTCATTGTCTCAGTTACAAGGTGCAATATTTCCCACGTTTATGTGTGTCAAAATATAAGTCAGGGATTGATACATAGCATATGCTCAATAACAATTGTATTTCCTTTTTTTCTTTGTTCAAAGGTATCCAAACGCTGGCCAAGTTCTTAAATTGAAAGTAGAGTGATCTAATTTATTCAGCTCATCCAACCATCAATATTGAACATTTGTCTTTTTTCTTACACATATTTCTTGTATTCCAGTCGTGACGTTCTAGAGCACAGTGAGCACATGTATAACTTATTACTGCATTACTACCTTGGCTATTCCTTGACCAAAATTTACTTCATACAGCTGACAGCCTAATTAACCTACTAGAGTTTTTTTTAATGTATGCATACAAACCATAAACACCAGTTGCATTGCTAATAACTGAATTTTTACATCTCTTTGCACCCATGTATCCAACACCAGGTCAAGGTATTATAAAATATTTGTAACACCCTACAAGGTTCTCTGTTACTTCTTTCTGTTCCATACTCCCCCAGGGCAACACCCAAGCTGACCTCTTTCACCATATATGACATACAGGGAATCACACAGTGTGTATTCTTTGGTATCTGGCCTTTGGTTACATATCATTATATCAGTAGTTTATTCTTTTATTGTGTTTTCTTGATTTTTTAAACCTAGACATTCATACAGTGTCAAAGTACCACTGATTTCTTAATATTATTATGCTGACCTCCATCTTCAGAGGCTTTCCACAGTCTTCCATCTGTCTTTCCACCTACTTTCTCTTCCATCTAATGATGTTTCATTTAACCAACCTCAGTCAGCCTTTCCCCCATATTCCCCAACACGTAGCACTCCTGTGTTCAGCCAGTTTTGCTCCCTATTCCATAAGCCCTTTGTGCCATTGCTGACACTGTGCCTGTGCCCTGCCCGGAAGGCCTGTTCCCCACCCTCTATATACTTGTTCAAGACTCAGTTTAAATGCTGCCTGTTCTAAGAAGTCTTCTCAGAAGAAGCCAGTGCTTTGTGGAATCCTTCTTTAATGAAATCCCATAGCAAGTGTCATCTGTCCTCCCTGATCTGGTAATTAATTATCCATTGTTCCTATCATATAGTGTTTGTTTTTCTTATGTGCTGTTATTATTTATTGAAGCAGATTATAGTGATTTGAACCAGGAACTGGGTCATTTTCCTCTTCATTTTAGTGCAAGTTTCTGTGATATGAAGTTAAACTCCTTTTCCCTCACTTCCCATTCACCCACTTGTTAAACACAAAGTACAAGTGAAACTTATTGGTTAACAGGTTTTTGTGGTCCTTGGTTCTGGTCCCTAGGTCTAAGCTGTGCTTCTGTAGTGCTAATTTGACTGATTTCTTATTGTCACATAACTCAGGAATTAACTAAATCATTACAAATTTAGATACATATAAGATATTATAAGAAAACCAGTGGATGTCACAAGTTTAGGCCTGGGGGAGAGTGTTGTATGAGTCCTAGTTTGGTGGGGCTCACACTGCATGATTGCGCCTTCCAGTATTCCATTGTAAGTAAGAAAGAGGTATGCAAATATATGCTTAACATTTAACAGTGCTGATAAAAAAGAGAGGAGAGAAAGGGATGACAGGTACTTTGAGGGCTTTTTGGAATTCATGAACAATTATGATTGGATGGGGAAAAAGAAAAACCGAGGGCTAACCTCCCGCAGGTGAGCTCAGGAAAGAGAGAAGGGCTCATCTGGTATGCAGATAGAGAGGTTTGACCTACAGAATCTTAGAAAACCTCAACAATCTGAGCAGTGATGGCAAGAGGCAAACTAAAGGGATAACAAAAGTCTGCAAAAGTCTCGCACCAAGAGCTTTGGCATGGTGTTCATCATCTAGCTAATCCTAACATGGAGACATTTATGAGAGTAAAGTCAGGTCTTTGCCAGAGTGGGTTCCTTATTTGGGCAACTGGGTCAAATGAAGAAAGGCAAATGTAGGCTGCCGGAGTAAATAAGGAGAGGAAAAACAAAACGAACGAGACCTATCATTCATCAGTGGTTTCCCCCCAATATTCTTAGCCTCCACCTTATCTCCATCTTACTGGTAACACAGGAACTAGACTGAACAGTCAGGTAAAAGGTCTCTACAGAAACTGAGGTAATATAGAAAATAAGAAAATAAGAAAATAAAACATGAAATTTTAGATTTTCTTCCTAGGGGTAATTGAGATGATAGTTGAATAATAACGTAAGATCAGGTGAAGTCTAAAGACATTTTAGAAAAGCTGGATAAAGTAAGAAAACATCTGTTCGCTGGCATCTGAATGTTAGAGAGACACCAAGACATGTGGGCCAAGTTCTGGAGAGAAGGGAAACACAGACGCAAGCTTGACATTTGGTGCAGCTTTTCTCCTTGGGGCATTTGCTGATTCAAATCTTACAGACTAGGAGCTGAAAAGCCAAGGAGTTCAAAAGACTCTAACCACAGAAGCCAAACGGCAAAAGCTCAAGCTAAAGGCAACAACTAATGGAATGACAAGCTAAGTGTATCTTTAGTCTCACAGGGCTGCGGAAACCATTACATTTAAAGCCTAACAAATACATGGGTAGTTGGGAATAGGGAGAATCCAAACGCTCATATGGTAATCCCAAAGGGCAACACCCGTAGAGGAAGGACAAGACAGAAATAGAGCAACCTTCACACAGACTGAAAAACAGCTTTGAATGAGCTCAAACTGAGAATGGACTAAGGTTTCCAGTCCCTATAGTAACTGTCTGCCATGGGCAAAAGGAAATCTTTTCAAGAGAACGATAACGACATCCAGAATGTGGAGGTATCTTTATAGTTTCCTAAAATAAGTTAAGCCCAATTTTAATATAAAAAATAATTTGATATACCAGGAAAAAGACTAAATGATCCAAAGCTCAAAAAAAAAACAAAAAAACAAAAAAACAAACAGAACAAGAAAGAAAGAAAGAAAGAAAGAAGACAATATAAATAGACAAAGGAGGACAAGAGTTACCAGGCATTGGTTAAAAAAAAACAAAACAACTATGATTAAACAAAGAAAATAGACACATGGCAAATAAGCATATGAAAAGATGCTACACATTCCATGTCATCAGGGAATTTTAAATTAGAACAATAATGAGATACCACTACACACCTATTCAAATGGCTAAAATCCAAATACTGAAATACCAAAGTTGTTGACGATGCAGAACAACTCGAATTCTCATTTGTTGCTAGCAGGATACTTGGCAGTTTCTTACAGAACTAAACATACTTTTACCATACAGTGATCTAGTAATCATGCTCTTTGGTATTTACCCATAGGAACTGAAAAGTTATGTCCACATAAAAACCTGCACATGGATGTTTATAACAGTTTCTTTCATAATTGCCAAAACTTGAAATCAACCAAGATGTTTTTCAGTAGGTGAATGGATAAACAAGCTAATGTGTATCCGTACAAAGGAATAGCATTCAGCAATAAAAAGAAAAGGCTATGAAGCCATGAAAAGGCATGGAAGAAGCTTAAATGCATATTGCTAAGTGAAAAAAAGCCAGTCTGCAAAGGCTACATGCATATTATATGATTGCAGCTATATGAAATTTAGGAAAAGGCAAAAGTGTGGAGACAATCAAAAGATCAGTGGTTGCCAGAGGTTGTGGGGAGGGAGAAAAGGATGGGTGAAGCCCGGAATTGTAAAGGCAGAGAAACTCCTGTGTATGGTTCTGTAATGGTGGATACAGGTTATTGCACATTTGTCAAAAATCATATAATGTACAAAACAAAGAGTGAAGTGTAAAGTAAAGCATGGACATTAGTTAGTAATAATGTATCAATATTGGTTCATTAACTATAACAAATATATTATGCTAATGTAAGATGTTAATAATAGGGGAAACTGGGTTGAGAGGTAAGGAAGTATGAGAACTCTGTCCTTTCTGCTTAATTTTTCTGTAAGCCAGAAACAGCTCCAAAATAGTCTATTAATTTAAAAAACAAATGTAGACCTGCATACAAAACTTGCACATAAATCCAACCACAGCAGCATTATTCATAAGAGCCCCAAAGAGGAAATAACCCAAATGGCCATTTACTGTGAATGATCAATGAAACACAGTAATATCCACACCATGGAATATTATTCAGCCATAAAAAGAAAT
This sequence comes from Balaenoptera acutorostrata, assembly GCF_949987535.1. Classification (NCBI taxonomy): domain Eukaryota; kingdom Metazoa; phylum Chordata; class Mammalia; order Artiodactyla; family Balaenopteridae; genus Balaenoptera; species Balaenoptera acutorostrata. The sequence goes on along the minus strand of NC_080084.1, from coordinate 5,283,639 downwards.
CAAGTACTGATACATGCTACAACATAGATGAACCTTGAAAACATGCTAAGTAATTGTATGATTCCATTTGTATGCAATGTCCAGACTAGGCAAATCTGTAGAGACAAAGTATATTAGTGGCTGCCTAGGGTTCGGAGAAGTGGGGGAGTGAGTGACTTATAGTAGATTATTTTTGGGGGGGGGGGTGGATGAAAGTTTTACAATTGATTGTGGTGGTAGATGCATAACACATTAAATTGTACACTTTAAATAATATGGAAAGTAAATTATATCTCAATGAAACTATTATTTAAAATTATGATTTTACAGAAATTCAGTCCTTAACTATTATGTATCTATCTGTCTATCTAGCTATCTATCAATCTATCTATCTGTCTATCTATCCATCTATCTCTCTGTCTATCTATCCATCTATCTATCTATCTATCTATCTCTCTGTCTATCTGTGTGTCTATCTCTCTATCTCTATCTCTCTGTCTATCTCTATCTATCTATCTATCTCTCTATCTCTCTCTTCTCTGTCTATCTGCCTATCTCTCTCTCTCTCTATCTCTCTGTCTCTATCTGTCTCTCTATGTATCTGTCTATCTGTCTGTCTATATATCTCTATCTCTCTATCATCTATCTGTCTATCTATCTATCATCTCTCTATGTATCTATCTATCTATATCTACCTGTCTACCCATCTATCCTTATGTATAGAACAGTAACAATGGCTTATAAGTCACTTCCCTACATTATTTTATCCTTCCAAAACTCTTGAGAGGTCAATAGGCCATAGGAAAAGCACTGAGTTCACTGGAACACTTGAAGGTTGAATTAACTGTTTGTGATCACTCAATCAGTAAATGGTGATGCAGGGAATTCCACACACATCTTCTCTGTCCTCCTTTCCTCCTTCCCTCCCTCCTACTTGCTGACTCTATTCCAGCCACATTGTTTACTAATTCTTCCCTGAGGACACTGGCATCCTTCCTCTGGGCCTTGCAGAGGTTATTCCCATGATCTGGAATGCTTTTCCCTCAGATGTCTGACTCATCTGCCTCCCTCTAGACTGTTCAAATTCCACCTTCCCAGTAAAACTTATCCTGTCTACCGTTTAAGTTGAAAGCCTTGCTCCTCTCTGCCCACAATCTCACCTCACCATATACTGCTTAATCTCCATAGCATTTATTCCTGGCGAACCTACCAGAGAATGTACATGGGTTTCTGTTCTCCCCTCCAACTGGAAGATAGGCTGCACAGACTCAGGAATTTTGCCATTATTAAACCTAGTGGAGGCCCAGCAGAATTCTAGGGTCAGCCAGAACTGGGCACAATTATAACTCTCGTGATTTGATATTTTAGTGGGTTAGCTCAGAGCCAAGCCAGTTATTAAAGAGGATCTTTTCTGCTGTTTTAAGCAGCATGGTACATTTGAGGTCAACTTAAATTTTCAGTAATTACAGAGCCGGTATGAACTCTTCCTTTGTTTCTCCAGACATATGAACCTGGATGCCAAATCCATCCTCTCTGGGTGTAGTGGGAATGTATGAAGATGACTGGCCTAAGTCTCAATTGAATAAAAAGATGCCCCAAAAGACATTTCAGCATTTTCGAAAAGTTCAGTCATAAAGTGTGGTTCCTTATCACACATCAGGGATTATCTAGCCTCCAGTGTGGTTTTTGTTTTTTGCAGTAAAAATGTGTCATTTTATATTTTAAATTTGCATTATGAAAATAAGTCTGTACACGAAGTAATACATATCTAATGAATATGAATCATGTAAATTTGGTCATGGTATTTAAAGTAGGCTTTGGCTTTGAAGTATTTTTAAATTCATAGAAAATATTGAACTTCTAATAAAATAAATAAAACATTGTAATAATTGATATTAATAATCAACTACAAAATTTCTTTGTCTGCATTTTCTGTTCAATTTTAAAAGAGAAGTCACTTTCAGTAGTGTTCCAAAGTGAGTGATTGCACCTTCTATGATTTGAAAAAAGATCCGATTGCCATTAGCTGTTCTTAAGTGCTGAACATAGCTGAGAGAAATTGTAACAAGACACTCTCTGTCACTGGCAGGAAATCCATCTCCGTCCTTTGCGGGGGCAGTCCCGAGCTCATGTTTTAACGGACGCGAATGCAAACCGTGGTTCTCACGTGACTTTCTGAAGAGCCCCCGCAGCAGGCCCAGGTACCTTGAGTGGACTAAGTCTCACTTTATGGCAGTGGCATCAGATGGCGGCTACAGAAGGTTGCCGACGTCCCTGTGTGCTCTGACAGGCTCTGCAGACCGGGGGACGAAAGGACCAAGGAACTCTGACCGCCCTCGGGAATCCCAAGTGACTGGAGGGACACCGCGTCAGGGCCCCAGGCAGTGTCGCCCACTGTTCCGGAGGCGGGCGGAGGCTCCGCAGCTTCATTTCGTCCCGTCCCTTCCAGTATTTAAAATTATTGTCAAGATGCTGGGTTAACTCAGGCAGGTCTACAAAGGCGTCCCAAGCAGCAAACATGTCTGTGATGAACAATGAAAGAGATTTGGGATTTGGGGATGCTGCAGGTATTTCTGTCAAAAACTGGCATCACCACAGGCAAGTCCTGTCGCTTCTCTTCATCAGTCTGAGAAAAACATTCGTCTGAGATACGTGCGGCCCACTCAATGCACTGCTCCAGGGGTCGGCAGGGATTGGACACATCAGCACACTTAATCAGTCAGGGTGAGTCACCCCAACTCTCCCTCCTCTGGACCTTAGTTCCTCCTGATTGTCACTCGTTACACTGAAAACAGATTTCAGGAGTCAGCACGTGCAGCCATAACGTGTGCCTAATTCCACATCCCAGTCACTGGGACACAAAATTTTGGTGTCTTAAGTCTGGTTCCCACATCACCACTCACATATGTCAGTTCTTCCTCTACAGCTGAGTCAGTGAGTAAAGACACATAAACAGAAGCAGATTAATACGAACAAGGTTTTATTGACATATATATATGTACATAAAGCTGGGAAAGAGAAAGGCCCATTGAGGCAAATGCATAGGGGGAGAGGAAGCATCTGAGAACAGCAGTGGGCATCCTGCCAGTTCCAAGTCTAGGGAAAACTTGGGTCCGCCAAGTTAACAGGCAAGCCAGGGATGGCACAGTGGGTGATACAGCCAGCTCTCTTCCATTCTCCTGACTGGAGCTTCTCAAGTCTGGTGTAGTTCTGAAGTGGGCTCATATGCTCCTCACCCTCCAGCACACACACACACACACAAACACACACACACACACACTAGCACACCCCTGAGGTGTGGTCCTCCGGCTTGCTGTAGGAAGAGAGGAGGTGAAGTTTCACTTCAAGGGGCTGAGCCACTTTCCAGTGAGGCAAAGTCCATTCATGGTGACACACAGTTTGCAGAATAAGATCTGCTCTTCATTTGTTGAGTTTCTTCATAGAAGAAAGGAATTCGCTGGTGGCTCCTATGAAGCCCTGGGCAGGTTATGAGGCTGCCAGACTCCTATGAGCACAGGCACAGCTGCCCTGACCAGGGGCCTGCAAACACAATGCTGGCTCGTCCAAGTCAGAGGGGTGTCCTGACTCGGGGACCCCAGTGTTCTTACTGAGAGTGGAGCTTCCTCTCTAAGTATGGATGCTGCTATCCCCCATGGTACCACCTGGGTTTTGACCAGGGGGGGCCTCAGGTGCTTTGTATGAATGTGGCACCAGAAGTGTATCCAGTCACAGCAGGTGTGGTGCTGTCCCCCATGCCCCCCCCCCCCCCGGTTCTCTGCACAGATGGGTTCCAAGTCTGATGGCAGTTATTGACACAGGGCCTCCCAGCACTGGTGAGATGTTGTGCCCTCCATCCGCACCACCTGTGTGTTGGCCAGGTGGGTCCCAGTTGTAAGCGGGAATAGCAGGTCCTCCAATCATGGGCATGATGTTGTTCCCTCCTAGACGACCACCACCTAGATTGTGGGCAGGTGGGCCCCTTGTGCTTGGCAATAAGGTAGAACTAGAAGTGTGTTGAAACCCACGGGTGATAACCACACTTGCAACTGCAACAGATGTGGTGTGCTCTGTTAGAAGGTGGAAACTGACATGTCCCTTGACAGATTTCTTCTCCTTGGTGATGGAACTTTTAAATGTAGATTTTCTCCGTCCAGATGGGCCCTGTGTGCAGTGATGGCAAGTGGGAACCCTAGGGCCTCCCATCGTGGGGATGGTGTTGTCCCCTGCCATCACCGTACCACCTGTACTCAGCCCAGGTGGGCCCCAGGTGTTTGGATTTAAGGTGGAATCAGGTATGTTCCCAAATGCTGGGATGGTGCCTGCCCCTCCTAGTGCAGCAGCCTTGCCGTGGTCAGGTAGACGGCAGGTTGTCTGGCCCAAAGCAGGAACAGAAGCGGTGCTGGGTGCCCCACTTAGTCCTGCCCCGAAGTTAAGTGGTCTGGATGCCTGTGAGTGAGTGAGGCCTGGGGCTGACACACCGACCCCAAGGCTCCCACCGGCCGTAGGGGCTGCAGGTCCCATGAACAGTGGGCCCGGTGTGGTGTCGGCAGAGAGCGAGCTACTGTCCCCAGTACTGGGCATCCTGGTGGCAAGTCCGAAGCCAGTAGCAATGGACACAGCCCTGGGGAGAATGCCTGGCTTGTCGCCAAAGGCCGGCTGCGTGTTGCTGGTGGTGGCGAATAGGGAAGCTGGCGAAGCTGCCGGCATGATGCTGACTCGCGGTGGCTAGGCTGCAGGGGCGACTAGGACTTTATCTTGTGCTGAAGCTGCTGGGTTTCCCAATAGAAAATTATCGTTAGGCCTCTGCCCATCGTTGGCCCCCAATGTGGCCTGAGACGGGAGACCTGGGTCCAAGGAAGCTTGAAGTGTTGGTCTTATCTGTTGACCACGTTGCAGGTAAATGCGTCGAGGCATGGGCTGAGGCATTGCTACTACTGGGAGGTGTGTTCCCAGAACTAGGAACAGCCCTGTGAAATGCCTATTGGTTCTGCCTGGAGACAGGCCGAAGGCTGGTGATGGCCGAAGTGACTGTGTAAGATTTTTCTTTCAGTGGCAACCTATAATCTTTAAAATATGGTGAGCATCTTGTCTGTTTTGAAGGGGATATGACAATAAATCTACTAGATGGGAAATCCTGTTAAAAGTAGAAAAGCTTTAGTAATTTGCTCAGTGTGGTGGTTTTATCCTTCTTTTTCTTTTTCTCCCTTTGGTGACGGCCGAAGTCATAACTGGGGGGCTGGGGAAAGCAGGAGCCGAATGGAAAATGACAGCCTGGGAAGGAGGTGTGGTGTCCATAGGTACAGTGTCAGAGCTGCTGCCTGCTGAAACATTGGTGACGGCCGAAGCCGTAACTGGGAGGCTGGGGAAAACAGGAGGCGAATGGAAAATGACAGCCTGGGAAGGAGGTGTGGTGTACATAGGTACAGTGTCAGAGCTGCTGCTGGCTGAAGCACCGGTGACGGCCGAAGTCGTAACTGGGGGGCTGGGGAAAACAGGAGCCGAATGGAAAATGACAGCTCCGGAAGGGGCAGCAGTGTCCATGTAGACGCTAGGCTGCAAGGTCACACTTCCAGATGCCGTGACCATGCTGGTGGAAGGGATTGCCACAGAAGTCCTGGGCTGCCCAGTTACAATAGGGGGATTGATGGTAGGGGCTGGAAGAGGGGTAGGTAAGTATAAAGGGAGGGGTAGGAGCTACACAGATGGGTGTTGGGGGTTCTTTTTCATGGGACGGTGGCTGGACCTTCCTTACATTCTTGGGGATCTTTTTCCAGCAACACTGAATGTTCTTCTCCAAGGTGCCTGGGTGTTTGGCAGCAGCTAAGCATGGAAGCTTAGGAGGAGGGGGCAGCTCACCTCGATCCCACGTCAGTGCCTCGTTCCCCGACGGGGGCGACCTCAGCCCTGGCAGCGGCAGAAAAAGCGGCAGGGGAATCTTCCGCTTCCAGGGCCTACTGCTGGTAGATAGCAGGGAAGAGGAGCTTCTTGTTGGGATGCGAGAAGACTCTTCACGCTGCAGCTCCTTCCCAGACGTCAGTGAACCTGGTGATTTGGGCCGGTGGTCTTCACCCAGCACTTTTTTTGTTGGCCTCTCCAGCAGCAGGGAGCAGCATGCGGTTGGGACAGAGGACAGCACGGCATGGGATGGGGCCTTCACCTCCCTCTTCTCACCTCCTTCCCGGGCTGTCATTTTGCATTCTGCCCCTGTTTTCCCCAGCCCCCGTCTCCTCAGTGGGAGGTGACTGGATGGTACCGGCTTCCTGACGTTGACTCCCTGCTCGGGGCAGATGGCAGGCGCTGGAGCAGCAGGGTGGTCCCGGTCAGATGTGGCAGCCTCCCAGGAGGGCAAAACCAGCGGGTGACAGCCCACCGGGGCCCCACGGCGGGGCGGGCGGCGGGGCCGGCGGCGGTGGCGGAGACAGGTACGAAATTTGCATAGTAAATTGCCCATGTAGGACCGGTTGTGCGCCAAGCGATCCGAGAACAGAGTGAAACTGGGAGAGCTTCTCCTTAGCTTCACCTCCTCTCAAGGTCTAGCACGCACTGGACACTGGATGGCTCAGCCTGGCGCTTGTGACATGTCCATTGTACTCGTCACAGAGAAAGGGCGGGCGGGGCAGGGCGGGGGGCGCATGCAAGCCCAGCCCCTGGAGAAACCCCGGCCCAAAGGCAAAGGGCGGGGCCCCAGAGCCCGACCCCTTCTGGACTTTCTAGTGGCTGGGACTTCTCGCTGTGGGTGGCAGGTGTTTGGCACCGGATGGACCACCATGCGGAGACTGTTGGGGACTGTGGAAGCCTTCTCCTCCAGAGCTCACCCTGCCTGGGCACCGGCTCTGCAGGCCCCTCAGCCCTGCGTATGTATCGGCCAGCCCTTCCCCCCCAAGGGGCCCAGGGACCAGAGCCTGTTCAGAGCTGAGTGCAGGAGGCACCCAGAGCTTGCCAGGCTGTGGCCCGCCTCCTCCAGGGACCTCCCCAGCTTCTCTGCGAGGCCTGATGACGGGAGCACCTTCTCCAGGGCTGCTCAGCTGCCAGCATCACCATGAGCCAGGTGGCGAAGGTTTCTGAGCAGGGGATGCAGAGCCCTGACCCGCCTGGGTGCTGCAGCCCACGATGTCCCTTCCTGGCAGATAGGTTCTTTCTTCACTTCCTTTTCGAAATTTGGTAAAACAACATTTAAACCTTCGACTGTTCTTCAGGGTATACAGATGGTAGTGGCTTAGCCGGGATTCGAAGCAAGGCTGTGTGATTCCAGAGCTCGTGCTCTGGACTGTGGCGCCTCCTTATCATATATGCTTCATGTGTTACTTTTGTTTTTTTTTCTTGTGGCCCTTATGGTACTTAGCCCTAAGTGCCATACGTGTGATGAACACATACACTGCCCTGTAGGAGGTCTTCTTTTGTTCAACGCATGAATTGGTCATCCACCACACGGGGTTCTAGTCTCAGAAGATACAGGTCAGGGAGCACCAGCTGTCAGCATAGCAGCGCCCCACATTTCTAATTGAGGCTTGCAGCCCAGATTTTCCCTTTGGTCTAGTGTGAAGGATCCAGATATGTAAAGCTTATATTCTAGACAAATCATGGGCTATCCGGAAAGAAATTCACCAGTAAATTATTCCAGTTTCTCTGGCCTTCCTGGAGTATATCCAGTAAGGCATCTCATTCATGTCTGGCAAGCAAATATATCATTTATTGCAACTTCATCGTGGAGTGATGTATTGGTTTAAAGTACGATCAACACAATTTGGTCATTGTGAGTATGCCAGCTGGGTCCACTGTTTACTACACATATGTAACTCTAGCGATTCTTATGCCCAAGAGAGGAGACATACTCTTGGGTGTCTAGGGCAAGGGAAACATGTGTTGTTATTCAGGAGCTGGAAGCTTCAGCATGACAGGAAAGAATTGAAAAATCCTGGTCTACACATGACTTTACCTTGTTTGAAACTTGTTTTTTTGGCTTGCTTCATTGGAGTGTTTTCTCTCTCCTGGGGCTGACATTGTGTGTTATGTATCACGCATGTGACATGTAGAAGTTTCAGAACCCAGAGTCATATAGATCAATAAAAATGTATTTATATATTTTAGTTTAAAATCTATTGAAAATAACACTGGGCATAATTCATATATTCCAAAATTAGTTTGACCCTCTGCCCATGAGATTCTTTTTATGATATGTGACAGCTAATTTGGACTTCCATCCCCAATAAACTTTGAGGTTTGAGGACACAAAAGGTTTTGCTCAGACCTAAATTCTGTCTGAAAAAAAGGGCTAAATATTATAAGCCCTTTCTAACCTCTCCAGGAGCAGAAATGATTTACAGCTGTGGCATTGAACCATAGTTCCTTGATCTCATTTGAGAAGAGTTCTGTAAGAAACGATGTCTTGATTTTTGTTTGTTTTGTTTGTTCCCTGTTTTCTTGTCTTACTTACCAACAATCCATTGTAATTCATCAGTTAGTATGGCAGCAGGCTGGGTGTTCCCTGGAGCTCATTAAATGAACTTTTGTTCCTAAAATGATGTTTGTCTCCTTGTTTTCAGCCCCTCTTCTTTCCTCTGCCCTTTACTATAACCAGAGCTCAGCAAAAGCTGACTGGCTTTGTGCAGACCCTACTTAGGGTAGTCTTTTCTTAATTATTTTATTCATGGCTCCTCCATTTCATTGTTTGCCTTCTCAAAATGTGTTGAAATCTTTCTGTGGTTGATGACTTCCACAATGTCTTGGCTTTTATTAGTTGCTTAATTTTGGTATTTCTACAGTTTTATTTAAATATGGTTTCAGGAGGAACAGAAAGTAAATGTTTCCTAGTCTGCCATCTTGAGCTGAAAACCCCTGTTGATTTTAGCATCCAGTGTTCCCATGGGAAAACACCCAACCCTGGCATTAATAGATGTAACACTCAAGATTTCAGCTTTTCTTGAGCAATCACTAAGGATTTAATATGTGGTCATTTCTAATGGGACAATAATAACTGTCTCATGGAGTTGATTTGAGGATTAAATTAGATAATGAACATGAAAATGCTTTGTAAGGTTTAAAAATCTATAAAAATGTTTTGTGTTATTATTTGATTGTTTATGTTCTGTTCTGTTCATTCCACAGAATCATCTTGAGAACACATACTGTTTTTTATGTACCTGGTATATATCTCAATTAGTTTGAAGAATTTCCCAGATACCTGTTAATATGTAGTTCTCCAATTCCAATCTTGCCACGTCCTGTACCACATAGGAATTTGATTTCTCTTTCTTTCTCTGGGTTGTTCAGAACCCAACGAAAGAACAATGGAATGGCATCAAAGAGATCAGGGTTCTTGACCCAGATTTACCATAAAATAATTGTGTCCTCTTGGGAAAATTATAGTTATTCTAGGCCCCTTTCCTTTTCTTTACTTTGACAGAGCTGCACTAGATGACCCCAAATAACATTGCACTCTTTCAGTCGTAGCTTAGATGTGATTGGTTTTCTGAAACAAATGAAGACAATGACACGTGAAACTGTGCAACATCTCTGTAACTATGTTTTCTTAGAGTTGCCTCCATTGTACAGATGATAAGATGGCTGAGCACAGAAGCAGATGTTTTGACCAGAGGTTCCAGAGTAAATGGAGCTAAACCACAAGTTTCCTTCTTTCCTGACGCTCACTTAGCCACAACATAGGCTTCTGAATATTAAGCTGTAAAGCATATTATCAGTATAGTTTAAAAGAAGCTGTTCTTCTAGGATTTCCAATTAATAGCAGGAGGTTTTGAAATCCTTAAAAGATCATCTAATTTTGTGAGATTTACGGCTCTATTTTCCTGTCAAGCAAGTTGTATTAGTGCCAGACAATCATCTGAGCTTCTGGATGCTTCTCTGAACCTCTTGAATTTTTCTTCTTGCTCTCTGAAATTCATTCCAGATAAGCCTTTTTGTAGAGAGTATGTACAGACTTGTCTATTTTCACGTAAGAAAGCGATGCAGTGAGTCAGGATGGGGGTTAAGCCCTCATTCTCAGAGTGGTATTGAGCTCCTGGTGAAATATAATGATCATTTCCTCAGAATAGAAAAGCAGTTATCTCAAGTTTTTAATGCCATTAACTATTTATACATTTGTGTATAATACATATATTTATTGTACCTACGAGGTGTGTTCTCTTCGGGAAGTACAAAGCTATTTGAGACATAGGTTGTTCATTTTTTTGTTTTCCCACAAATACTGTGACCCTTTGAGCAGGAAGGTCTATATTTTACTAACATCTAGAACAAGCAGCTAACACGGTATCTAAGATGTAGTCAATAAATATGAAATAGATAAATGAACACATTTTAAAGGAAGGGCCAGGACATGAACAAATAGAAAATTTTCATGTTCAGTCACAAAGCCACAACAGACATAAAAATGATACAGACAACAAGTGCTACGGTCATTCAAAGAAGGCATAGAATAGATACAATGAGGATCTCCTCTATGGCACAGGGAACTATACTCAATATTTTGTAATAACTTCTAAGGGAAAAGAATCTGAAAACGGAATCACTGTGCTGTACACCTGAAACTGACACGACATTGTAAATCAACTATACTTCAATTAAAAAACAGACAACGGGGCTTCCCTGGTGGCGCAGCGGTTGAGAATCTGCCTGCCAATGCAGGGGACACGGGTTCGAGCCCTGGTCTGGGAAGATCCCACATGCCGCGGAGCAACTGGGCCCGTGAGCCACAACTACTGAGCCTGCGCGTCTGGAGCCTGTGCTCCGCAACGAGAGAGGCCGTGATAGTGAGAGGCCCGCGCACCGCGATGAAGAGTGGCCCCCGCTTGCCACAACTAGAGAAAGCCCTCGCACAGAAACGAAGACCCAACACAGCCATAAATAAATAAAAATAAAATAAATTAAAAAAAAAAAAAAAACAGACAACGACAACAACAAAAAACCAAAGAGGTCGTAGAAGTTCTTATGAGAGTCCATAAGAGAAGAGAAGCCAAATGAGGACAGGAGAGAAGGCTTCTGAATCAGTTCAGAGAAGAAGTCACAGAGGAACTAGTGTTTGACCTGAACTTGAGATTAAGATTAAGATGAATTAATCTTAATTAATTAAGATTGCAACACAGGGGTATTACAGATGAAGGTAATCACATAAACTTACTATACTGAAACTTGCAGAGGTTATGAGTGTTGTTCAAGATCCCAACGCAAGTGCATTGTGGAATCAGAATTTTAAGTGAGGCCTAATGAACTAAAAACAAACACAAAAACAAGCCCTTCCTGTGATAACCACGTTGCCTTTGAAGTCTTTTTTTTTTGGTGGGTTGGTAGAAACTGGTTCCAGTGTTTTGCACAACTGTACAGTGTTTCTTGCAGGAATGACTAGTTCTGTCCCCCCACGGCCCCCAACCCCCGAGTTGATCCTCAAAGTTTCCTTTAGAATGGACTTGCTAAAACGCAGACATGTAAATATTCATGACGCCTGTGTCCAATCATTTCTCCTGCCATTGCCTACTTCGCTTCTGGATTATAAGAACAATTCACGAGATTTTAACCAAGATGGTGGAGTAGAAGGACGTGTTCTCACTCCCTCTTGCGAGAGCACCAGAATCACACCTGGCTGCTGGACAATCATTGACAGGAAGATCCTGGACTTCACCAAGGATGATACCCCACATCCAAGGACAGAGGAGAAGCCACAGTGAGACAGTAGGAGGGGCGCAATCAGAGTAAAATCAAATCCCGTAACTGCTGGGTGGGTGACTCACAGACTGGCGAACACTTATACCACAGAAGTCCGCCCACTGGAGTGAAGGTTCTGAGCCCCACGTCAGGCTTCCCAACCTGGGGATCCGGCAACGGGAGGAGGAATTCCTAGAGAATCAGACTTTGAAGCCTAGTGGGAATTGATGGCAGGACTTTTACAGGACTGGGGGAAACAGAGACCCCACTCTTGGAGGGCACACACAAACTAATGTGTGCATCGGGACCCAGGGGAAGGAGCAGTGACCCTGGGGGAGACTGAACCAGACCTACCTGCTGGTGTTGGGGGGGTCTCCTGCAGAGGCGAGTGGTGGCTCTGTTTCACCGTGGGGATAAGGACACTGGCAGCAGAGGTTCTGGGAAGTTCTCCTTGGCGTGAGCCCTCCCAGAGTCTGCCATTAACCCCACCAAAGAGCACGGGTAGGCTCCAGTGTTGGGTTGCCTCAGGCAAAACAACCAACAGGGAGGGAACCCAGCCCCACCCATCAACAGTCAAGTGGATTAAGGTTTTACTGAGCTCTGACCGCCACAGCAACAGTCAGCTCTACCCACCACCAGAGCCTCCCATCAAGCCTCTTAAATAGCCTCAACCACCAGAGGGCAGACAACAGAAGCAAGAAAAACTACAATCCTGCAGCCTGTGGACCAAATACCACAGTTACAGAAAGATAGAGAAGATGAAAAGGCAGAGGGCTACATACCAGATGAAGGAACAAGAAAAAACCCCAGAAAAACAACTAAATGAAGTGGAGATAGGCAACCTTCCAGAAAAAGAATTCAGAATAATGACAGTGAAGATGAGCCAGGACCTCGGAATAAGAATGGAGGCAAAGATTGAGAAGATGCAAGACATGATTAACAAAGACCTAGAAGAATTAAAGAACAAACAAACAGAGATGACCAATACAATAACTGAAATGAAAACTACACTAGAAGGAATCAATAGCAGAGTAACTGAGGCAGAAGAACGGATAAGTGACCTGGAAGACAGAATGGTGGAATTCACTGCTGCGGAACAGACTAAAGAAAAAAGAATGAAAAGAAATGAAGACAGCCTAAGAGACCTCTGGGACAACATGAAACGCAACAACATTCGCATTATAGGGGTCCCAGAAGGAGAAGAGAGAGAGAAAGGACCAGAGAAAATATTTGAAGAGATTATAGTCGAAAACTTCCCTAACATGGGAAAGGAAATAGCCACCCAAGTCCAGGAAGCGCAGAGAGTCCCATACAGAATAAACCCAAGGAGAAACATGCCGAGACACATAGTAATCAAAGTGGCAAAAATTAAAGACAAAGAAAAATTATTGAAAGCAGCAAGGGAAAAACGACAAATAACATACAAGGGAACTCCCATAAGGTTAACAGCTGATTTCTCAGCAGAAACTCTGCAAGCCAGAAGGGAGTGGCATGATATACTTCAAGTGATGAAAGGGAAGAACCTACAACCAAGATTACTCTACCCGGCAAGGATCTCATTTAGATTTGATGGAGAAATCAAAAGCTTTACAGACAAGCAAAAGCTAAGAGAATTCAGCACCACCAAACCAGCTCTACAACAAATGCTAAAGGAACTTCTCTAAGTGGGAAACACAAGAGAAGAAAAGGACCTACAAAAACAAACCCAAAACAATTAAGAAAATGGTCATAGGAACATACATATCGATAATTACCTTAAACGTGAATGGATTAAATGCCCCAACCAAAAGACATAGACTGGCTGAATGGATACAAAAACAAGACCCATATATATGCTGTCTACAAGAGACCCACTTTAGACCTAGGGACACATACAGACTGAAAGTGAGGGGATGGAAAAAGATATTCCATGCAAATGGAAATCAAAAGAAAGCTGGAGTAGCTATACTCATATCAGATAAAATAGACTTTAAAATAAAGAATGTTACAAGAGACAAGGAAGGACACTACATAATGATCCAGGGATCAATCCAAGAAGAAGATATAACAATTATAAATATATATGCACCCAACATAGGAGCACCTCAATACATAAGGCAACTGCTAACAGGTATACAAGAGGAAATCGACAGTAACACAATAATAGTGGGGGACTTGAACACCTCACTTACACCAATGGACAGACCACCCAAAATGAAAATAAATAAGGAAACAGAAGCTTTAAATGACACAATAGACCAGATAGATTTAATTGATATATATAGTACATTCCATCCAAAAACAGCAGATTACACGTTCTTCTCAAGTGCGCATGGAACATTCTCCAGGATAGATCACATCTTGGGTCACAAATCAAGCCTGAGTAAATTTAAGAAAATTGAAATCATATCAAGCATCTTTTCTGACCACAACGTTATGAGATTAGAAATGAATTACAGGGAAAAAAACATAAAAAAGACAAACACATGGAGGCTAAACAATACGTTACTAAATAACCAAGACATCACTGAAGAAATCAAAGAGGAAATAAAAAAATACCTAGAGACAAATGACAATGAAAACACGACGACCCAAAACCTATGGGATGCAGCAAAAGCGGTTCTAAGAGGGAAGTTTATAGCTATACAAGCCTACCTCAAGAAACAAGGAAAATCTCAAGGAAACAATCTAACCTTACACCTAAAGAAACTAGAGAAAGAAGAACAAACAAAACCCAAAGTTAGCAGAAGGAAAGAAATCATAAAGATCAGAGCAGAAATAAATGAAATAGGAACAAAGAAAACAATAGCAAAGATCAATAAAACTAAAAGTTGGTTCTTTGAGAAGACAAACAAAATTGATAAGCCATTAGCCAGACTCATCAAGAAAAAGAGAGAGAGGACTCAAATCAATAAAATCAGAAATGAAAAAGGAGAAGTTACAACAGACACCGCAGAAATACAAAGCATCCTAAGAGACTACTACAAGCACCTTTATGCCAATAAAATGGACAACCTGGAAGAAATGGACAAATTCTTAGAAAGGTATAACCTTCCAAGACTGAACCAGGAAGAAGCAGAAAATATGAACAGACCAATCACAAGTAATGAAATTGAAACTGTGATTAAAAATCTTCCAACAAACAAAAGTCCAGGACCAGATGGCTTCACAGGTGAATTCTATCAAACATTTAGAGAAGAGCTAACACCCATCCTTCCCAAACTCTTCCAAAAAATTGCAGAGGAAGGAACACTCCCAAACTCATTCTATGAGGCCACCATCACCCTGATACCAAAACCAGACAAAGACACTACAAAAAAAGAAAATTACAGACCAATATCACTGATGAATATAGATGCAAAAATCCTCAACAAAATACTAGCAAACAGAATCCAACAACACATTAAAAGGATCATACACCACGATCAAGTGGGATTTATCCCAGGGATGCAAGGATTCTTCAATATACGCAAATCAATCAATGTGATACACCATATTAACAACTTGAAGAATGAAAACCATATGATCATCTCAATAGATGCAGAAAAAGCTTTTGACAAAATTCAACACCCATTTCTGATAAAAACTCTCCAGAAAGTGGGCATAGAGGGAACCTACCTCAACATAATAAAGGCCATATATGACAAACCCACAGCAAACATCATTCTCAATGGTGAAAAACTGAAAGCATTTCCTCTAAGATCAGGAACGAGACAAGGATGTCCACTCTCACCACTATTATTCAACATAGTTCTGGAAGTCCTAGCCACGGCAATCAGAGAAGAAAAAGAAATAAAAGGAATACAAATTGGAAAAGAAGAAGTAAAACTGTCACTGTTTGTGGATGACATGATACTATACATAGAGAATCCTAAAACTGCCACCAGAAAACTGCTAGAGCTAATTAATGAATATGGTAAAGTTGCAGGATACAAAATTAATGCACAGAAATCTCTTGCATGCCTATACACTAATGATGAAAAATCTGAAAGAGAAATTATGGAAACACTCCCATTTACCACTGCAACAAAAAGAATAAAATACCTAGGAATAAACCTACCTAGGGAGACAAAAGACCTGTATGCAGAAAACTACAAGACACTGATGAAAGAAATTAAAGATGATACCAACAGATGGAGAGATATACCATGTTCTTGGATTGGAAGAATCAACATTGTGAAAATGACTATACTACCCAAAGCAATCTACAGATTCAATGCAATCCCTATCAAATTACCAATGGCATTTTTTACGGAGATAGAACAAATCATCTTAAAATGTGTATGGAGACACAAAAGACCCCGAATAGCCAAAGCAGTCTTGAGGGAAAAAAATGGAGCTGAAGGAATCAGACTCCCTGACTTCAGACTATACTACAAAGCTACAGTAATCAAGACAATATGGTACTGGCACAAAAACAGAAACATAGATCAATGGAACAAGATAGAAAGCCCAGAGATTAACCCACGCACCTATAGTCAACTAATCTATGACAAAGGAGGCAAAGATATACAATGGAGAAAAGACAGTCTCTTCAATAAGTGGTGCTGGGAAAACTGGACAGCTACCTGTAAAAGAATGAAATTAGAATACTCCCTAACACCATACACAAAAATAAACTCAAAATGGATTAGAGACCTAAATATAAGACTGGACACTATAAAACTCTTAGAGGAAAACATAGGAAGAACACTCTGACATAAATCACAGCAAGATCTTTTTTGATCCACCTCCTAGAGTCATGGAAATAAAAACAAAAATAAACAAGTGGGACCTAATGAAACTTCAAAGCTTTTGCACAGCAAAGGAAACCATAAACAAGACGAAAAGACAACCCTCAGAATGGGAGAAAATATTTGCAAATGAATCAACGGACAAAGGATTAATCTCCAAAATAGATAAACAGCTCATTCAGCTCAATATCAAAGAAACAAACACCCCAATCCAAAAATGGGCAGAAGACCTAAATAGACATTTCTCCAAAGAAGACATACAGACGGCCACGAAGCACATGAAAAGATGCTCAACATCACTAATTATTAGAGAAATGCAAATCAAAACTACAATGAGGTATCACCTCACTCCTGTTAGAATGGGCATCATCAGAAAATCTACAAACAACAAATGCTGGAGAGGATGTGGAGAAAAGGGAACCCTCTTGCACTGTTGTTGGGAATGTAAATTGATACAGCCACTATGGAGAACAATATGGAGGTTCCTTAAAAAACTAAAAATAGAATTACCATATGACCCAGCAATCCCAGTAATGGGCATATACCCAGAGAAAACCGTAATTCAAAAAGACACATGCACCCGAATGTTCATTGCAGCACTATTTACAATAGCCAGGTCATGGAAGCAACCTAAATGCCCATCAACAGACGAATGGATAAAGAAGTTGTGGTACATATATACAATGGAATATTACTCAGCCATAAAAAGGAACAAAATTGAGTCATTTGTTGAGACGTGGATGGATCTAGAGACTGTCATACAGAGTGAAGTAAGTCAGAAAGAGAAAAACAAATATCGTATATTAATGCATGTATGTGGAACCTAGAAAAATGGTACAGATGAGCCAGTTTGCAGGGCAGAAGTTGAGACAGATGTAGAGAATGGACATATGGACACCAAGGGGGGAAAACTGCGGTGAGGTGGGGATGGTGGTGTGCTGAACTGGGCGATTGGGATTGACATGTATACACTGATTTGTATAAAATTGATGCCTAATAAGAACCTGCAGTATAAAAAAACAAACAAAACAACTAATACTAAACTTTCATTGGGTTATTTGTATGGAAATATGTTAATATAAATGTTTCAGACATTACATGAAATTTCTAAAAATCTTATATTTGTATTTGTATGGAAATATGTATGGAAATATGTTAATATAAATGTTTCAGACATTACATGAAATTTCTAAAAATCTTATATGTTCTGGTATAATGTTATAAGTAATAATCCTAGTTATTACTTTAAAATGTATATCTCAGAAATAACTAATTTTCTTGTCAACTGCATTATTATGAACTTTCATCTGATCTTTAACCGTGGTCATTTTTAAGTCTTTTGTCATTTACAGACAGTTCTGGGTGTACTCTGATGATTTTGCAAATATGTTCCTATAAAAGGGTTTCATCTTCAAGAAATTCATGGAAAAGACTCTGACAAGTACAGGTTTCTGGTAACTGACTGTTCTGCTGAACTGAATGAATAAGCATTTTCAGAACTCTACTGAAAAACTGATGAACTCATAAAAGTGCTAACAAAAGATCAAGATGAAAAAAAAATTAATTACATGGGACTGAGTGAACTGATGAGGATGAGTATAATTTTTGTGACTTTCTGTCTGAATTAAAAAAAAAAAAATCCCACAAGGACTCAGAGGCAAAGAATATACAAATCAATTTTCACTGCAAAGTAAAGGAGCTGTTACAGTGGAGAATTACTGGACTGAATGTCAATATTATGACATAGTATGAGTGTGTTTCATGTTTGGTAATTGCAATCATTGTTGCTTTTGTTGTGGTCATCCATGTACAATGCTTGGTATCAGTCTATTTATCTCTTGTAAAAATAAAATACAGTGTGTGTGTGTGGGAAAAAAAAAAAAAAGAAAGCCAAAGGAGGTGAGAACTGCAGAGAAGAATGGTCAATAGTGTCATTTAAGATGGGGATCAAAAATTATTCACTGGCAATCTTAACAAGAACAGCAGTTTGAGTAGTGGAGGGAAAAAAAAGTCAGATTTCATGGGTTAAACAGTGAATGTGAGTTGACAAAGGAGGCAGTAAATACAGACTGTCCTTTCAAGAAATCAAAATAAACTTGTAGTTTGAGGTGAAAACAAAACAAAAAAAAGAACAATTCACTGTCTTCATTTATGCTTTTCCCTCCTCCAAGAATTCCTTTCTCCCTATGGGGCACCTGGGACACCCACTTCATTTTTCAAAACTCAATTTACATATTATGTCTTTTGTGCACTCTTCTTTTTAGTGTTGTGATCACACGCTCCTTTTTGCTACCCTTGCACTTCTGCATGCCTGATTGTTGCACTCGCTACACTGTATTGTGACTGTATTTTTTACATGTCTCTGTGTTCTCCTAGGCAACATTCCTTGGGGCCAGGGACTACCTTTTTACATCTATTGATGCTGCCTTAGCATGTTACTTGTTGTGAAGTAGTTAGTTATAAAAATGAGATTGGAATAAATTAAAAATTGTTATGTACATATTACTTATTATCACTTTACAGATATAACAGGAAAAAATATTAATGTTGGTGCTGAAAGTTCACTTCTAGTAAACGGTGGTGGTACTTGACTCTACTTATAATATTTTCCCCACTATTTTATATCTTTCTACCTGATAGCTCTTCTTTATTTCCATCTATGTTTCTTTATTGCTAAACCAAGAAAAACAGGTATGAGGGTAGGGCTAGGCCATACTTGGCTGGAATAGTAAAGAAATTGTGTGGGGTTTTGGTGAGAAAATCCTGAAGCATACAGGTCTGCATCTTCCCTTTGAGGCATGTGGAGGGGTCTGCTTCTAAAGAGTTTTATTAGCAACTAGTCAAGATGCTTTTGCACAAGGCTCCTGATTAGCTGTTGGTATACTAAGAGTGAATCAGAGTTAGCGTAGTTTCTGATTTCTTTTACATTGTCAATGTGGATGATCATTTTTTACTGCTGGGGGGGGTGGTGGTGAAGAGTGAGGGAATGTTCCTTTCCTGCTCCTGATGGTTCAGTCCTGTCAAGAGAGCTCTTAGGGTCATTTCAGCCCTGCTTCTTTACTGACTCTGCCCCAGGGTGATCAAGTGACTTATATAGAAAGCTTGAAAAGAATTAAGTGAGCATGCTTGCCTTGACTAATTATGTTCTCTCCCTTGAGAGTGTGAGTGAGTGTCTTCTGTTTCTCTCATTCTGTGTATTACGAGTTAGTAAATCTGCCCAATTCTGGGGTTCCGTTATGTGATCATTGCGTTCAAACTGGATTCTCAAGCCAGGGTTATCAACAGTAACAGGAATATTCGGCCCTCCATCTTTTCTCTTTTATCTTATTTCCTAATTTATTCCAAACCAAATGGAATTAAGGCATTGTACTTGCTGGAAGGTAATGAAAAGACCCTAACATTTGGTGTATTACCTGGGAACACTGAGAAATAAAAAGAAAGGAGCAGGCATTTTGGAGAGGAAAATGTGCATGTGGAAAATATTTTGGTACTGCTAAGGAAGGTAGTCTAGTGCCTTGGTCTTTAATGTATGGTGGGAAGTTGAGACCTTTGACTGTTTGAAAATATTTAGGTTTGTGCAGTAAACTGCTGAAACCTAGAAAAGGTTTAATGCATGCTGTATAAGTGTCCTCCGTGCTTGCTGGGAGACTAATAAACTTGGAGGCTTAACACAATAGAAATTTACTATCTCACAGTTGTAGAGGCCGGAAGTGTGACATCAAGGCGTCAGCAAGGCTGCTCTCCCTACAGATGCTCTAGGGAGATTCTATCCCTGCCTCTTTCAGCTGCTGCTGGCGGCCAGCTTCCTTGGCTTGAGGCCACATCACTCAGCTTTTGTCTCTGTCTTCACATCACCCCCTTTCTGTGTCTGTATCTTCTCTTTTGTCTGTCTCAAATGTCCCTCTGCCCTTCTTGTATAATAAGGACAATTGTCATTCTATTTAGGACCCATCCAGATAATACAGGATGGAAATCCCATCTCAAGATCCTTAATGACATTTGCAAAACCTTTTTTTCAAACGAGGTAACAGTCAAGGATTAGGACATGGATATATACTTGTTGGATGGGGCCACCATCCAACCCACTATACCAGCCGTAAGATACTTTGATTTTGGCTGATGGCTGCAGCTTATGGCGTGGGAGAGGGGCTGTTTCTTTAGAGCCACTTAAGTAAAAGTCTGACATAAAGAAAAGGGGCGTTAGGGAGTTGCAGGTGACTGAGCAATACCTGGAGCGGAATGAATAAGGCACCCACCTGGAGGATCTTTAGTATACAGAGACCTTTACCTGGCACTTGACTTGAGAGCGTGCAGGATTTTACAGGGCAGGAAAGTCTCAGGCAGCCGTCCACCTTCCCTTACTCTTCAGGTAGAGTTTTTCCCAAGCAGGCTTGACTGAGACAAAGACTCAATTGTAAGGAAAACATGTTTTGTAGAACTTGTCGGCATTGACACATATGGTCTACCGTAGGCTCAAGTGACTCCCTTTACGTGTGGACCCAAGCTGACACTGGATTTGTCAATTATGTTGGAGAAAGAAGTGTTCTCTTAAAGGCAGCCGCCTTTGGTCTATGCAGTTCCATAGCAGGAGGCAGTGAAAATGGCCGTGGCGGCATAGGACTGTCAAATCTACGCATCAGAACTGGGGGTGTAATGTCACTCAACAGAAGCCATAATCAGTTCAGTACTGCAGTGTGAACCACAAGGTCATCAATGAGGAAGGATAACTCAAGATTCCACGTGTGATAGATGCTCAGGGCTGTGCACTGCACATGGCAAATTCATAGTGACAAATCAACGTGAGGCTAAAAGATTCCTCCTGGTTCGAAGTTGGCAGGTCAGAAATTTCAAATAAATGGCATAGACTAATGGACATCCTAGTGAGGCTAAAACGAAAGAGACTTTATCTTTCTCTCAAATGCCATTGAGTTTCTGCTATGTTCTTTGTTCGAATTCTGTACTGGATTCTGTGAACAAAAATGTGCCTAGTTTCACTCTTCTAGGAGTGGGGGATTGGCTTGCTTTTGAGATTGTTTTTAAATTTTGGGGATAGTGCTGTAAAATCAAATTGTATCTTAGGAACTCTTTAGACTCTTTAAAAGCATGGTTCATGAGGGACTTGATAAACTGATAAAACAGCCAAGGTCCTAAGAGACCCACACCCGTGTCAGTGACAGAAGTCCAAGCTACAGATACTGAAGGAGCCCTCAGTCCCATTCAGGCCATTAAAGCCCTGTCACTGAGAATGAACCAAATGTACATTTGGGAGGATTGTTTATGGACATTTAGGACTTTGGATTTTTAACCCACAGTAACAAGGACACTTGATTTCAAAATTGGGCTTTAATACTTTGGGACCTTAATTCATAAGAGCGTTTAATGTGTGCCCTTTTAATTTCTCTGTGAAGAATTTGATGCCGGCAAAGGTGTACTTTCAAATTTGCAACATTTCTATGATTTCTGAATTGTATTACTGGATGCTTTTATGTATTTAACCTTAGTGTGTCATTTAACCTCATCAGCTTTCTGTGGTTAGCTGTGCTGTGGATGGCTGGTCGAACAAAAAGTTGTTTCTGATCATTGGATATGAGTAGCCCTGGAGTTAATTTAAATTAATGCAATTTCTCACCCATATCAGAGACTTCTGGGATGAAACTCTAAGTCGTCCACCAGCAGTTCCCGGAGGCCACTCAAATGAGTAGCCCCATAAAAGTGTGAGCAGGACTGTCCTGATAAAGGTCTATTCTTTTTCCTGAAGGGAGAGTGATATTCCATTAATTGCAGGTTTAAAGGCATAGTTGAGTGGGTTAAGAGATTGAAAAAAACAGGGAAGCATTAGTGACAATCTCCCTTCTCATTCCTAATGGTACCTCCATGTGAAGGGAATTTGATTAGTATAACTTTTAACTTCCCTGCTCTTATATTCACTGACACTGGTTGGGTGAGGTGACCTACTTGACTGGCAAAGTTAGGAAGAATAACTGGCCATGCTTTGCTAAGCTCTTCTTTCCTTCATCTTGGGAGTGAGTCTGGTGATAGACAAAAGTTCTCTGCTCCACTGTGGACATGCCCCTTTCACATGGGTTTGCCTGGAACCAACTTGCTGCAACAAAGAGTGTAAGTCTGGATAATTCTAGAATTCAGTTGACAGACTCACTTGGCTGTCTCATGAAGCCCCTTTTTCCAACATTGGCTCTAACAGTAAAAAGTGACATAATGTGTGGGCTCCAGTGCAAAATGAAAATATAGTGCCTCTTGTTCAAACTGCAAAGAAAAAGTGTTGTTGAAAGTATTTGCACTGGGGTGCATAGTGTCCTTCCCAAATTCATGTTCACCTGGAACCTGTGAATGTGCCCAAGTAAATTCTTTTTTCAGATAGAATCGAGATAAGATGACATCATACTGGATTAGGGTGAGCCCTAAATGGGTTCTATGTGTTGTTCTCTCTTCTCTTTTTCATCTTTTTCAGCCGAAGTGTTTGGCTAATATTGGGAAGTAACACGAGTAAGAAAGGATATGATAAGATTCCTTGGACATTCTTGTTTCTTAAAAAACAACTGCTTTCTTTCTGTGTTAGAAGTAAGTTCAGATTCAGATGGAAAGCGTGGCCTCCCGGAGCTGTTAACACCTTCACTTAGTCTTGGATGTGACCAGTAGCACAGAATTCTGGTGGAACTCAGTAAGACTCCAAATGGGTACGAAATAAGCATGTCATGGAAAGCACACCATAAGCAGGGTGAAAACTAGATGGGAATGGGGCAGCAGGAATGGTGGCAGACACACATATTGCACGTCTCCTCTGCTCATGTGTATATTTTATTGTCCCATAAATTTTACTTACAAAACGTAAGTTCAAAGATAAAATCATTAAGAATTTCAAGACAGCAATAGCAGAGCATGAAAGCAAGCAAGCGTGGGGCCCTTCTGAGCATGGTTCATGCGGGACTTGATCAACTGGTAAAAGAGCCAAGGCTCTGAGATACCCACACCATGTCAGTGACAGAAGTCCAAGCTAGAGATATTGAAGGAGCCCTCAATGCCACTCAGGCACTGAAAGCCCTGTCACTGAGAATGAACCAAAATGTAAATTTAGGAGGATAATTTATGGACATTTAGGACTTTGGATTTTTAACCCACAGTAACAAGAAAACTTCATTTCAAAAGAAAATGTGAGGTCTTCAAGTTTGCTTTGGTTATTGAGGGTCCTTTGTGGTTCCATATCAATTTTGGAGCCGTTTCTTCTATTTTTGCAGAAATAGGGGATTTTGATAGGCATTGCATTAAATCTGCAGATAGCTTCGTGTAATATGGACATTTTAACAATAGTTCATGAACATGAGATGTCTTTCCATTTATTTATGTCTTCCTTAATTTCTTTCAGTAACACTGTAGTTTTCAGTGTACAAGTCTTTCATGTCTTTGGTTAAGCTTATTCCTAAGTATTTTATTCTTTTTGATGCTATTGTAAATGGAATTGTTCTCCTAATTTCTTTTTCGGATTGTTCATTGCTAATGTGCAGAAATGCAAGTGATGCGTATATGTTGATTTCATATTCTGCAAACAAACTTTGCTAAGTTGTTTTATTAGTTCTAATAAATTTTTTGTGAAATATTTAGCATTTTCTACATCTTTTTCAATCGTTTCCCTTTCAGCCTAAGTGTATCCTTCAATCTAGGGGACCTTTTGACCTCCATCTTAGGCTTTCATCTTAATTCTCAACTTATTCAGAGTCTTAATTGGTTAGTGTTCTCCTTATTGTTTGCCACTTTGGAGAATCCAACAACATGTTCTACTCAAGGTGAGACCTCTTTTCTCTTCCACCTCTGAAGCTGAATATCACTTATTACTTACTTCATTCTCTTGGAACTTAGTATTCGAAGTTTCAATGGTGATCTTTCTTAAAGGAGGTCAATATGCTCACTGAATTCAAGACCTCTGGTGAGTTGTGTCAAGTGTGTAGGAATCATATTAACTTGTTGGCTGTTAGCACCCCTGGAAACATTTCTAAAGTGGCGTTTGAGCTTGATATTCAGGTTTATTGGACACCGCATTAAAGAGTTTAACAGAATAAGAGTAGGCTGGTCTTTCCTAAAGCAGAGTTTATCCAAGGGTGACCTTGTAGCCACCTGCATCAGGCTCATCCCCGTTGAGTCATTGAGTGCCCTCAACCCCCCTAAACTGTAAACTCCTTATAGACAAGAGTTATGTTTTATAGCTCTTGTTCCCCTTCCCTCTACCTAAACATGCCTGGAATAGAAGGTGCCTCTACGAACAGGTGTTGCTTTATTTTAAACTACATTAAGTACATGTATATGTTCATTTCCCTGTGGGAAAGGAGGCTACATTCCACAGGATTCAAATATCAAGCCTTTAAAGTTCCTTAAACCCATAGATATATAAATAGTTGCATAACTATCCTCCCTCTATACAACTCTAAGATGATCATATCAAAGTATGGTCATGAATTGTTTTTCATTGCAAACAGATAATAAGCAAAGTGAAAGGAACTTCTTCCACCAAAGTAAAGGCCAAAGTTCAAAAAGTCAAATGAATATGGCATTTGTTACTATTCTAAATAGTAAAGAACACTGACAAGAAATATCACAGTGCTGGTTGCTATTATCATCTTTTCATTTTCCATTCCAGTTGTTTATATTATCTTCATGGGATTTCACTGAAGTTATCAAGGTTTTTTAATAGTCAAATTAAAAAATGAAATCCGGGCTTCCCTGGTGGCGCAGTGGTTGGGAGTCTGCCTGCCAATGCGGGGGGTGCGGCTTCGGGCCCTGGTCTGGGAGGATCCCGCGTGCCGCGGAGCGGCTAGGCCTGTGAGCCACAGTTGCTGGGCCTGCGCGTCTGGAGCCTGTGCTCCGCCGCGAGAGAGGCCGTGATGGTGAGAGGCCCGCACACCGCAGTGAGGAGTGGCCCCCACTTGCCGCAGCTGGAGAGGGCCCTCGCACAGAGACGGGGACCCAGCACAGCCATAAATAAATAAATAAAAATAAATAATTAAAAAAACAAAAAAACAAAAACAAAACAACAACAACAAAAAAAACGAAATCCCTTGAAATGCCAATACAAAGAAAAATGAGTCAGAACATGAAAAAATGTTTTAGACAAGTTGACAACATATATTCTTTGCTCATTTCTCTTTTTGAGACAAGTTCCATCTTATTCACACCCACATGTACAATAGACTGAATAAAATACAACCCCATCACTCGATGGTGATAAAAAAAGGAAAGACAAGCTGGTTCCAGAAAATTCCTGTGTTTATTCCTAGTGTCTTGTTGCATCTGGCAAAAAAGAGCATTTTGAAATAGTCTCTAAAGTTTTGTATTGTATTTTATAATAATTTGCTTATTTATCTCAATGTAAATATTAAAAACGCATGAGAAATATTTTAACATTTGGCATTTGACTATTCCTATCTATTTCCTTAATGTTTCCTTTGCCTCGTATGATGATCTTTTGGGATAGACAGCACATACCACTCTCATACTCCCCAGACTCTACAGCCCCATACACATGCAAAATAGCTCGTGCGGATGTGTTAACATACACTTGGTTGAGGCAGGAAGGCTGTAGGATACATAGTTCTTACACCTCAACATTTTAAGTGTTTTTGGAAAGTAACCCTAGTTTGAGTGCAAGATCCATCGATTTATCAAATGCATTTCAGGTATACCTAGGTATGTCCAGTCAAATGGTAAGGCTATATTACTGGGAGACTATTTACATGAGCAAGTGAAAAGACATCAGTGAAAGAATGTATTATAACCAAGAGTCAGATATAATACGTCAGTCAAATAGAATGTAGATCCCAGAAACATATGCACACATATAAGGACAATTGATTTTTCAACAGAGCTGCAAAGCCAATTTTGAGGAGAAACGATAGTCTTCTTGACAAATGTTGCTGGAAGCATATAGCACACGGATATTGTGCATAGATAGCCATATGCAAAAGTATGACCTTTGATCCCTACTTCACATCATATAAAGAATTAGCTAAATGTAGATCAAAACATAAATCTCTAAAACTTGGACAAAATCTTTTTGACCTTGGGTTAAGCAAAGATTTCCTAGAGATGACACCAAAAGCAAGATCCATAAATGAAAAAAAGTGATAAATTGGGTTTCATCTTTGGAAGCCATTATTAATAAAAGAAAAGCCACAGGTTGGAAGAAAATATTTACAAATTATATACCTGAAAAGACTTGTGTCTCTAACACGTATAGAACTCTCAAAACTCAGTCATCAGAAAAAAATTTTAAAATTAACAATATGGGTAAAAATATTTAAAAAGAGATCCTGCCAAGGAGGTGTACGGATGCAAATAAGCACATGAAGTTGCCCAATGTAATGAATTATTATCTAAATGAAAATGAAAGCCCCAGGAGATACCACTACACACCTATTGAATGGCTAAAATTAGAAAAGTCCAAGCACACCAAGTATTGGTGAGGCAGTGTAGGAACTGGAAGTCTTTTGCACTGCTAGTGGGAAGGGAAATGGTACAGTCACTTCAGTCAACAGTTTGGCTGTTTCTTTATAAGTTGAACATACACCTACCGTATGATCCAGCCTTTCTGCACCTAGATATTTATGCAAGAAAAATGAAAGCATATGTTCATACAAAGACTTGTACGTGGATCATCATAGCATGTTTATTTTTAATAGACAGAATTGTAACAACCTCGAGCACCCATCAACAGGCGAATGAATAAACATACTGTGGTATACTCATACAGTGAAACACTACTCAGCAAAACAAAGTGATCAACTATTGATACCCACAAAAATATGAGTTACTCTCAAAATAATTACATTGAGTGAAAGAAGCCAGATAAAAGAGTCCTCACTGTGTGACTCCATTTATATAAATTTCTAGAAAACTGCAAACACATCTCTAACGATAGAAAGAATATCAGTGGTCACTTGGGGATGTGGAGGGGTGGAATGTGAGGGAAAATAAGGGGCTTTATGAATGAGGCTTAAAAACACTTGCAAGTGATGGATATGTTCCTTTTCTTGATTGTGTTGGCAGTTCCATGGGTATATGCATATTTCAGAACTTAAATTGTGTTCTTTAAGTATGTGCAGTGTACTGTGTGTCTGTTCTGTTTAACAGAGCCATTACAAAAAGGCTAAGAACAGACGTTTGTCTCAACAAATAAATGTAGCAAAGAACAGAAGTCAAGTACAGTATGATCTCTGTCAGTTGAATTTTCCTATAGTTGAGTTCCCTCAAAAAATATATCCCAGTTCTTAAAACAGGTGGGACTCTTAATAAAAGGTAAAAAAAACCGGCAAAGCCATCAGCAGGGTGAGCTCCAGCTAGTTTTCAATTGTGAGACACTAGGTGCACGGTGCAGACATGCTAGGGTGTTTGTTCTTCCTGCCCAATATTTTAGAGAGGATATTAAACACCCCCGTTAAATGCCTGCAAGTGATGGCTAGAGTGGAGTTTGGAGAATGATGGCTGTGATCTTTAATATGGTTGTGCCTTTGTAAAGAGTCTCACTCAGAATTGCCAGGGTAATTTTGGAGTCAACTTTTTTTTGTTTTTTGGATGATCTATATGTCTAACTCACCTCAAGAATATATCCACGTAGACTTGAAGTTAGGGACCAGCTGGTATAAATTTGTGTGGTTATCTCCTGACCTAACCTTTTAGCTTCTCTTTGTTCCTTGATTGTAGTTAAGCTTCATCTTGCCTCAGGGCCTTTGTATTTGCTGTTCCCATGTTTTGGAAATATTATTTCCAGAAAAATTGTCCATAAATGATTCCTTTCTATTCTTTGGCACTCATCTCTTTTTTTTACTTTTTATTTTATTTATTTATTTATGGCTGTGTTGGGTCTTCGTTTCTGTGTGAGGGCTTTCTCTAGTTGCCGCAAGTGGGGGCCACTCTTCATCGCGGTGCGCGGGCCTCTCATTATCGCGGCCTCTCTTGTTGCGGAGCACAGGCTCCAGACGCGAAGGCTCAGTAATTGTGGCTCACGGGCCTAGTTGCTCCGCGGCATGTGGGATCTTCCCAGACCAGGGCTCGAACCTGTGTCCCCTGCATTGGCAGGCAGATTCTCAACCACTGCGCCACCAGGGAAGCCCTTGCACTCATCTCTTAAAGATATTTTTTCCTTGATTGTCCTACTAGCCTTAGTCCCAATTTATCAGATTACCTTACTTCTTTCACAGAATAATAATCAAAACAAATATTATCTTTGGTGTCTCTTTGTATTTAGGTGAACTTCTTCCCAAAGAACTCAAGCCCCACAGTGACAGAAGTTGTTACCTTTCTTATGCCTTATTCTGTGTCTTAGAACTGTGTTTGGCATGTAGTAATCACTCGAGGCCTGTTGACTGTGTAAAGAATATGTGAGTAGATGAACAGATTTGGAGTTATTTGAGGTCGCTCTTAATGATGGCTGGTGTTGGTGATTAAATTAAAACTGTAGGTTTTAGAGTTGGAAGTGATCTTCCTGAGTCTCACAGCTACGGCAAAACTCTCCCTACCGTAGCATCCCTGACAGATGATCAAGTGTGAGCTTGAATAACTGTGTATGAAAGACCCTAGCCAGGGCAACCTCCTAGCTTTCTTCCAAGCAGGCCACAACCTTCCATGGGAGTTTGCTCCCTATTATTCAGCTGTAATTAGGAGAAAACGGTTTGATTTACCCAGAATCATCTTCTCTCAGTCCCCTTGTTCTAGTTCCTAGAGAATAGACAGGACAGACTTTCCTCTAAATTACATCCTTTGGGTTTGCATTCCTGCCTGTAACAAAATAAGCACCGTGCTATGGCAAAATTCCCCTTGATTGTCTGCCACTTGTTGCTACATTGCTTGTTAGTGTTTAGAAATAATTTGTGTTAATGTTCCACATTATAATTGATGGAGTACAGAAATAAAAGAGATCTGGGGGGTATGTCAGAAGCAATCAGACAGATATTTTAACTTACTCTTTTTTTTTTTTAATTAATTTATTTATTTTTGGCTGTGTTGGGTCTTCGTTTCTGTGCGAGGTCTTTCTCTAGTTGCGGCAAGTGGGCGCCACTCTTCATCGCGGTGCGCGGGCCTCTCACTGTCGCGGCCTCTCTTGTTGCGGAGCACAGGCTCCAGACGCGCAGGCTCAGCAGTTGTGGCTCACGGGCCCAGTTGCTCCGCGGCATGTGGGATCTTCCCAGACCAGGGCTCGAACCCGTGTCCCCTGCATTAGCAGGCAGATTCTCAGCCACTGCGCCGCCAGGGAAGCCCTAACTTACCCTTTTAATGTATTTAATGCTGACACTGTGAGGAATTGAGTAGTATAGTCACCGCATTATTGCCATTGCTGAAGAAATGTATTTATGGTGAAATTTATGGTAACTTTGAAAGCATTAGCTGATGGGGGAATTGTCAGCTACATCTTAGAGCTCTGAGCATTTCTCAAAAAGTTGTGATACGAAACACCTCTGCCTTTTCTTGTATTTCTGTTATGTTCAGCTACTTCACAAAAAGCATTCTTCATATTCCTGAAATAATGATGGCCTTAGTTGAGATTCTTTTGGGTCCTAAGGGAACAACATGTGTGCATAATAGTGTCGAGTTACACAGAGCCTGGATGTTTGGCTCCAGACTGAAAGCCCCATGGAGTCGTTTTTTCACATCTCTTCACCAATGTGTATGACTGGGAGAAAACCAAAGTTCTGGTTTGTTCCATCAAGGGGAGCCACACTCCTTTTACTTTTGCTGTGACAAACAAGTAAAGAGGTGTAAAACATCTGAAAAGAGCCTCTTAGGGTTTGGTAGAATGCTTAAGTGGGATGTAGAGAATATACAACAAAAAGAAAAGCAAGTGAGTACTGCTGGCAAAGTTTTTCAAGGACAGCTAACAAAATAATAATAGTAGTAACAACAATAATAAGATTGATTTTAAAAGACTTAAGAGTGGCATGGATTCCTAAGCACTCTACCTGTATTAACTCCACGCCACAGCTCTGTAAAATGGGTGAGGTTATTAAGAGGAGGTTGTTTTTCAAAGAGTAGATGAAACACAAAGAAGTAACACTCCTGACGTCCCACCACTAATAAGTGGTAGAGCTGGGGAAAAAAGATCCAGGCAAATTAATTTCAGAGTTAGCGCTCTTAACCAGTAGGTTATGTCCCACAGGTAATATTTGCACATTTTGAAATCACTTTACAAATACTATTTTTACCCCTAAAGTACACAGGGAATACCCAGGGAAATTGGCCTTATAATTATTTTTATCTCTTTGCCACTAATCTGTTAACTTTTGGCAGTTCAGTATCCTTCCCCAACTTCTTAAAAATTCAGCCTACAATCCAAAACAATAAGAGCTAGTGAAAATAAATGTCTTGTAAATCCAGTTCAAGAGAGCAACTAAAAACTAAGGCCCCCAAGGATGTAAAAGAGAAAGCAAAAGAAGAGAAGAGACAAGAAGCCCAAACCTTATGATTAAGCTCCACGTTGTTAGGTAAAGGGGCATTTAATTAATGCTTCTTTAATACCTTGTGCACAGAGGCATGGCTCTACAGAAGCCAAGGAGTCTCCTTTTCATCACGGATTCATGGTATGCTTCTGGCAGGGTCACTTCCTTCTTTGAGCCTCAAAGCTTTTCATCAAGACAGTGAGGGAATTGGAACAAGGTTAGCTCTCACAAGCCAGCTCTCATGTTCTTTCATGTTACCTGTGAGTCTAGGTAAGTGCCGAATGTCTTTACCATGACAGATTATATTTTTTCTTAACCATTTCTCTTCTCCTGATTTTTACATAATTTCTAATACATAGTAGAATAGTAGAAAAGAAAAAATACCACACTGAAAAGTAACTGATATGCTAACTTTCCATTCTCATTTCACTGCCAATTCAGCCAAAAACCTTCTGTAGAATTCTGATGCAGACCATGAAAACACACTGTAAGTGTTCCAAAGTCTTTTCCATATTTGGTAATCCTGTGATTTCCATTGGCAGAACTATCTTGGACTGTCATCTGAAAATCTATCAAAAAGAAATTAAGTAATAGGAATTCATATCAATGATATTGGAGAAAGAAATCCTTGAACTTATCTTACTGTGTGAACCTTCATCCATGTGCAAGACCAACAAGAAAGGTTCAACTTTAAAGGCAACATATTCCCATGAATAGAAGGGAGAACATAACACAAATAATATATAATGCTAACATTATGTACATACACATATATACAAGTGGTCTTGAAATATATTCCCAGATATTAATTGGATTAAAGTTTGGGGCAATAATGCATTTTTTCTCATAGAGAACATTATTCTTTAAGGCACATACAGACACACATATCTGCCCTGCTGGCCTCTCACAGTTTCAGTTGATTCCAGTCATGTCCCCAGTTCATTTCCACATATATTTATTCTCAGATTAGTGATTTTTGAACAGGTGTTCATCTCTTTAGAAATACCTGTGCCATGACCGCAGAGTACTCAGATTTCTTTTTGGCATTTGGTGGCATATGATGGGGAAAGTGACGAGTTGTATGACAGGAGAAGTAAAAGGTGAAGCTTAGAGTAAGTAAGACTTTATGCATAGGTCTTAGTCCCAAAAGGAAAAGAGAAGGATAGCAGCGAAAGTCATTGGAATAAAGGACCTCTCAGATGAATCAGCATTAGGATAATTCATTGGTTACTGGCTGTCCAGTCGGTTTAGGTTATAAAGTATTCCTGAGTGACTGCATCACTTTATGAAAGGATCTACCTAACTATAGCTTTCTTTTGCTGGAGTTAGTTTATATGGCAATAATATGCATAGAGAATGACAATTGTGAATTCCTGTCTTCCACAAAGTGAAGACACTCGTTAAGGTACAAGTTTACCCAAGACTTCAAATGATTTATCCATACTGTACTAACTGAGACTGTGTCTTAGCATTCTTCTTTGTTAAAGGAGATAACAAGGCTAACTTTTTTTTTTAAATCATTCATCATTTTTATACATATCAGTGTATACATGTGAATCCCAATCGCCCAATTCAGCACACCACAATCCCCACCCCACCGTGGTTTTTCCCGCTTAGTGTCCATACGTTTGTTCTCTACATCTTTGTCTCAACTTCTGCCCTGCAAACCGGTTCATCTGTACCATTTTTCTAGGTTCCACATACATGCGTGAATATACGATATTTGTTTTTCTCTTTCTGACTTACTTCACTCTGTTTGACAGTCTCTAGATCCATCCATGTCTCAACAAATGACTCAATTTCGTTCCTTTTTATGGCTGAGTAATATTCCATTGTATATATGTACCACAACTTCTTTATCCATTTGTCTGTCAATGGGCATTTAGGTTGCTTCCATGACCTGGTTATTGTAAATAGTGCTTCAGTGAACATTGGGGTGCATGTGTCTTTTTGAACTACAGTTTTCTCTGGGTATATGCCCAGTAGTGGGATTGCTGGATCATATGGTAATTCTATTTTTAGTTTTTTAAGGAACCTCCATACTGTTCTCCATAGTGGCTGTATCAATTTACATTCCCACCAACAGGGCAAGAGTGTTGCATTTTCCCCACACCCTCTCCAGCATTTGTGGTTTGTAGATTTTCTGATGATGCCCATTCTAACTGGTGTGACGTGATACGTCACTGTAGTTTTGATTTGCATTTCTCTAATAATTAGTGATGTTGAGCAGCTTTTCATGTGCTTCTTGGCCATCTGTATGTCTTCTTTGGAGAAATGTCTATTTTAGGTCTTCTGCCCATTTTTGGATTGGGTTGTTTGTTTCTTTAATATTGAGCTGCATGAGCTGTTTATCTATTTTGGAGATTAATCCTTTGTCCGTTGATTCATTTGCAAATATTTTCTCCCATTCTGAGGGTTGTCTTTTCGTCTTGTTTATGGTTTCTTTTGCTGTGCAAAAGCTTTGAAGTTTCATTAGGTCCCATTTGTTTATTCATGTTTTTATTTCCATTACTGTAGGAGGTGGATCAAAAAAGATCTTGCTGTGATTTATGTCAAAGAGTGTTCTTCCTATGTTTTCCTCTAAGAGTTTTATAGTGTCCGGTCTTACATTTAGGTCTCGAATCCATTTTGAGTTTATTTTTGTGTCTGGTGTTAGGGAGTATTCTAATTTCATTCTTTTACATGTAGCTGTCCAGTTTTCCCAGCACCACTTATTGAAGAGACTGTCTTTTCTCCATTGTATATCTTTGCCTCCATTGTCATAGATTAGTTGACCATAGGTGCGTGGGTTTATCTCTTGGCTTTCTATCTTGTTCCATTGATCTATATTTCTGTTTTTGTGCCAGTACCATATTGTCTTGATTACTGTAGCTTTGTAGTATAGTCTGAAGCCAGGGAGTCTGATTCCTCCAGCTCCGTTTTTTTCCCTCAAGACTGCTTTGGCTCTTCGGGGTCTTTTGTGTCTCCATACACATTTTAAGATGATTTGTTCTAGTTCCGTAAAAAATGCCATTGGTAATTTGATAGGGATTGCATTGAATCTGTAGATTGCTTTGGGTAGTATAGTCATTTTCACAATATTGATTCCTCCAATCCAAGAACATGGTATATCTCTCCATCTGTTGGTATCATCTTTAATTTCTTTCATTAGTGTCTTGTAGTTTTCTGCATACAGGTCTTTTGTCTCCCTAGGTAGGTTTATTCCTAGGTATTTTATTCTTTTTGTTGCAGTGGTAAATGGGAGTGTTTCCATAATTTCTCTTTCAGATTTTTCATCATTAGTGTATAGGCATGCAAGAGATTTCTGTGCATTAATTTTGTATCCTGCAACTTTACCAAATTCATTGATTAGCTCTAGTAGTTTTCTGGTGGCATTTTTAGGATTCTCTATGTATAGTATCATGTCATCTGCAAACAGTGATAGTTTTACTTCTTCTTTTCCAATTTGTATTTCTTTTATTTCTTTTTCTTCTCTGATTGCCATGGCTAGGACTTCCAAAACTATGTTGAATAATAGTGGTGAGAGTGGACATCCTTGTCTCGTTCCTGATATTAGAGGAAATGCTTTCAGTTTTTCACCATTGAGAATGATGTTTGCTGTGGGTTTGTCGTATATGGCAAACTTTCTGGAGAGTTTTTATCATAAATGGCTGTTGAATTTTATCAAAAGCTTTTTCTGCATCTATTGAGATGATCATATGGTTTTTATTCTTCAAGTTGTTAATATGGTGTATCCCATTCATTGATTTGCATATATTGAAGAATCCTTGCATCCCTGGGATAAATCCCACTTGATCATGGTGTATGATCCTTTTAATGTGTTGTTGGATTCTGTTTGCTAGTATTTTGTTGAGGATTTTTGCATCTATATTCATCAGTGATATGGGTCTGTAATTTTCTTTCTTTGTAGTATCTTTGTCTGGTTTTGGTATCAGGGTGATGGTGGCCTCATAGAATGAGTTTGGGTGTGTTCCTTCCTCTGCAATTTTTTGGAAGAGTTTGAGAAGGATGGGTGTTAGCTCTTCTCTAAATGTTTGATAGAATTCACCTGTGAAACTATTTGGTCCTGGACCCTTGTTTGTTGGAAGATTTTTAATCACAGTTTCAATTTCATTACTCGTGATTGGGCTGTTCATATTTTCTGTTTCTTCCTGGTTCAGTCTTGGAAGGTTATACCTTTCTAAGAATTTGTCCATTCTTCCAGGTTGTCAATTTTATTGGCATAGAGTTGCTAGTAGTAGTCTCTTAAGATGCTTTGTATTTCTGCTGTGTCTGTTGTAACTTCTCCTTTTTCATTTCTAATTTTATTGATTTGAGTCCTCTCCCTCTTTTTCTTGATGAGTCTGGCTAATGGCTTATCAATTTTGTTTATCTTCTCAAAGAACCAGCTTTTAGTTATATTGATATTTGCTATTGTTTTCTTTGTTTCTATTTCATTTATTTCTGCTCTGATCTTTATGATTTCTTTCCTTCTGCTAACTTTGGGTTTTGTTTGTTCTTCTTTCTCTAGTTCCTTTAGGTGTAAGGTTAGATTGTTTCCTTGAGATGTTTCTTGTTTCTTTAGGTAGGCTTGTATAGCTATAAACTTCCCTCTTATAAACTTCCCTCTTCCCTCTTAGAACTGCTTTTGCTGCATCCCATAGGTTTTGGATTGTCGTGTTTTCATTGTCATTTGTCTCTAGGTATTTTTTGATTTCCTCTTTGATTTCTTCAGTGATCTCTTGGTTACTTAGTAACGTATTGTTTAGCCTCCATGTGTTTGTGTTTTTTACGTTTTTTTCCCTGTAATTGATTTCTAATCTCATAGCGTTGTGGTCAGAAAAGATGCTTGATATGATTTCAATTTTCTTAAATTTACTGAGGCTTGATTTGTGACCCAAGATGTGATCTATCCTGGAGAATGTTCCGTGCGCACTTGAGAAGAACGTGTAATCTGCTGTTTTTGGATGGAATGTCCTATAAATATCAATTAATCTATCTGGTCTATTGTGTCATTTAACGCTTCTGTTTCCTTATTTATTTTCATTTTGGATGATCTGTCCATTGGTGTAAGTGAGGTGTTCAAGTCCCCCACTAGTATTGTGTTACTGTCGATTTCCTCTTGTATAGCTGTTAGCAGTTGCCTTATGTATTGAGGTGCTCCTATGTTGGGTGCATATATATTTAGAATTGTTATATCTTCTTCTTGGATTGATCCCTTGATCATTATGTAGTGTCCTTCCTTGTCTCTTGTAACATTCTTTATTTTAAAGTCTATTTTATCTGATATGAGTATAGCTACTCCAGCTTTCTTTTGATTTCCATTTGCATGGAATATCTTTTTCCATCCCCTCACTTTCAGTCTGTGTGTGTCTCTAGGTCTGAAGTGGGTCTCTTGTAGACAGCATATATATGGGTCTTGTCTTTGTATCCATTCAGCCAGTCTATGTCTTTTGGTTGGAGCATTTAATCCATTCACGTTTAAGGTAATTATCGATATGTATGTTCCTATGACCATTTTCTTAATTGTTTTGGGTTTGTTTTTGTAGATCCTTTTCTTCTCTTGTGTTTCCCACTTAGAGAAGTTCCTTTAGCATTTGTTGTAGAGCTGGTTTGGTGGTGCTGAATTCTCTTAGCTTTTGCTTGTCTGTAAAGCCTTTGATTTCTCCATCAAATCTGAATGAGATCCTTGCCGGGTAGAGTAATCTTGGTTGTAGGTTCTTCCCTTTCATCACTTGAAGTATACCATGCCACTCCCTTCTGGCTTGTAGAGTTTCTGCTGAGAAATCAGCTGTTAACCTTATGGGAGTTCCCTGGTATGTTATTTGTCGTTTTTCCCTTGCTGCTTTCAATAATTTTTCTTTGTCTTTAATTTTTGCCAATTTGATTACTATGTGTCTCGGCATGTTTCTCCTTGGGTTTATCCTGTATGGGACTCACTGCGCTTCCTGGACTTGGGTGGCTATTTCCTTTCCCATGTTAGGGAAGTTTTCGACTATAATCTCTTCAAATATTTTCTCCGGTCCTTTCTCTCTCTCTTCTCCTTCTGGGACCCCTATAATGCGAATGTTGTTGCGTTTCATGTTGTCCCAGAGGTCTCTTAGGCTGTCTTCATTTCTTTTCATTCTTTTTTCTTTAGTCTGTTCCGCAGCAGTGAATTCCACCATTCTGTCTTCCAGGTCACTTATCCGTTCTTCTGCCTCAGTTATTCTGCTATTGATTCCTTCTAGTGTATTTTTCATTTCAGTTATTGTATTGGTCATCTCTGTTTGTTTGTTCTTTAATTCTTCTAGGTCTTTGTTAAACATTTCTTGCATCTTCTCGATCTTTGCCTCCATTCTTTTTCCGAGGTCCTGGATCATCTTCACTATCATTTTTCTGAATTCTTTTTCTGGAAGGTTGCCTATCTCCACTTCATTTAGTTGTTTTTCTGGGGGTTTTTCTTGTTCCTTCATCTGGTATGTAGCCCTCTGCCTTTTCATCTTGTCTATCTTTCTGTGAATGTGGTTTTTGTTCCACAGGCTGCAGGATTATAGTTTTTCTTGCTTCTGCTGTCTGCTCTCTGGTGGTTGAGGCTATCTAAGAGGCTTGATGGGAGGCTCTGGTGGTGGGTAGAGCTGACTTTTGCTGTGGTGGTCAGAGCTCAGTAAAATTTAATCCACTTGGCTGTTGATGTGTGAGGCTGGGTTCCCTCCCTGCTGGTTGTTTTGCCTGAGGCAGCCCAACACTGGAGCCTACCTGGGCTCTTTGGTGGGGCTAATGACAGACTCTGGGAGGGCTCACGCCAAGGAGTACTTCCCAAAACTTTTGCTGCCAATGTCCTTGTCCCCATGGTGAAACAGAGCCACACCCCGCCTCTGCCGGAGACCTTCCAACACTAGCAGGTAGGTCTGGTTCAGTCTCCCCCGGGGTCACTGCTCCTTCCCCTGGGTCCCGATGCGCACACTATTTTGTGTGCGCCCTCCAAGAGTGGGGTCTCTGATTCCCCCAGTACTGTCGAAGTCCTGCAATCAATTCCCACTAGGCTTCAAAGTCTGATTCTGTATGAATTCCTCCTCCCGTTGCCGGACCCCCAGGTTGGGAAGCCTGACGTGGGGCTCAGAACCTTCACTCCAGTGGGCGGACTTCTGTGGTATGAGTGTTTGCCAGTCTGTGAGTCACCCACCCACAAGTTATGGGACTTGATTTTACTCTGATTGTGCCCCTCCTACCGTCTCATTGTGGCTTCTCCTTTGTCTTTCGATGAGAGGGTGTTAGAACACATCCCTGGACCCAGGGCAGTACGAAGTGTATTATGGTTAGACCCGAGGACTCAGCAGGCCCGTAACTTTGGTCTGTTCTCTCCTGTCTACTGTCCTACGTCTCCAGCTGTCAAGATTTGACAGTCGAACCAGCAGATGTGATGTGTTCAAAGCATTTGCTTCTGATGTCAGATAAGCTCCTTTCCCACATCTAATTTCTCTGTAAAAGCAGAATTGTTGTGTTATTATGTGTATTGTAATAATGCTGCTTAGACTTCTTAGGTTAGGAAACTGGTGACTTGCCAAAGACCTCCAATATAGAAAATGTCAGTCTCTAGCACTGTCCCATGTGACTTGAGGGGCAAACCTAGATAATACCAGATGGTCACACGCTATCTATTTCATTCCTGCCACAGGATTAGCTGTGTAAGTCGGGAAGTCTGTAGGTTTACAGGTGGGTAGTAAATGCCCTGTTACCTGCTAAAGATGAGTATCCGTGGTTTGCTCCAAGGCAGGGTTTCTCAACCAAGGGATTGACTTTTGGGGCCAGGTAAACCTTTGCTGTGGTGTGTGAGTCCTGTGCATCGTGGAGTGTTTAGCAAGGTCCCGACCTCTACTCACTAAGTGCCCGTAACATTCCCTCTCTCTCCTCCCAGTTGTGACAAACAAAATCACCTTCAGACTTTCCCAGATGTCCCCTGGGGGGCACAATTGCACTCAGTGAGAAGCAATGGACTCAAGGCTACCGATATCTTTGAGGTAGACTTGACGTCCTGTTGTAAAACACATACTCATTCTCCTGTTTTTATTTTGGAAATTAGATGCCACTGTTCATGATCCTTATTCAGATGTCTGTCATTAAGTTGAGTCAGACTACCCACTCACAGGTGGGACACTGAGACATAGGGAAACAGCTTGTCCAAGTCACATGGCCACATC
Source organism: Balaenoptera acutorostrata (assembly GCF_949987535.1). Taxonomy (NCBI): domain Eukaryota; kingdom Metazoa; phylum Chordata; class Mammalia; order Artiodactyla; family Balaenopteridae; genus Balaenoptera; species Balaenoptera acutorostrata. Next base: position 5,244,702 of record NC_080084.1, on the reverse strand, counting down.
CCTTGCCTCCTAAGAAAACGTGTCACAAGGGAAAGCAAGCTGGCTCTTGTAATATTGACACGTCTTTTTTTTTTGAAACAAATGTGCCAGTTTTAGAGTTGTTCTTTGCCCTCTAACCTTTTGGAGGGCTTACATAGCCTTCAAGCTTCTAAAGAAACGAACTGGGGCACTCTTTCCCAAGCAGGAAGCAGTTTCACTGGCAGTGTGTGAGAGGCCTTGGGGACCTGGAGGATGAACACTTGTCGCAACAGGGTTTATCCCGATATGCTAGAGTAAGGCTCAGTGCACCACACCGGTGTTATCAGGTGGTGTTGGTCAAATAAGTAGTACTACAGAGAGAATCTTACTTTAGTCAATTTAAAGTTTTGAGATCTACTATGTTTTTTCTACTTCTTTTTTTTTTTTAATATTTTTTTCTACTTCTTTTCTTTTTTTTTTAAATTTTATAGCTACTTTATTTATTTATTTCTTTATTTTTGGCTGTGTTGGGTCTTCGGTTCGTGCGAGGGCTTTCTCTAGTTACGGCAAGTGGGGGCCACTCTTCATCGCGGTGCAGGGACCGCTCTTCATCGCGGTGCGCAGGCCTCTCACTATTGCGGCCCCTCCTGTTGCGGGGCACAGGCTCCAGACGCGCAGGCTCAGTAGTTGTGGCTCACGGGCCCAGCTGCTCCGTGGCATGTGGGATCTTCCCAGACCAGGGCTCGAACCCGTGTCCCCTGCATTAGCAGGCAGATTCTCAACCACTGCGCCACCAGGGAAGCCCCTCTCACTATGTTTTTTAAAACAGGTATTAAATACATGCATTTGGTAAAACAGTACAAAACCCTGTTTGGTACATAGCAGCCAAAGAAAACCAATGTGGCTATTCCGTGCTGAGCTATGCTGTGAGCGTTATCAAATAGATACTGGATTCTGAGGCCTTTGTTCAGGGACAAAAAAGAATATAAAATATCTCATTACCACAACTAAGGAGCCGGCCTGTGGCAACTAAGACCCGGCACAATTAACTAACTAACTGACTATTTTTAAAAATCTCATTAAAAGGTATTTAATATGATTTTTAAAAATTTATTTATTGATTTTATTTATTTATTTTTGGCTGCGTTGGGTCTTCCTTGCTGCGTGCGTGCTTTCTCCAGTTGCGGTGAGCGGGGGCTACTCTTGGTTGCGGTGCGTGGGCTTCTCATTGCGGTGGCTTCTCTTGTTGTGGAGCACGGGCTCTAGGCGCGCGGGCTTCAGTAGTTGGGGCATGAGGACTCAGCAGTTGTGGCTTTTGGGCTCTAGAGCGCAGGCTCAGTAGTTGTGGCGCACGGGCTTCATTGCTCCGCGGCATGTAGGAACTTCCCGGACCAGGGCTTGAACCCTTGTCCCCTGCATTGGCAGGCGGATTCTTAACCACTGCGCCACCAGGGAAACCCGAGCTCTAACCTTTTAAAAAATGTGTTCCTTCCACCTTCATGGAGCAGGCGTAGGGGACGGGGAGGAGTGAGAACCCGATTGGCAGGGGTCCGGTCGCAACCCCGGAAGGGGACGGGTGAGGATCTAAGAGGTGGCACTGGGCCACAGTCGAACCCCAGTGACAGCTAACAGCTGCAGTGCTGCCCCTTCCTGCCCCAGGACCTGAGCTCAGGTCCCTGGGCGGCTGGAGAAACGCACTGTTTCTGGTGAGATGCTCTTACTTACTGTGTGGAGCTGCTCCGGCTGCCCCGGCGACCACACCCCTGCAGGGCCCTGTGCCCGTCCTCCCTGCCCCCTGCCCAGGGCTTGGGGAACAGCAGTCTCTGTGGGGCAACCTGCCTCCCAGGCCTTCAGTGACCACGGAGGAGTGGGAACGGGCTGGGCTGCCGGGGAGCCTGGGCATGCAACACCTGAGCTCAGCCCTGGGGGCTCACGTGAGGGCAGGGGCTGGGGGGTGCGGGCGGTGAGCGAAGGGGCCTCCAGCCGGCGTCAGCCTGGGCCCTGGACCCAGGGAAAGGCCTCACCCTCTCAGTCCTGACCTGCCGCTCGGGAACCCTGTGGCTCACCAGCCCGAGGCCTGTGGCACCCGCCACAGACTGCCCGGCACACGGCTGGGGTGCCAACGCCACACCTGGATTCTGCACGGGGACCATTGGGGGGCTCGGTGCACAGGGAGACGAGCAGCCCCCAGGCCTCGACACGCCCCTTCCATGTTCATCGAGAAGTGCCGGATGGAAGGCCGGCTGTGCTCCTTTTCGAGCCCCAGGGAATTCGCAGGAACAGCCCTCCCGGCCACGGGGTGCCTGCCCACCGGCTCTGGGCCTGCGACCAGCCCAGAACACAGAAGGCACAGAAGTGGGTGCAGGGAGCTGAGCCGGGTCTGCAGAAGGGCAGACACCACAGCCTGGTCCACAGCCGACTGGCCCAGGGTGGGTGAGAACGGGCGGGCAGGCTGAGGGAAGGACAGAACGTGGCACAGCCTGCCCGCCTGGGCCCCGGGGAGAAGGTCGGGGCGCCGCCCGCGCCCTCGCTCCGCTGCCTGGCGTCCTTTGTGGGGGCAAAGGGCCGGAGGCAGGGCTCCCGAGGAGCTCAAAGGCCAGGGAAGGACACACGGGACGGTCCAGAGCCACCCTAGCGCTCCAGTGGGGCAGCACCCTATCTGAATTCCTACTGCCACCAAACCACTTCCCTAAGGCCTTTGGGAAGAATCGCTAGGTCCCAAGAAGGCGGCCCCTTGCTGTGGTCCAGACTTCACCAGCTGCCGATGACCGGAGGGAGCCAGCCGGCCGGCCGTGAGCAGGAGGACAGGACTCGGGGACAGGGACAGCCACAGCCGGGCTTCCCGCAGCTGTGCCCACCGCCAGAACCGGCTGCAGCCAGTCACAGCCCCCGAGATGCCAAACAGTGACGGGCGAGAGGCCGGCAGGAAACTGACACCCCCTCACTGGAGAGCCTGCCCGGCTGGGGTGCAGGGCACCATCCCTGTCTGAACTCACCCCACAGCTCAGCCGTCTCCCAGTGACCCAGACGCGTCACCACGGCCCCAGGGCTGATCCCCAACCAAGGTCAGAACCCCCCACAGTGTGATGGCCCCCATCCCGCTCCTGTGGTGGAAGGGACCGCAGGCAGAGACCAGGAGTGGAGTCTTTTTATTAATGGCTGCGTTTTCAAAGAACCATTTTGTAAGCAGGAAAGCTCCCCAGGAAGGGATTGCATTAGTGCAACAAGGGGGAGCCTTGACGCCAGGCTCTCCAGACATGTCCAGGTGGAGACGTTTGGCTGAGGCCGGCCACCAGAGACTCAGGGGCTGGGAGGACACGCGGCCCCTCCCCCGCCCCGGCGGGGCGCTAAGGCACCGGGCCCGCCTGGGTGGGCAAAACCCCGTGCCGTCAGCAGGCCGGCGGCTTGCAGCCCTCAACCTGCAGCCGTTTGCTCAGGAGGAAGGCATACTGCGTGGGGTCGCAACCCAGGAAGAGCGTCACCATGCCCTTGGCATCCTCGGAGCCCCCTGGCCTTAGAATGCAGCTTCTGTAGTCCATGGCAACCTGCCGAGAGGGGGCGGGGCTGCAGGAGGGTGGAGCTCCGCCTTCACTGAGGGTGTGGGTGTGGCCACCTCTGCTGTGACTCAACAAAGGGCAGGGGAGCAGAAGGTCCAGGGCAGGGCCCTCAGAGCCTGGCAGGTCCAGGCGGGCGGCACGAGCATCTAGGCCCAGGCCAAGGACCTCCGTGTTGGTCTGCGCGGCAGGACGGCCTCTCACCTTGCCACTCAGGACGCCCTCCTGCTTGAAGTGTGTGTGGAACGTGTCCGCGGAGTACACTTTGCTGCACAGGTAGCCATAGGACTGGGCGTCGTAGCTTCCTGCCAGGCGGCCGAAGGTCGCAGGCAGGTGGGTCCCTGGGACACACGCGGAGAGGCTCCTGCCCGGCCCCCTGGCCGCTCCGTGCCCCTTCCCCAGAGCGGGGGCCTCAAACAGCCCTGTCTGAGTCCCCTGACACTAAGAGGGAGTATTGGCCCAACACTTCTAGAAAACGGGGACCTTGCGGGGCAACTCGAGTGGAGGGACACAGATCAATCTTTGCCGACTTTCTGCTGAAGCTCACGAGGGTTCACCCCTGAGCCTCTTACAAGGACAGCTGCCCGAGGCTTCGAGGGATGAGTCAGGGGGCTCGCCCTCCAGCACAGGGAGAGTGCGGGTTAAAGCGCTCACGAGGGAGTGAACCGCGTGTCCGCACCGACACGCACGGGCAAACCTCGTCGACGCGTTCCGTCCGGGCTATGAAGCCCCTCTCCTGCCTCTTGCAGGCTCTCCAGAAAGCACGTGCAGATACGCCCACCCCACCCTCGGACTCGGCGGGCCACAGCTGGAGGACCCAGCCCAGGAACCCAGGCAGGAAGAGGCCAGAGGTCACCGGGCCTCGGCCAGAGCCTGTCAGTCGGTCCCCTTTCACACACCACCAGAGGATCCTCTTGACCTGGGCAAGTAGCTGCCAACCGACCGCTAAGGTGGGGCCTGGCGCGCGCTTGGCTACATTGTGTGGCTGGGGCCCCCTGAGGATCTCCTGGCAGAGGCGGGGCATTCTCCTGCGCCGGGTCCCGCGGGCGTCTGCGTGTGCAGGGCCTGGTCCACCTCTGCCAGGACGATCTGGCACAGGTTGAAGAGGGCCGGGGGGGGCGGGGAGGGGAAGGAGGACGGGGGGGCTGGCACTGTGCCCAGGCTGCGCTTTCCAGCCGGGCGGTCCGGGCGCCCCTCTTCCCTTCTCTCGGCCCGGCCGCACCTGGGTTGGCCTGCCGGGACTTGATGAGCTTGTCCCGCAGCCCCTGGGGGACGGCGTTGCCCGTGCCCCCACCGAGACTGGCAGCAGCGCCAAGGCCTCACAGGGCGTGGCGCGCTCCCGGCCCCAGAGCCTTCCCTCTGGTTCTCATCACCGGCTGTCACCAGACTGGCAGGCAACGTGCCTTTCTTTTCGTTTGTCTGTTTTCCGTCCCTCAGCCACGCAAAGGTGTGAAGCCCTGACATTCGCTGCCACGTGGATGCACCCTGAGAACACGATGCTCAGCGAGAGAAGTCAGACACAGAAGGACACACAGGGTGTGACCCCACTGAGGGGAAACGTCCAGAACAGGTAGATCCACAGAGTCAGAGTGGGTTCCTGGTTGTCAGGGGCAGGGGAGGGAGGGAATGGTAACTAAGGGCGTGAGGGACATTTCTGGGGTGAGGGAAATGTTCCAAAACAGGGCAGTAGTGACGGCTGCACAGCTCAGTAAAGTGTCCCCACGCGCTCCGGTGCAGCCTGTGAGAGCATCGCTCTCAGGACGAAGGGGCTGACCGCAGGAAGACTGAACGAGCACTGGGTCCTGGGCCCAGTACGCTCAGCTGGGGACCCCCCCCACCCCCGCCGTGGGGAAGTCACTGGGACTTGCTGAGCCTCCACCGAGACTGGCAGCTTCACCAGGGCTTCAAAGGGCGTGGCGCTCCCCGGCCCCAGAGCCTTCCCTCTGGGTCTCATCACCGCCCTGTCACCAGACTCGCAGGCAACGTGCCTTTCTTTCCTTTGTCTTTTTTGAGGGCAACTCTTGAATACATGTATTTAACTTCAGGAACCCAGTCCTGACTCCTTGATCTGGGGCTTCCAGCCTCCAGAATCTCGAGGACATCCACTTCCGTTGTTTACGCGCCCAGTGCGTGGGGTTTGATGATGGAAACTGACACTGAGGGCGTCGCCACGTGCGGGGTGACATCAGCGGAAGAATCCCGTGGCCAGGGCCTGCTGGAGGACCATGGGAGAGCCCGGGCCATACCCGCCCCCTGCCTGCAGCCCCCGCGCCCACACCCTCCTGGGAGCGGAGCTGGTGCATCGCTTGCCAGAACTCATGGAAGTAGGTCTCCAGCTCATCATGCTGCAACAGGGAGGGTGGGTTGGGCGTAGGCTTGGTGAAGTTGGCCACCATGGCCGCGATGGCGATCTGGCACCTCCCATCCTGCTGCAGGCAGCCCAGCTGCAGGCCAAAGCAGGCCATGTGCCCGGACTTCCCTTCCCTGGACAGGGACGTGGGTGAGGCCCTGCTTCCACAGAGGAGCCCCCGGCCCATGGCCGACAGGTTCCCCCACGCATGCACCGAGGGTAGAGGTCCAGGTAGAACTTGCCGATGGATGACCTTGCCCGAAGGCCACGTCCCGGACCGTGTAGAGCCTCACATCTTCATGACACATGTTGGCGCCCTCCTCCAGGTCGAAGGTCAGCCCCAGCAGCTCCTGGGAGATGCCCAGCCGCCCCGCGAGCGTGACCACCTGCATGGGGAAGGACTCACTGAGCAGGTACTGGTCCACGTGGTTAGCGCGTCTCCTCCCCCTGGTTCATGTAGTAGCGCAGGTCCCAGGCGTTGATGCGCCCGTCAGAGTGCAGGCCCCACCTCTTGCACTCGGCCTTCTTTAGCTCCAGGATCACGGCCGCCCCTGCTCCCCGAGGGGCTTCAGCTTCTGGCCAGCTCATCTGCGGGCGGAGGGGAGAGGCTCGGCTATGTCCCTGTGGCAGCCCCCCAGCCGCCCCCCACCCCACGCCCCTCGAGG